>NC_084758.1:14876788-14911788 GCF_033978785.1 Entelurus aequoreus
TGTTCTCTGAGCTTTTGTGGGAAAAAAAACATGGACATCTGGGAAGTTTCCTGTGAGATTTCCACAATAAAAGCCTTTGTTCCGTGGGTGTGTACGAGCGGGGGAGAGGCGAGCTCTCAAAGACAAACGGCAGATTGATAAAAAGACAAAGTGGTCCCGGGACGACTCCTTCTTTCTTCTCCCAAATTAAAAACTCCCACACGTTTAGCCGAGCGCCGCACAGGAAGCGCATGACTCATGCCTTTCCTGATGGAGCGCTCGCTGCACGCAACACCACACGTGACGCTCTTTGGTGGGACCAGTAGTGACCATCAGGACTGGTGGTGTTAATACTTAGGCGATGCCAGCATGCTCCTAAGATGTCCCTGCTAATGGTAGCATGCTAACTTTCACAACTTCTGGCCTTTACTGGCCATTCTTCACGCCTCGTCCCCGTGAAGGAGAGATAGTTCCTGATAAAAGTCTCGTTTGTTCATTCAGTCTCCAACATCTGTTGTCTCTGGGGCCAAGTGTTCAACATCTCTACGCAACTTTAACCACACAGCATACGGACGAGCAGAAGACGAACAAGGCGCGTGGCGCAGGTGCCGTTCATCCGTGACCACCAGCAGCTCAGCACGTATGCTTCACCATTGTTTACTTTTACGTGTTAAATTGCCACCGCACACCCGGACTCACACTGGCAGCCAACCAAGCTAAAAAGGCTGAGGGCTAGCTAGGCGAGGGCGCTGCGCAGAAATCATGACGAAAACAAGGCGTGCACTTTCCTGTTTAGGAACCCTGTTGAAGAACCAATGAAGTTTGCAAAGTGAGGGTTCACTGTCATGGCAACATGGCGTCCACAAAGCACCAACATGGCATCCACCTAGCGCCAACATGGAGTTCACATAGCACCATCATGGCGTCCACATAGCATCATCATGGCGTCCACTTAGCGCCAACATGGAGTTCACATAGCACCATCATGGCGTCCACATAGCACCAACATGGCGTTCATATAGCACTAACATGGCGTCCATATAGCACCAACATGGCGTCCACATAGCACCAACATGGCGTCCACATAGTGCCAACATGGCGTCCACATAGCGCCAACATGGTGTCCACATAGTGCCAACATGGCGTCCACATAGCACCAACATGGCGTCCACATAGCACCAACATGGCGTCCACATAGCACCATGGCGTCCACATAGTGCCAACATGGCGTCCACATAGCGCCAACATGGTGTCCACATAGTGCCAACATGGCGTCCACATAGCACCAACATGGCGTCCACATAGCACCAACATGGCGTCCACATAGCACCAACATGGCGTCCACATAGTGCCAACATGGCGTCCACATAGTGCCAACATGGCGTCCACATAGCGCCAACATGGTGTCCACATAGTGCCAACATGGCGTCCACATAGCACCAACATGGCGTCCACATAGCACCAACATGGCGTCCACATAGCACCAACATGGCGTCCACATAGCGCCAACATGGTGTCCACATAGTGCCAACATGGCGTCCACATAGCGCCAACATGGCGTCCACATAGCACCAACATGGCGTCCACATAGCACCAACATGGCGTCCACATAGGGCCAACATGGCGTCCACATAGTGCCAACATGGCGTCCACATAGTGCCAACATGGTGTCCACATAGTGCCAACATGGCGTCCACATAGCACCAACATGGCGTCCACATAGCACCAACATGGCGTCCACATAGCACCAACATGGCGTCCACATAGTGCCAACATGGCGTCCACATAGTGCCAACATGGCGTCCACATAGCACCAACATGGCGTCCACATAGCACCAACATGGCGTCCATGAAGCGCCAACATGGTGTCCACATAGTGCCAACATGGCGTCCAGATAGCACCAACATGGCGTCCACATAGCACCAACATGGCGTCCACATAGTGCCAACATGGTGTCCACATAGTGCCAACATGGCGTCCAGATAGCACCAACATGGCGTCCACATAGCACCAACATGGCGTCCACATAGCACCGACATGGCGTCCATATAGCGCCAACATGGTGTCCACATAGTGCCAACATGGCGTCCAGATAGCACCAACATGGCGTCCACATAGCACCAACATGGTGTCCACATAGCGCCAACATGGCGTCCTTATAGCACCAACATGGCGTTCATATAGCACCAACATGGCATCCTATAGCACCAACATGGCATCCACATAGCACCAACATGGCGTCCATATAGCGCCAACATGGTGTCCACATAGTCCCAACATGGCGTCCACGCTATAGAGCGTTTTCTATTCTGGCTCCAGTACTCTGGAATGCCCTCCCGGTAACAGTTAGAGATGCTACCTCAGTAGAAGCATTTAAGTCCCATCTTAAAACTCATTTGTATACTCTAGCCTTTAAATAGACCCTCTTTTTAGACCAGTTGATCTGCCGTTTCTTTTCTTCTCTCCTCTGCTCCCCTCTTCCTTGGGAGGGGGAGTTGCATAGGTCCGGTGGCCATGGATGAAGTGCTTGCTGTCCAGAGTCGGGACCCCGGGTGGACCGCTAGCCTGTGCATCGGTTGGGGACATCTCTGCGCTGCTGACCCGTCTCCGCTCGGGACGGTTTCCTGCTGGCCCCACTATGGACTGGACTCTCGCTGATGTGTTGGATCCACTGTGGACTGGACTTTCACAATGTTATGTCAGACCCACTCGACATCCATTGCTTTCGGTCTCCCCAGAGGGGGGGTTACCCACATTTGCGGTCCTCTCCAAGGTTTCTCATAGTCATTTACACCGACGTCCCACTGGGGTGAGTTTTTCCTTGCCCGTATGTGGGCTCTGTACCGAGGATGTCGTTGTGGCTTGTGCAGCCCTTTGAGACACTTGTGATTTAGGGCTGTATAAATAAACATTGATTGATTGATTGATTGATTGACATAGCACCAACATGGCGTCCACATAGTGCCAACATGGCGTCCACATAGTGCCAACATGGCGTCCGGATAGCACCAACATGGCGTCCACATAGCACCAACATGGCATCCACATAGCGCCAACATGGCGTCCATACAGCACCAACATGGCGTTCACATAGCACCAACATGGCGTCCATATAGCACCAACATGGCATCCACATAGCACCAACATGGCGTCCACATAGCACCAACATGGCATCCACATAGCACCAACATGGCGTCCACATAGCGCCAACATGGTGTCCACATAGTGCCAACATGGCGTCCAGATAGCACCAACATGGCGTCCACATAGCACCAACATGGTGTCCACATAGTGCCAACATGGTGTCCACATAGTGCCAACATGGCGTCCAGGGAGCACCAACATGGCGTCCACATAGCACCAACATGGCGTCCAGATAGCACCAACATGGCATCCACATAGCACCAACATGGCGTCCATATAGCACCAACATGGCGTCCACATAGCACGAACATGGCGTCCAGATAGCACCAACATGGCATCCACATAGCGCCAACATGGCGTCCATATAGCGCCAATATGGCGTCCATATAGCACCAACATGGCGTTCATATAGCGCCAACATGGCGTCCATATAGCACCAACATGGCGTTCATATAGCACCAACATGGCGTCCATATAGCACCAACATGGCATCCACATAGCACCAACATGGCATCCACATAGAGCCAACATGGCGTCCAGATAGCACCAACATGGCGTCCACATAGCACCAACATGGCGTCCATATAGCGCCAACATGGTGTCCACATAGTCCCAACATGGCGTCCAGATAGCACCAACATGGCGTCCACATAGTGCCAACATGGCGTCCACATAGTGCCAACATGGCGTCCACATAGCACCATCATGGCATCCACATAGCACCATCATGGCGTCCACATAGCACCATCATGGCGTCCACATAGCACCAACATGGCGTCCAAATAGCGCCAACATGGCGTCCACATAGTGCCAACATGGCGTCCACATAGCACCATCATGGCGTCCACATAGCACCAACATGGCGTCCACATAGCACCAACATGGCGTCCACATAGCACCAACATGGCGTCCACATAGCACCAACATGGCGTCCACATAGCACCAACATGGCGTCCACATAGCACCAACATGGCGTCTACATAGTGGTCACAAGGCATACATAGCACTAATTGTTGTGTCTCATTTGTGTTCAAATACGAGATCTCGAACATTGTAATGTTGAGCGACCTCCGTGCTCTTTTCCTCTCTCTTTACCCAGAGGGAGAGCCATATATCCGGCCATTGCAGACAACTTGGTGCCTGGAGCTTTTTACAGCGTTGGAAGTAAAGCCCTACGACTTATTAAAGAGGTCGACTTATTTATGTCCTATTAATAGTGAAGTATCGTAAATGTGTGCAGCAATGTACCGATATTACAAACCCTGTTTCCATATGAGTTAAGAAATTGTGTTAGATGTAAATATAAACGGAATACAATGATTTGCAAATCCTTTTCAACCCATATTCAATTGAATGCACTACAAAGACAACATATTTGATGTTCAAACTCATAAACTTAATTTTTTTTTTGCAAATAATTAACTTAAAATTTCATGGCTGCAACACGTGCCAAAGTAGTTGGGAAAGGGCATGTTCACCACTGTGTTACATGGCCTTTCCTTTTAACAACACTGAGGAGACACATTTTTTAAGCTTCTCAGGTGGAATTCTTTCCCATTCTTGCTTGATGTACAGCTTAAGTTGTTCAACAGTCCGGGGGTCCCCGTTGTGGTATTTTAGGCTTTATAATGCGCCACACATTTTCAATGGGAGACAGGTCTGGACTACAGGCAGGCCAGTCTAGTACCCGCACTCTTTTACTATGAAGCCACGTTGATGTAACACGTGGCTTGGCATTGTCTTGCTGAAATAAGCAGGGGCGCCACGGTAACGTTGCTTGGATGGCAACATATGTTGGTCCAAAACCTGTATGTACCTTTCAGAATTAATGGCGCCTTCACAGATGTGTAAGTTACCCATGCCTTGGGCACTAATACACCCCCATACCATCACACATGCTGGCTTTTACACTTTGCGCCTATAACAATCCGGATGGTTTTCATTTTCCTCTTTGGTCCGGAGGACACGACGTCCACAGTTTCCAAAAGCAATATGAAATGTGGACTAGTCAGACCACAGAACACTTTTCCACTTTGTATCAGTCCATCTTAGATGAGCTCAGGGCCAGCGAAGCCGGCTGCGTTTCTGGGTGTTGTTGATAAATGGCTTTGGCTTTGCATAGTAGAGTTTTAACTTGCACTTACAGATGTAGCGACCAACTGTAGTTACTGACAGTGGTTTTCTGAAGTGTTCCTGAGCCCATGTGGTGATATCCTTTACACACCGGTGCCGCTTTTTGATGCAGTACGGCCTGAAGGATAGAAGGTTCTGAACCTTTTGATGATATAACAGACCGTAGATGGTGAAATCCCTAAATTCCTTGAATAGCTCGTTGAGAAATGTTGTTCTTGAACTGTTTGACAATTTTCTCACGCATTTGTTCACAAAGTGGTGACCCTCGCCCCGTCCTTGTTTGTGAACAACTGAGCGTTTCATGGAATCTGCTTTTATACCCAATCATGGCACCCACCTGTTCCCAATTAGCCTGTTCACCTGTGGGATGTTCCAAATATGTTTTTGACGAGCATTCCTCAACTTTCTCAGTCTTTTTTGCCACTTGTGCCAGCTTTTTTGAAACATGTTGCAGGCATCAAATTCCAAATGAGCTAATATTTGCAAAAAACAAAGTGTAAACAATAATTATCTTTGCACTCTATTCAATTGAATATAAGTTGAAAAGGATTTGCAAATCATTGTATTCTGTTTTTATTTACCATTTACACAACGTGACAACTTCACTGGCTTTGGGGTTTGTAGTACTTCCACGGCCTCTAGATGGCGTCCATCTTGCGGTCACAGGTTGCCACTGTGGCACACGGAAAACAAAGCAAAACACGACTTTTGTGAGACGTGCGGTGGAGACGGAAGATGCTGATGCGGCCTGACAGCGGCTGCTAATTGGACTAAATTAATTTACCTCGGGCGGCCATGTTGGCACAAAGCGGCGCTTGCCGCGTGAATAAGTGATGATCGGCAGCGGCGTGGCGGCCCAGACTTTTTGAATCATTTAACGCCACAATCTGCTAATTAGCAGGGAGAAAAGCCAGCTTTCAGCCACAATTAAGATGGGCCTCTGTCAGTCAGGGGGGGTGTGCAGGGAGCGCTTCATTTATTCATCCTCTGAGCAGATGCTGAGTGCAGTGGGGGTTTGGATGGTGCGGAGCTCAGGGATCAGAGCAACTTGGATGGGGGGCGGGGTTGTTGGAGAACTTTTCCTCGGCCCCCCTCAAAAGGAAGCGGCGAGGATGGCCCTCAGGTATGCGGAGACAGGTGACGGGGGGGGATCAAGGGTCATAACAAGCCCACAAGTCACCATGCCTGGCTCCGCCCCCTCGCACTAAACAGTCAATTTATTCCCGCTCAGGCCCGCCGTGATGGCGAACACGATGTCGGGGCGGAGGATTTATGTGGTGTTTACGCGGGGCGCTGGCAGCTTTGTTGGCGGCCGTGATTGACGACGGGTAGCGTCTCTTTGATCTCCACGCCTTTGCCGCCGTAACGAGACGCCGAGGATCCGCGAGGACGGCCGGGATTTGATGGCGAGCCCAGGAAACCGCGGCCTGGGATTCGCCGACAAGGCACAAACAAAAACGGGGAAGGAGAAGGAGAGGACGAGGAAGATCTCAGATGGTTTGGCAAGACGCGCCCCCCCCCCTACCTCCGCCCACCATGCTAACTTTAATTTCCCCAACGTCTCAGCTTCCTGGGCGCTTTGTGTGTGTGTGTGTGTGGGTGGGGGGGTGGGGGGGTGTTGGCAGAGAACACGCTTGATGGTCGTCTTTGCCGCGGCGTCCCACAACGAGGAGGCGGAGTCTGCAATCTCACCAGCTGACTGCGGTCCAGTCCATTAATCAGTCAGTCAAGGGCCTGCGGACCCCGCAGGAGCGGGCCCCGGCCCGCAGAGGGAAGTAGGCAAGGGGCGGAGATGTCCGCCGTCACCGGGTCAAGGAGACGACGGCAGCATTTGTTTTTGTCCCACAATGCACTGCTGCACCATGGCCAAAATCTCGCAGCCAATAAGCGGCCGCCTCTCTTGTTGGGGCGTACCTTTTAAAGGGGCGGGGTCACCAAGGAACTTTGCTTTAAACACTGCTCTACCTTGACCTCTCGGAACTAAGTGTGCTTTTCATATGTTATCATGCTTACATGCTAATATTAGCATGCTAACTTTTTGCTGGTTTTATTTGTTTAAACCTGAAAATTGTGGCTTTTGATACTTGGTGCCCTCTTAAATTATGCTTACTTTTTCTACAAACCCCGTTTCCATGAGTTGGGAAATTGTGTTAGATGTAAATATAAACGGAATACAATGATTTGCAAATCCTTTTCAACTCATATTCAGTTGAATGCACTACAAAGACAAGATATTTGATGTTCAAACTCATAAACTTTATTTCTTTTTTGCAAATAATAATTAACTTAGAATTTCATGGCTGCAACACGTGCCAAAGTAATTGGGAAAGGGCATGTTCACCACTGTGTTACATGGTCTTTCCTTTTAACAACACTCAGTAAACGTTTGGGAACTGAGGAGACACATTTTTTAAGCTTCTCAGGTGGAATTCTTTCCCATTCTTGCTTGATGTACAGCTTAAGTTGTTCAACAGTCCGGGGGTCTCCGTTGTGGTATTTTAGGCTTCATAATGCGCCACACATTTTCAATGGGAGACAGGTCCAGACTACAGGCAGTCCAGTCTAGTACCCGCACTCTTTTACTATGAAGCCACGTTGATGTAACACGTGGCTTGGCATTGTCTTGCTGAAATAAGCAGGGGCGTCCATGGTAACGTTGCTTGGATGGCAACATATTTTGCTCCAAAACCTGTATGTACCTTTCAGCATTAATGGCGCCTTCACAGATGTGTGAGTTACCCATGTCTTGGGCACTAATACACCCCCATACCATCACAGATGCTGGCTTTTCAACTTTGCGCCTATAACAATCCGGATGGTTCTTTTCCTCTTTGGTCCGGAGGACACGACGTCCACAGTTTCCAAAAACAATTTGAAATGTGGACTCGTCAGACCACAGAACACTTTTCCACTTTGTATCAGTTCCTCTTAGATGAGCTCAGGCCCAGCGAAGGCGACAGCGTTTCTGGGTGTTGTTGATAAACGGTTTTCGCCTTGCATAGGAGAGTTTTAAGATGTAGCGACCAACTATAGTTACTGACAGTGGGTTTCTGAAGTGTTCCTGAGCCCATGTGGTGATATCCTTTACACACTGATGTCGCTTGTTGATGCAGTACAGCCTGAGGGATCGAAGGTCACGGGCTTAGCTGCTTACGTGCAGTGATTTCTCCAGATTCTCTGAACCCTTTGATAATATTACGGACCGTAGATGGTGAAATCCCTAAATTCCTTGCAATAGCTGGTTGAGAAAGGTTTTTCTTAAACTGTTCAACAATTTGCTCACGCATTTGTTGACAAAGTGGTGACCCTCGCCCCATCCTTGTTTGTGAATGACTGAGCATTTCATGGAATCTACTTTTATACCCAATCATGGCACCCACCTGTTCCCAATTTGCCTGTTCACCTGTGGGATGTTACAAATAAGTGTTTGATGAGCATTCCTCAACTTTATCAGTATTTATTGCCACCTTTCCCAACTTCTTTGGCACGTGTTGCTGGCATCAAACTCTAAAGTTAATGATTATATGCAAAAAAAAAAAAGTTTATCAGTTTGAACATTAAATATGTTGTCATTGTATTATATATACTGAATATGGGTTGAAAATGATTTGCAAATCATTGTATTCCGTTTATATTTACATCTAACACAATTTCCCAACTTATATGGAAACGGGGTTTGTATGTTATCATGCTAACATTAGCATGTTCATGTTTGATGCTAGTATTTCAGCTCATTTTATCCCTTTGAACCTAAAAATGATTGATTTTGATGCTTGGCGCCATCTTAGAAGTACGCTAACTTTTCTTGTGTTATCATGTTTACATGCTAATATTAGCATGCTAACTTTTTGCTAGTTGTACTTGTTTAAACCTGAAGATTGTGGATTTTGATACTTCTTCTCTTAAATTATGCTTACTTTTCCTATGTTATCATGCTAACATTAGCATGTTCATGTTTCATGCTAGTATTTCAGCTCATTTTATTCCTTTGAACCTAAAAATGATTGATTTTGATGCTTAGCTAGACTGACCATACGTCCTCTTTTCCCCGGACACGTCCTCTTTAGCGGGGTTTTCTGGGCTGTCCGGACAGGGTTTCTTAAATGCCTCAAATGTCCGGCATTTTGAGTTAGGGTTGCGTGTATTTTCAATGTACGCTCAGGGTTAAGACGGGGTTAAAAACAAAACAAATTGTGGAGGCGAGCGCAAGCAGCAGCATTCGTGAGGGAGGGGCAGAGACAGAGAGCGCGAGAGCGAGGGAGTGGAGAGACAGACAGGACACAAGAGAGAGAGTGGAGACACAGACAGGACAAAAGAGAGAGAGTGGAGAGACAGACAGGACACAAGAGATGCCGAAACGTAAATGCAACTTCACGGATGATTTGCGGAAAAAGTATCCGTGGTTTCGTCCTGGCCGTGACACATGGGAAGCCAAAGAGGCCAAAGGAGCCAAAGATCTACAAGCCCATATCGACACTCCAAAGCACAAAACAGCTGTGCAGGGCGAGAGCTCGTCCGCTAAATTGACAGAGTACTTTGTGCGACCTGGAAAAGGAGCAGACATTGTAAACGCAGCAGAGGGTGTTTTAGCATTCCACACAGTCAAACACCATAACAGTTGCAGGTCAATGGCTTGCACCAGTGCTTTGCTGGAAAAAGCATTCCCAGACTCAGACACGGCAAAAAAGTTTTCAAGTCCACGCACCAAAACAGAGGCGATTGTCAACAGTGTTATAGCCATACTTGCCAACCTTGAGACCTCCGAATTCGGGGGTGGGCGGGGTCGGGGTGGGGCGGGCTTAAGGGGGGAGGAGTATATTTATAGCTAGAATTCACTGAAATTCAAGTATTTCTTATATGTGTACATACCTGTATATATATATATATATATATATATATATATATATATATATATATATATATATATATATATATATATATATATATGTATATATACATATAAATATATATATATATATATATATATATATATATATATATATATATATATATATATATATATATATATATATATATATATATATATATATATATATATATATATATATAATTTTAAAAAAAATAAATAAATAAATAAACAATTAAAAAAAATAATAATAATAATAAAATATATATATATATATATATATATATATATATTAGTGATGGGTCCGGCAACACCGATGTATCAGCGCATGCGTTGAGCTCATAGAGCAAAACCCTGTGTCGGTGCGCGTACCGCTTTTAGAAAGTCACGTGACCGTTCATGAGCTGTTTCGGTCACGTGACCGATACGTGAACTGTGTCGCACTGACGCCTCCTCTGTGCCCTGTGAGCGGGTCTTTTCTACAGCCGGAGAAATAATAACTAAGAAGAGAAATCGTCTAAAATTTAATACAATGGAAATGTTTTTTTTAAATAAAAATGTGTAAAAAAAAAAAATAAAAATAAAAAAATTCCCAGTCCACAAGCATCCTCATTCACAACACGTTCTCTTAGATTTCCATGTTATGATACATGTTCACATTATTTATTGACTGTATCTAAAAAAGTTAAAAATATATTTTTATTTAAAGGAAGATATGAAATAATCCTAAATTAAATACAATGACTTGGTTTATATTATTGTATATACTAGGTCATAAAATCAGTGTCAGTTGAGTCGGTCCATAATTTGCCTCTATGGATTTTTAATGTCCACATAACACTCCTCTCTACTCATTGTTGTATTTGAAAGTGCAATGCTTTGCAGCCAGTAGCACAGCCTTTGAAGGAGCATAGGTGAAATTTAATTTGCAGGAAAGGAGTGAGTTTAGGGTTGAATTGTCCATCCTCGTTCTATTCTCTGTCACTATCAAGATGGCGGCGCATGGCTATGCTGCGGCTTGCTAACGCTCTTGGGAGTGTAGAGCGATTTGGCAAAAAACACCCGTCATTTCTGTCAATTTCATGGTTGGCTCAAAGCGTGAACACTCTGTGATCACATACGACCGACAGACAATTCTGGATGTGGATGGATCGGGTCGTTATAGACTGAAAGATGCATGTACGGTGGACCTCCTCGCTAGCATGGGAATACTTTGCGGGCTACATCGAGCGGCCTTTGTAGCAGCGGAGTCAAGTGCTAGCGGTGACCGCCGATGGAGACGACGTAAGCGGTGTGAGCGGAAGCAGAAGCGGGGATGCCGAGCGGGGCTAACAACAAAGAGAAAAGCTAACCAAAGAAGCGTGGAGTCTCCGGGTAAGAAGCCATTTAAACTACAACTAGCCGGCGCCAGGCTGGATAATCCCTGCACACATAGAAATTCTCTTAGAATAAAACACAACTCACATAATGTTTTTTCTTATGTGACCGTGTCAGAGGCAGACATGCAATCTACTGAGGTGGCTAACTATGATGCGTTCAGTTTATCGCAACATCTAGCAAACAATCGGACAATTCCCGTCGTATCAATTCCTAGATATGGTCGAAACTATTTAAAGTGCACTACGCATAATAAACGCAACATTATTAATATTGCTACTTCGGATAATTTCAACAAACAATCCTCAAAACAGCCCACTACCTATAATATGGGATTTTTAAACATAAGATCATTATCTTCCAAAACGTTATTAGTTAATGAAGTCATTAGAGACAACAAACTTGACGTCGTTGGTCTCGCCGAGACCTGGCTCAAACCAGACGATTTTTTTGCGCTAAATGAGGCATCTCCTCCTAACTATACCAATACACATGTTGCCTGACCTCTTAAAAGGGGAGGGGGTGTCACACTAATATACAACGAAAACTATAATTTTACGCCTAACCTAAATAATAAATATAACTCGTTTGAGGTGCTCACTTTGAGGTTTGTCACACCGCTGCCTCTCCACCTGGCTGTTATCTACCGCCCCCCTGGGCCCTATTCGGACTTCATCAGTGAATTCTCAGAGTTTGTTGCTGATCTAGTGACGCACGCCGACATCCATCCATCCATCCATCTTCAACCGCTTATCCGGAATCGGGTCGCGGGGACAGCAGCTCCAGCAAAGACCTCCAGACTTCCCTCTCCAGAGCAACATTTGCGACTTCTTCCTGGGGAATCCCGAAGCGTTCGTTCCCAGGCCAGAGAGGAGATGTAATCCCCCCATCTGGTCCTTGGCCTGCAGCGGGGCCTCCTCCCAGTGGGACGTGCAACGAGGACCTCCCTAGGGAGACGCTCGTGAGGCATCCGCACGAGATGCCCGAACCACCTAAGCTGGCTCCTTTCCAAGCGAAGGAGCAGCGGCTCTACTCCGAGTCTCTCTCGGGTGACTGCACTTCTCACCCTATCTCTAAGGGAGATGCCAGCCACCCTTCTGAGGAAACTCATTTCGGCCTCTTGTATCCGCGATCTTATTCTTTCGGTCATTACCCACACTTCATGACCATAGGTGAGAGTAGGAATGTAGATAGCTCGGTAGACCGAGAGCTTTGCCTTCTGGCTCAGCTCCCGTTTCGTCACAACAGTGCGGCAGAGAGACTGCAATACTGCCCCAGCTGCTCCGATTCTCCGGCTGATTTCCTTCTCCATCTTTCCCTCACTCGTGAACAAGACCCCGAGATACTTAGACTCCTCCACCTGGGACAGAGTCATGTCCCCTACCCGGACTGTACAAACCATCGGTTTCCTGCTGAGAACCATGGCCTCAGATTTGGAGATGCTGATCCTCATTCCAGCCGCTGAACACTCGGCTGCGAACCGATCCAGTGAGAGCTGAAGGTCACGAACCGAAGGTGCCATCAGGACCACATCATCTGCAAACAGCAGTGACGCAACCTTTAGCCCCCCGAGACCTATACCCTCTCCGCCATGGCCACGACTCCGCCTAGAAATCCTGTCCATGAAAATCACAAACAGGATAGCTGACAGAGCGCAGCCCTGGCGGAGACCAACCCCCACTGGAAACGGATCCGACTTACATCCAAGCACGCGGACACAACTCTCGCTTTGGTTGTACAGAGATTGGATGGCCCTCAGCAGGGTTCCCCTCACTCCGTACTCCCTCAGCACCTCCCACAAGATCTCCCGAGGGACGCGGTCATACGCCTTCTCCAAATCCACAAAACACATGTAGACTGGATAGGCATACTCCCAGGCCCTCTCCAGGATTCCCGCAAGCGTAAAGAGTTGGTCAGTTGTTCCACGACCAGGACGGAATCCACATTGCTCCTCTTGAATCTGAGGTTCGACTATCGGCCGGACCCTCCTTTCCAGTACCTTGGCGTAAACTTTCCCAGGGAGGCTGAGTAGTGTGATACCCCTGTAATTAGCACACACCCTCTGGTCCCCCTTTTTGAAAAGGGGAACCACCACCCCAGTCTGCCACTCCCTCGGCACTGTCCCAGACTTCCACGCAATGTTGAAAAGGCGTATCAACCAAGACAGCCCATCAACACCCAGAGCCTTCAGCATTTCTGGACGGATCTCGTCAACCCCCGGAGCTTTGCCACTGTGGAGTTGTCTAACTACCTCAGTGACTTCACCCCGAGAGATCGACGTCGATCCCCCATCATCCTCAGGCCCTGCTCCTATCAGGGACAGTGTGTCTGATGTATTTGGGTTCAGGAGTTCCTCAAAGTGCTCTTTCCAACGCCCTACGACTTCCTCACTTGAAGTCAGCAAAGTCCCATCCTTGCCGTACACAGCTTGGATGGTTCCCTGCTTCCCCCTCCTGAGGTGCCGTATGGTCTTCCAGAACAGCTTTGGTGCCGCCCGATAGTCCTTCTCCATGGATTCCCCGAACTGCTCCCACACTCTCTGCTTAGCCTCGTCCACAGCCACGGCCGCTGCCCTTCGGGCCCGTCGGTACCTTGCAACTGCCTCCGGAGTCCCCCGGGATAACATACCCCGGTAGGACTCCTTCTTCAGTCGGACGGCTTCCCAGTGGTGACTGTCCACCAGGGTGTTCGAGGGTTACCGCCCCTTGAGGCACCTAAGACCTTCTGGCCACAGCTCGCAGCTGCAGCTTTAGCAATAGAGGCTTTGAACATTGCCCATTCCTGTTCAATGTCCCCAACCTCCACAGGGATGGCAGAGAAGTCCCGCCGGAGGTGGGAGTTGAAGTCCTTCCGGACAGAGGACTCCTCCAAACGTTCCCAGTTCACCCGCACTACACGCTTGGGTTTGCCAGGTCTGTCCAGAGGTTTCCCCCGCCATCTAACCCAACTCACCACCAGATGGTGATCAGTTGACAGTTCAGCCCCTCTCTTCACCCGAGTGTCCAAAATATACGGCCTCAGATCAGCTGATACGATTACAAAATCGATCATTGATCTTTGGCCTAGGGTGCTCTGGTACCAGGTACACCTATGAGCATCCTTATGCTTGAACATGGTGTTTGTTATCGCAAGTCCGTGACTAGCACAGAAGTCCAATAACAATCCACCACTCAGGTTCAGATCAGGGAGACCGTTCCTCCCAATCACGCCAGTCCAAGTATCACTGTCATTGCCCACGTGCGCGTTGAAGTCCCCCAGCAAGACTATGGAATCCCCTGCCGGCGCCCCATACAGGACCCCATGCAAGGTATCCAAGAAGGCTGAATACTCTGAACTCCTGTTTGGTGCGTATGCACAAACAACAGTCAGAGTTTTCCCCCCTCCAACCCTAAGGCGAAGGGAGGCGACCCTCTTGTCCACTGGGGTGAACTCCAACGTACAGGCACTCAGCCGGGGACTCGTGAGTATCCCCACACCCCCCTGTGCCCTCACACCCTGAGCAACTCCAGAAGTGAACAAGGTCCATCCCTTGTCCAGGAGTGTGGTTTCAGAGCCCTTGCTATGCGTAGAGGTAAGCCCCACCAGATCCAACCGGTAGCGCTCCACCTCCCGCACCAGCTCAGGCTCCTTCCCCACCAGCGTAGAGACGTTCCACGTCCCGAAAGTCAGCCTCTGCTGCCCCGAATTGGTCCGTCTGGAGCCTCCACTTTCACTGCCATCCACTTGGCAGCGCACCCGACCCCACTGGTTCCGACCGCGGGTGGTGGGCCCACGTGGCAGAGAAGATGGTGTGTCCACGTAGCTTCTTCGGGCTGTGCCCGGCCGGGCTCTGTGGCAAGCCCGGCCACCAGGCGCTCGCTGACGGCCCCGGGCTTCCTCCGGGCCGGGTAACGCATCCTCTTTTAGTGTAGTTCATGGGGGGTATCGTAACCCTGATGGGGGGGGGGGGGGGGGCATCCGGGTGCTACACCTTGCCCAAGGGTGACCCGGAACTATGTAAGGCAGGGGCGTTCAACTCCCTGAGGCTTAATACAAGCCCACATACCATCCGACAATATAATCATAATGGGGGACTTTAATATCCATATGAATACCCCATCGGACCCTCCATGCGTGGCGCTCCAGACTATAATTGATAGCTGTGGTCTTACACAAATAATAAATGAACCCACGCATCGCAACGGTAATACGATAGATCTAGTGCTTGTCAGGGGTGTCACCACCTCTAAAGTTACGATACTCCCGTACACTAAAGTAATGTCCGATCGTTACCTTATAAAATTCGAAGTTCTGACTCATTGTCAACAAACTAATAATAATAATAATAATTACTATAGCAGCCGCAACATTAATGCTGCCACAACGACGACTCTTACTGACCTACTGCCTTCGGTAATGGCACCATTCCCAAATTATGTGGGCTCTATTGATAACCTCACTAACAACTTTAACGACGCCCTGCGCGACACTATTGATAGTGTAGCACCGCTAAAGCTAAAAAGGGCCCTAAAAGGCGTACCCCATGGTTTACAGAAGAAACTAAAGCCCAGAAATTATCATGTAGAAAGCTGGAACGCAAATGGCGTGCGACTAAACTTGAGGTTTTCCATCAAGCATGGTGTGATAGTTTAATAACTTATAAACGCATGCTTACCTCAGCTAAAGCTAAATTTTACTCAAATCTCATCCACCTCAACAAAAATGATCCTAAATTTTTGTTTAGTACAGTAGCATCGCTAACCCAACAAGAGACTTCTCCCAGTAGCTCCACCCACTCAGCAGATGACTTTATGAATTTCTTTAATAAGAAAATTGAAGTCATTAGAAAAGAGATTAAAGACAATGCATCTCAGCTACAACTGGGTTCTATTAACACAAATACGACTGTATATACGACGGATACCGCCCTCCAAAATAGTTTCTCTCTCTTTGATGAAATAACATTGGAGGAATTGTCAAAATGTGTAAATGGGACAAAACAAACAACATGTTTACTTGACCCAATTCCTGGGAAACTTATCAAGGAGCTTTTTGTATTATTAGGTCCATCAGTGTTAAATATTATAAACTTATCACTTTCCTCTGGCACTGTTCCCCTAGCATTCAAAAAAGCGGTTATTCATCCTCTACTCAAAAGACCTAACCTCGATCCTGATCTCTTGGTAAACTACCGGCCGGTGTCCCACCTTCCGTTTATCTCGAAAATCCTCGAAAAAATTGTCACACAGCAGCTAAATGAACACTTAGCGTCTAACAATCTCTGTGAACCTTTTCAATCCGGTTTCAGGGCAAATCACTCTACGGAGACAGCCCTCGCAAAAATGACTAATGATCTATTGCTAACGATGGATTCTGATGCTTCATCTATGTTGCTGCTTCTTGATTTTAGCGGCGCTTTCGATACTGTTGATCATAATATTTTATTAGAGCGTATCAAAACGCGTATTGGGATGACAGACTTAGCCTTGTCTTGGTTTAACTCTTATCTTACTGACAGGATGCAGTGTGTCTCCCATAACAATGTGACCTCGGACTATGTTAAGGTAACGTGCGGAGTTCCCCAGGGTTCGGTTCTTGGCCCTGCACTCTTTAGTATTTACATGCTGCCGCTAGGTGACATCATACGCAAATACGATGTTAGCTTTCACTGTTATGCTGATGACACTCAACTCTACATGCCCCTAAAGCTGACCAACACGCCGGATTGTAGTCAGCTGGAGGCGTGTCTTAATGAAATTAAACAATGGATGTCCGCTAACTTTTTGCAACTCAACGCTAAGAAAACGGAAATGCTGATTATCGGTCCTGCTCAACACCGACATCTATTTAAAAATACCACCATAACATTTGACAACCAAACAATTAAACAAGGCGACTCGGTAAAGAATCTGGGTATTATCTTCGACCCAACTCTCTAGTTTGAGTCACACATTAAGAGTGTTATTAAAACGGCCTTCTTTCATCTCCGTAATATCGCTAAAATTCGTTCCATTTTGTCCACAAGCGATGCTGAGATCATTATCCATGCGTTCGTTACATCTCGTCTCGATTACTGTAACGTTTTATTTTCGGGCCTCCCTATGTCTAGCATTAAAAGATTACAGATGGTACAAAATGCGGCTGCTAGACTTTTGACAAAAACAAGAAAGTTTGATCATATTACGCCTATACTGGCTCACTTGCACTGGCTTCCTGTGCACCTAAGATGCGACTTTAAGGTTTTACTACTTACGTATAAAATACTACATGGTCAAGCTCCTGCCTATCTTGCCGATTGTATTGTACCATATGTCCCGGCAAGAAATCTGCGTTCAAAGAACTCCGGCTTATTAGTGATCCCCAGAGCCCAAAAAAAGTCTGCGGGCTATAGAGCGTTTTCTATTCGGGCTCCAATACTATGGAATGCCCTCCCGGTAAAAGTTAGAGATGCTACCTCAGTAGAAGCATTTAAGTCTCATCTTAAAACTCATTTGTATACTCTAGCCTTTAAATAGACTCCCTTTTTAGACCAGTTGATCTGCCGTTTCTTTTCTTTTCTTTTCTACTCTGCTCCCAACCCGGGGTGGACCGCTAGCCTGTCCATCGGATGGGGACATCTCTACGCTGCTGACCCGTCTCCGCTCGGGATGGTTCCTGCTGGCCCCACTATGGACTGGACTCTCGCTGATGTGTTGGACTTTCACAATATTATGTCAGACCCACTCAACATCCATTGCTTTCGGTCTCCCCTAGAGGGGGGGGGGGTTTTACCCACATATGCGGTCCTCTCCAAGGTTTCTCATAGTCATTCACATTGACGTCCCACTGGGGTGAGTTTTCCTTGCCCGTATGTGGGCTCTGTACCGAGGATGTCGTTGTGGCTTGTACAGCCCTTTGAGACACTTGTGATTTAGGGCTATATAAATAAACATTGATTGATTGATTGATTGATCTTTGTTTGGACATTACTACTTGCCGTAGTTTTGAAGCAATGCATGATGGGAATCCGGATGTTGTGTGTCAGTGTATTAACGTGCCGGCTGGAATAAACACACGTTGAGAAATAGCTCCGTGCCTGCCTACTTTATGGCTTATAGATAAACCTATGGATAACGGAGATATATATAATAGTCTCCTTCTTGTTGTGTGTGCAGTTGCGCACTGAGCTCCAAAAGCCATAGATGTTATAACGTGACTGGGCCGGCACGAAAAGCGGACGTGACGACAGGCTGTCCTCACTCAGGTCCGGCTGGAAATCGGGAGAAATTCGGGAGAATGGTTGTTCCGGGAGATTTTCGGGAGAGGCGCTGAAATTCGGGAGTCTCCCGGAAAATTCGGGAGGGTTGGCAAGTAAAACATAACAGAGACGAAGCAGAAGAACGAAGAAGAGACATGGCGACGACGAGTAAGAAGAAGAAGTACTCTTGCAAGTTCCAAAATGATTGGAAACAAGAATTTCAGTTCATCCAGGACAGCTCAAAGGGGAAGGGGTATGCTAGGGAGAGATGGAAGATTCCAGACTCTGGTGCATTTGATGAAGGCACTTTTGTACGTGCCACACAGCAATGCATCATCAGAGAGGGTGTTCAGCATGGTTAGAAAGATAGTGACAGAGAATAGAACGAGGATGGACAATTCAACCCTAAACTCACTCCTTTCCTGCAAATTAAATTTCACCTATGCTCCTTCAAAGGCTGTGCTACTGGCTGCAAAGCATTGCACTTTCAAATACAACAATGAGTAGAGAGGAGTGTTATGTGTGTATATGTGTAAATAAATGAACACTGAAATTCAAGTATTTATTTTATTTATATAAGAAATAGTTGAAATTTCAGAAATGCTACCTCTGTTTTTGTTGTTTTAACTGATTTGTGAAATATTCTTCACCAATGGTAGGCTGACCATATTGTGAAATCCCAAAAAGAGGACACATATATGCGTACCAAGGCGGGCAGCACGCCAAGGCCGGGACTAGGTGAACATTTGCCAATGATACTTGAACTTGCTTTATAAATAATATATTTATTTAAATAAAGCATTTTTTCTCCTCTGTTGACAGCAGTGTTGGCGCTAGGAATGTTCAAAATGGGGTCCCAGGGACCCCATCAAGTCATAAAAATGGGGTCCCACAGTACATTTTTGGGGTCCCACTTTTTTGTAAGCGTTTTGAAAATAAATGACAAACGTATGCATTGTCCTGTTTTATCTCACATTCTATATTGTGTTTTGGAAAAACGTTGTCATAAACGTTACTTCATTCCTTAAAAGAAATAATAAAAAAAGAAGACAAATGTGTCAGAACATGGACTATGATGCAGTTTCCTGCGTGGGTTGCTTTCCCGAGATGCAAACGAACTGAAGCAAACATGGCGGGGAGGTAAAAACATGATTTTATTCTACACTAACAAAACTCAAAAAAGGTATAAACAAAAGGCGCTCCCAGCGGAGGTAAAAACTTGACTATGAAAAACAAAAGACATGCACGTGGGCATAAAAACTATAAACATTAAATCAAAACTTACTTGGCATGAGATGAAACAAGAACTATGGTAAACAGGTGCAGAGCATACATTTGTGTGGAGAAGGTGATGTCGCCAGGAAGACCAGCAGAAAAAGACAGGCTTTAAACAACAGTGACATGATCAGTGAAAACAGGTGCGTGACTCAAAACGTGAAACAGGTGCGTGACAGGACAGGTGAAAACTAATGAGTTGCTATGGAAACAAACAAAACAAGGAAGTGAAACCAGGAATAAGGAAGTGTCCAAAAAACAAAACAGCACATGGCCAAACAAAAACATGAACACAGACATGACAAAATGTGTATGCATATGTAAATGTATTCAGTTATAAACATTCATTCACTTTCTTCTTTCCTTCATGGATCTAAACTTTACCACTGCTGCTAGTTTTTTCTATGTTTTTATTTAATAAGTTGTAGGTGTATTTATTTCAGTATAAAAGTGTAAAAAGTGTTTTGCTTGGGTCATGAAATGATGATAATGGTGTGCCAGGGCATACATACATTTTATATTTAACGCTTAAATCTCCGGAGTCTACATCAACTTCACATCTATTCCTCATTTCAAAATGTTTTAGTTTTTTTATGTTGTTTTTTTGTTTGTTTGTTTGTTTTCCGCCCTTTTTTGTCAAACAAAACTATGTTTTTTTTATGGCAAACACACAAAATATGCAAAATCTTCCACCAAAAATATTTTTCAAAGTGGAATATTTGATGTGACGTAATGGGAACCTTTGATAGGTCAATAATTCATAATAACATTGATTTTGATTCAATATTATGTTTTGAGCAATGACAGTTTGAAAGAAAAAAAAAACAGCTTTGTTTTATTAGTCAACATTGCAACTTTTTCTAAATTACATTTCACTTTAAGCTTTTTTATTTCACTTTTGTTATGTTTTTGTTTATTTTGATAGTATTTTTAGAATGTGCCTACTTTTCCTATGTTATCATGAATTGATTAACGTGGACCCCGACTTAAACAAGTTGAAAAACTTATTGGGGTGTTACCATTTAGTGGTCAGTTGTACAGAATATGTACTGTACTGTGCAATCCACTAATAAAAGTTTCAAATGCTAACATTGGTATGCTAACATTTCAATGCTGGTATTTTGGAAGGTTTTGATCATTTGAAACTAAAATTAATGGATTTTGAGACCTGTCTTCATCTTACAAGTATGCTAACTGTTCACACGATAACAAACTAATGTTAGCACGCTAATGTTTTATGCTAGTATATTAGCAAAAATTTTTTGTTTGAAACTAAAAATGATCGATATGGATACCTGGCACCATTTTGGAAGTTTGCTAACTTTTCCTATGTTACCATGAATTGATTAGCGTGGACCCCGACTTAAACAAGATGAAAAACGTATTCGGGTGTTACCATTTAGTGGTCAATTGTACGGAATATGTACTGTACTGTGCAATCTACTAATAAAAGTTTCAAATGCTAACATTGGCATGCTAACATTTTAATGCTGGTATTTTGGAAGGTTTTGATCATTTGAAACTAAAATTAATGGATTTTGAGACCTGTCTTCATCTTACAAGTATGCTAACTGTTCCAACGATAACAAACTAATGTTAGCACACTAATGTTTTATGCTAGTATATTAGCTAATTTTGTTTTGTTTGAAACTAAAAATTATCGATATGGATACCTGGCACCATCTTGGAAGTTTGCTAACTTTTCCTATGTTACCATGAATTGATTAGCGTGGACCCCGACTTAAACAAGTTGAAAAACGTATTCGGGTGTTACCATTTAGTGGTCAATTGTACGGAATATGTACTGTACTGTGCAATCTACTAATAAAAGTTTCAAATGCTAACATTGGCATGCTAACATTTTAATGCTGGTATTTTGGAAGGTTTTGATCATTTGAAACTAAAATTAATGGATTTTGAGACCTGTCTTCATCTTACAAGTATGCTAACTGTTCCAACGATAACAAACTAACATTAGCATGCTAATGTTTTATGCTAGTATTTTAACAGTACCAAACACTGATCACTTGATGTGACCTTTGACCTAGGAAGCTATGACCAGTACCTGTGGCGTTCAATGATTCATGTCGAGGTGATTGATCGGCTGATGGCAAGTTTGGACGGCAGGAACAGGAAGTGGATACAGGCGCCACGGGGCAGCTCTTCACCTTCTTCCTCATCTACACCCTCCTCATCCTCCTGGCTTTGGTCGGCATTGAATATTTTATGTTGTTTTCTGCTCGCCGCTCTTTGTGGTCTCCTACGGCAACAAGACTCCTCGCATAAACATAGAAGAGGCGGGAAACTCCCGTCGGAGCGCAGCACCTGAAGACATTTGAGGCTGTCAGTGTTCTGAAAGGCTTCTTTAGCGGAGGAACCGAGAGAAAGATGGCGGAGCTACGAACAGGAAGTGACCTCGCAGGGTGGGAGAAGTTAACGGCCGGGCAGAATCCGGGGCGACGTACAGGAGGCGCCACATGTTCTATTAAAATGCGAGGCGGGCGGCGTTCTCCGTGAAGCGTGCCGCGCGCCAGATGTTGCCGGCCATCTTGGTTATTAAAGAGACACCAGAGCAAAGTGGTTAACATGAAGAAGGTGACGGACAGAATGTCCCATGTTTTATTCACAGTGAAGTTTTGTCAGCGCTTATCCCCTTACAACACAGCTGCTTCCAGGTCAAAGGTCAATTCGACAACTGTTGATGAGTGGTCTCCTCATTTAACACGCTAACAAACACTGCCGCTAACTAATCACTGCTAAGCAACACATACAGCAGCAACTATCTTACACCAGCTAACATGCTAAGCAACATGCTAACAAACATGCCGACAAACACAACTCGTCAAAGGACATGCTATAACATTCTCAGCAACAAGCTGGTCAATTAACCAGCTAACTAATTGGAGGACAAGCTAGCCAACATGCTAACTAGATAACCAGCTAACTAATCAGACGACATGCTAGCCAACACACTCCATCCATCTTCTTCCGCTTATCCAAGGGAAGCCCAGACTTCCCTCTCCCCAGCCACTTCGTCCAGCTCCTCCCGGGGGATCCCGAGGCGTTCCCAGGCCAGCCGGTAGACATAGTCTTCCCAACGTGTCCTGGGTCTTCCCCGTGGCCTCCTGCCGGTCGGACGTGCCCTAAACACCTCCCTAGGGAGGCATTCGGGTGGCATCCTGACCAGATGCCCGAACCACCTCATCTGGCTCCTCTCCATGTGGAGGAGCAGCGGCTTTACTTTGAGCGCCCCCCGGATGGCAGAGCTTCTCACCCTATCTCTAGGGAGAGACCCGCCACCCGGCGGAGGAAACTCATTTCGGCCGCTTGTACCCGTGATCTTGTCCTTTCGGTCATAACCCAAAGCTCATGACCATAGGTGAGGAATGGCAATGTAGATCATACTTGCCAACCTTGAGACCTCCGAATTTGGGAGATTGGGGGGGTGGTGGGTGGGGGGGCGGATTTAAGGGGGAGGAGTATAATTATATCTAGAATTCACTGAAATTAAAGTATTTCTTATACAGTAAACAGTAATTAAAACACAGTTGTTCTACTAACTGTACTGTACTTGCTGCATACTTTAAAACAAAATAACACTTACCTTTCACTATTTGAGTGGCTTTTGTTCTGCCATTTGAGTACTGGCGAGCGATCTCTGAATCCGGGAACATATCCTTCACGGATTTGTTGAAAACATCCGCAAATGAGAACGGAATGTTGCTTGCAAGGTGGCCCATAATACTGCGTTGTGCCTTGTGCTTCTCTGACCGTTCATGAGTGACTATATCCATTCGGTCACCGTGTTATGGGTTATAGATAAACCTATGGATAACGGAGATATATATGATAGTCTCCTTTTCAGGTGAGAGGACGCTAAAGGCAGTGGAATAAACACACGCTGAGAAATAGCTCTGTGCCTACCTACTTTATGGGTTATAGATAAACCTATGTGTAATATTCTTAGGTAATACGATCTCCGAGCGGTCCCTGAAGTATACACGAATATGATTGGCCCAAGGAACGAGAAACTTCCTGTTTTACCGTTGCCTGAAATGTGATGTATTATTCCCAGGAGTCGTGAATAAAAGTACAGTTAGCAGCACGTCGTGTGTTGGCTCAACTTATTTCCACGATACGGAACAAGACACGATGGATAACGGAGACATATATAATAGTCTCCTTTTCAGGTGAGAGACGACACTAAAGGCAGTGCCTTTAAGGCACGCCCCCGATATTGTTGTCCGGGTGGAAATCGGGAGATTTTCGGGAGAATGGTTGTCCCGGGTGATTTTCGGGAGAGGCACTGAAATTCGGGAGTCTCCCGGAAAATTCAGGAGGGTTGGCAAGTATGAAGTAGATCGACCGGTAAATTAAGAGCTTTGCCTTCCGGCTCAGCTCCTTCTTCACCACAACGGATCGATACAGCGTCCGCATTTACTGAAGACGTCGCACCGATCCGCCTGTCGACCTCACGATCCACTCTTCCCTCACTCGTGAACAAGACTCCGATGTACTTGATCTCCTCCACTTTGGGCAGGGTCTCCTACCCAACCCAGAGATGGCACTCCACCCTTTTCCGGGCGAGAACCATGGACTCGGACTTGGAGGTGCTGATTCTCATCCCAGTCGCTTCACACTCGGCTGTGAACCGATCCAGTGAGAGCTGAAGATCCTGGCCAGATGAAGCCATCAGGACATACATAAACCAACCTTGAGACCTCCAATTCCGGGAGGTGGGGTGTGGGGTGGGGCGTGGTCGGGGGCGGGGGGCGTGGTTGGGGCGTGGTTAAGAGGGGAGGAGTATATTTACAGCTAGATTTCACCAACTTGAGTATTTCATATATATATATATATATATATATATATATATATATATATATGAAATACTTGACTTTCAGTGAATTTTAGCTATATATATATATATATATATATATATATATATATATATATATATATATATATATATATATATATATATATATATATATATATATATATATATATATTTATTTTATTATACGTATAAATAAAAGAAATACTTGAATTTCAGCTATCCAGTAGATGGCAGTATTGTCCTGTTTAAGAGTGTCACAACATTGCTGTTTACGGCAGACGAACTGCTTTACGGTAGACGAAAACGTGACTGCTGTTGTTGTGTGTTGTTACCGCGCTGGGAGGATGTTAATGAAACTGCCTAACAATAAACCCACATAAGAAACCAAGAACTCGCCCTCGATCATTCTACAGTTATAACGTGATTGGGCAGGCACGCTGTTTATATTGTGGGAAAGCGGACGTGAAAACAGACTGTCGCCGCTGTCCCCACTCAGGTCCGCATTGAGCTGGACGGGGCGTGGCCTCCAGCTCCGGCTGAATTCCGGGAGTTTATCGGGAGAAAATTTCTTCCGGGAGGTTTTCGGGAGAGGCGATGAATTCCGGGAGTCTCCCGGTAAAACCGGGAGGGTTGGAAGTATGCATCAGGACCATGCTGACAAATAAATCAGCTAACTTATCAAAGGACAAGCAGCAATAAGCTAAAGAACATCTTAACAAATTAACCAGCTACCTCATTAAGAGACACAGGAAAACAGCAAGGAGCTAACAAACACCCCAGCTAACTCATCAGACAACATGCTAGCCAACATGCTAAAAAGCCGCGGCGTGCTTGGAGGGTTCAGCTGTGCCCCTCCCCCCACGCCGCTATCCGGACTTTATTTCCCTGCGGCGGGGGCGCTCTTCACAAAGCCCCCGAGCATTATGAGCACATTAGAGTGCGCAGCATGTGTTTGATTAAAAAAAGAGTAAAGTAACAAATTAGTTAATAAAATCGTTTAGGCCGATGGCGGCAAATGGTGATAAATGTGCTCCATATGTTGCCAGTAAAGCAGCAAAGTGCCAAGCGGACCCCCGCCCGCCCGCCCCCCACCGCCTGGGCCATAAACAAATAAATTAAAACAATTAGAGCACCTTCCATCTTTAATGAGCGTGTGGACGTGTGAAATACTCATGTCAAGCCTCTCGTCTCCATCAGGGATCCCTTCAGATGCTCGCTAAGCTAAGCTAATGCTAACGCTAACCTCTGTTCTGACCCTGAACATGCCGACACCGGCATTGTGGGCGGAGCTTAGAAAAAACTATAAACTGACAAGAAGAAAGAACAATACAGAAAGAATTAAAGGTGTGTGTGTGTGTGTGTGTGTGTGTGTGTGTGTGTGTGTGTGTGTGTGTGTGTGTGTGTGTGTGTGTGTGTGTGTGTATTCTTGTATTTCTACCCTTCCTGAGACACCAACAAGAAAAAGTAGCTTGTCCGTGAACATTGCTCCAAAGTCAGGATTTTTTTGTTGATTTAATGTGCATACAAAAGTAAACATTGACAGGTGCAAAGGCAACAATATATAATAAAACAAGATGTTAGCGTGTATGTGTGTGTGTGTGTGTTCTTGTATTTCTAGCCTTCCTGAGACACCAACAAGAAAAAGTAGCTTCCATATGAGGAGGTGTGCACAAGCTAGGAAATAAATCATGGTCCCAGTACAGAAAACCATTGCATCTAATAGAGAGCCAAATACTAGAGTCTGTGAACATTGCTCCAAAGTCAGGATTGTTTGTTGATTTAATGTGCATACAATAGTAAACATAGACAGGTGCAAAGGCAGCAATATACAGTATGATAAAACAAGATGTTAGCGTGTGTGTGTGTGTGTGTGTGTATGTGTGTGTGTGTGTGTGTGTGTGTGTGTGTGTGTGTGTGTGTGTGTGTGTGTGTGTGTGTGTGTTCTTGTATTTCTAGCCTTCCTAAGACATCAACAAGGAAAAGTAGCTTCCATATGAGGAGGTGTGGACAAGTTAGGACATAAATCATGATCCCAAAACAGAAAACCATTGCATCTAATAGAGAGCCAAATACTAGAGTCCGTGAACATTGCTCCAAAGTCAGGATTTTTTGGTTGATTTAATGTGCATACAAAAGTAAACATTGACAGGTGCAAAGGCAGCAATATATGATAAAACAAGATGTTAGCGTGCGTGTGTGTGTTTGTGCATGTGTGCGTGTGTGTGTGTGTGTTCTTGTATTTCTAGCCTTCCTAAGACGTCAACAAGGAAAAGTAGCTTCCATATGAGGAGGTGTGAACAAGTGAGGACATAAATCATGGTCCCAATACAGAAAACCATTGCATCTAATAGCATACTTGCCAACCCTCCCGTTTTTAGCGGGAGACTCCCGGTATTCAGCGCCTCTCCCGATAACCTCCCGGCAGAAATTTTCTCCCGACAAACTCCCGGTATTCAGCCGGAGCTGGAGGCCACGCCCCCTCCAGCTCAATGCGGACCTGAGTGGGGACAGCCTGTTCTCACGTCCGCTTTCCCACAATATAAACAGCTTCCCTGCCCAATGACGTCATAACATCTACGGCTTTTAGAGAGTAGAGTGCACAACTGCGCACACAACAAGGAGAAGAAGCAGAAGAACGAGGAAGTTACAGACATGGCGACGCCATCGACGAGCAAGATGAAGAAATACGCTTGCAAGTTCCAAAACGAATGGAAACAAGAATTTCAGTTCTTCCAGGACAGTTCGAAGGGGAAGGGGTATGTAATTTTTTTGCCTGTACATTTTGTAAAACAGACTTCTCCATTGAACACGGTGGGCGAGTCATGAACGGAGGAGAAGTTAAACAGGACAATACTGCCATCTACTGGATAGCCCCCGGAACACTGAAGTTCAAGTATTTATTTTATTTATATGTATAATAAAATAAATATATATACATATATATATAGCTAGAATTCACTGACAGTCAAGTATTTCATATATATATATATATATATATATATATATATATATATATATATATATATATATATATATATATATATATATATATGTGTGAAATACTTGAGTTGGTTAATTCTAGCTGTAATTATACTCTCCTATTAACCACGCCCTTAACCACGCCCCCAACCACGCCCCCGCCCCACCCCGACCGCAGCAATATACAGTATGATAAAACAAGATGTTAGCGTGGGTGTGTGTGTGTTCTTGTTTTTCTAGCCTTCGTAAGACATCAACAAGGAAACGTAGCTTCCATATGAGGAGGTGTGAACAAGTTAGGACATAAATCATCGTCTCAATACGGAAAACCATTGCATATAATAGAGAGTCAAATACTAGAGTCCGTGAACATTGCTCCAAAGTGAGGATTTTTTGTTGATTAAATGTGCATACAAAAGTAAACATTGACAGGTGCATAGGCAGCAATATATGATAAAACAAGATGGCAGCTAAAGAAGAACTTCCCTATTCATCCCTGAAAAACCCCGTCAGGTGAACAGCTGATTTTATGACTTCCGGTGCTGACGTAAGACAACCCGCGTCCCACATGTGACCATAGGATGAACAAATACACTACGCTACTAAGACTATAGTGGCCATTAACAGTTAGCTTCTACAGCTGGGTTGCCCAAAGTGCGGCACAAAATGAGGGTGGTCCCAAAAAGGAGGGATTTTTCAAATTGACTGTGTCCATCCATTTTTTTCTACCGCTTGTCCCTTTCGAGGTCGCGGGGGTGCTGGAGCCTATCTCAGCCACCTCATTGCAGGGTCAACACAGATAGACAGACAACATTCACACAATAGGGCCAATTTAGTGTTGCCAATCAACCTATCCCCAGGTGCATGTCTTTGGAGGTGGGAGGAAGCCGGAGTACCCGGAGGGAACCCACGCAGTCACGGGGAGAACATGCAAACTCCACACAGAAAGATCCCGAGCCCGGGATTGAAGTCAGGACCTTTGTATTGTGAGGCACATGCACTAAACCCAGGTCCACCGTGCTGCCCAAATTGACTGTGTCGCTTTTAAAAGTGCTCCCCCTCTGGTCAACATATGAAATAACAAGTGTATGTAAACATTTGAAGTGCTCCCCCTCTGGTCAACATATGAAATAACAAGTGTATGTAAACATTTGAAATGCTCCCCCTCTGGCCAACATATGTAATAACAAGTGTGTGTAAGAAATAGAAATGCGCCTCCTTTGGCCAAAATTAATTAGAAATAAATATGTGTATAGAGACATACTGTAATAACTTCAAGTAAATAATGAAAATTAAAAACCAATTACAAACAATTAAAAAAATAACTAAATAACAAAAAGCTTACCTTTTTTATACTTACATAGTTTGTATATATTATTAATGTTGTAAATAAAACATCTTTATATATCTAGAAAGGGTGGTCCTAAAGAGGTAGGCATTTTTCTCAGGTCTCAAGAAGGTAAAAAATAAAAAAAATGTGTGTAAGAAATCGAAATGCGCCCCCTTTGGCCAAAATTAATAACAAATAAATAAACTAATATGTATATAGAGACATACTTGAAGACATTAACTTGAAGTAAACAATGAAGATTAAAAAACAATTGCACCAATGCTATCCACTTTTTCTCACAATGTGTCGACTTTTTTCTTATAAAATTGGGAACAATTTCCCGTATTCTTTCTGTTTCTGTAATATTGCAATATTTTTTCGTGAAATTATTACTTTTTTAATGCAAAATGATTACTTTTTAATGCAAAATGGTGACATTTGTCATATAAAATTATGACTTTTATCACAATATTGCCAATTGTTTTGTTGTTCTTGTAAAATAGTGACATTTTTTTGAGTAAAATTATGACTTTTGTCATCATTTTGCCAAGTAAGATTCCGATTATTATTATATTGCCAACATTTTAAAGTTTTCTTATAAAATTGTGACTTTAGTCGAGTCAAAAACGACTCTTTTCATAAAATTGCCAACATTTTAAGCTTTTCTTGTAAAGTTGTGACTGTTATTGAGTAAAATTCCAACTTGTATCATAATATTGCACAAATGTTCAGTTTTTCTTGTCAAATTTTGACATGCGTTGAGTAAAATGAGGACTTTTATTATAATACTGCCAAAATTCTTAGTTTTTCTTGTGAAATTGTGACCTTTTTCTTGTGAAATTCCAACTCATTTTTCACAACAAGCTTTTTTATATTAAATAGTATGTATATATTATTAATGTTGTAAATACACATCTTTATATATCTAGAAAGGGTGGTCATAAAGAGGTAGGCATTTTTCTCAGGTCTCAAGAAAGTAAAAAATACAAACATGTGTGCAAGAAATTAAAATGTGCCCCATTTGGCCAACATATGAAATAACAAGTGTGTGTAAACATTTGTAGTGCTCCCCCTCTGGCCAACATATGTAACAACATGTGTGTGTAAGAAATTGAAATGCGCCTCCTTTGGCCAAAATAAAAATAAAATATATATATATATATATATGTATACAGAGACATACTGTAATAACTTGAAGTAAATAATGAAGATTAAAAACCAATTACAAACAAAAAATTCTACCCAAACAAATTAATTTACTAAAAGCTTACCTTTTTTATATTTGCATAGTATGTATATATTATTAATGTTGTAAATACACTTCTTTATATATCTAGAAAGGGTGGTCTTAAAGAGGTAGGCATTTTTTTCAGGTTTCAAGAAGGTGGGAAATACAAAAATGTGTGTGTATGTGTGTGTGTGTGTGTGTGTGTGTGTGTGTGTGTGTGTGTGTGTGTGTGTGTGTGTGTGTGTGTGTGTGTGTGTGTTTGAGGCGGGAAAGCGGGGGAGAAAATGGCCTCTTGTCTTTTCCAGTTTGGAGGCTCCAGATGGGAAGTGATTTTTTAGGGCTGTAGCGGCGTCTCGTCACATCTGTCCTTCCAGATGTTTAATGAATCCTCAAGCAGCCGTGCTGTCGCCTCATCAATACTGCAGCCGCGCGGGGAGCCCGCCCGGCCCGCCACCGTCGTAGCGCCGTCCTCGGGGTGCGGCGCCTGCAGCTGGCGCCTCGCGGGAAGCAAACTGTCTGACTTTGTCGTCTTGTCACTTCACCTCTTTATTGATATTCGCGGCATGGCTCCGCCCCTTGGCTGCCGCTCACTCGAGCTGACCACGCCCCCGATGCTAAACAGTAGCAAGCGAGATACTAGCAACCACAAAGCATCCAAAAGGTTAATGACTAACTACAAACCCCGTTTCCATATGAGTTGGGAAATTGTGTTAGATGTAAATATAAACGGAATACAGTGATTTGCAAATCCTTTTCAACCCATATTCAGTTGAATATGCTACAAAGACAACATATTTGATGTTCAAACTGATAAAAAAAATTTTTTTTGCAAATAATCATTAACTTTAGAATTTGATGCCAGCAACACGTGACAAAGAAGTTGGGAAAGGTGGCAATAAATACTGATAAAGTTGAGGAATGCTCATCAAACACTTATTTGGAACATCCCACAGGTGAACAGGCAAATTGGGAACAGGTGGGTGCCATGATTGGGTATAAAAGTAGATTCCATGAAATGCTCAGTCATTCACAAACAAGGATGGGGCGAGGGTCACCACTTTGTCAACAAATGCGTGAGCAAATTGTTGAACAGTTTAAGAAAAACCTTTCTCAACCAGCTATTGCAAGGAATTTAGGGATTTCACCATCTACGCTTCATAATATCATCAAAGGGTTCAGAGAATCTGGAGAAATCACTGCATGTAAGCAGCTAAGCCTGTGACCTTCGATCCCTCAGGCTGTACTGCATCAACAAGCGACATCAGTGTGTAAAGGATATCACCACATGGGCTCAGGAACACTTCAGAAACCCACTGTCAGTAACTACAGTTGGTCGCTACATCTGTAAGTGCAAGTTAAAACTCTTCTATGCAAGGCGAAAACCGTTTATCAACAACACCCAGAAACGCCGTTGGCCTTGCTGGGCCCGAGCTCATCTAAGATGGACTGATACAAAGTGGAAATGTGTTCTGTGGTCTGACGAGTCCACATTTCAAATTGTTTTTGGAAACTGTGGTCGTCGTGACCAAAGAGGAAAAGAACCATCCGGATTGTTATAGGCACAAAGTTGAAAAGCCAGCATTTGTGATGGTATGGGGGTGTATTAGTGCCCAAGACATCTGTGAAGGCGCCATTAATGCTGAAAGGTACAAACAAGTGCTTTTTACAAATAAAATCTGTTAGTATTATTATTATTAATATTATTAGCTACAGAAGTACATTGTTAATATTAACTTGATGAGCTTATAGCTAGCCAAATAAGCACAACAATGGTATTCACTTGGCAAGTCCATAGCTGGCAACCTTAGCGTACCAATGCTATCCACTGGGCTAATTAGCACATTTACTCTATTTATGCTATTCACTTGTTGAGATAATGGCTAGCTAAAATAGTCCAAAATTGTTGCTATTAACTTGGCAAGCTAATGGCTACCTATATTAGCTTGTTGATAAGATCTATGACCTAATGTGCTAACTACTTGCTAGGTGGGGCCAGCAAGTAATACACAATTTATTGTACTGTGGTTTCTATGGTAGGATAGCTAGATGCTAGTAGCCACATAGCATCCACAAGCTAACGTAGCTCACCCACTTCAATAGTTCCATGTGAAAGGCTTTGAAAAGTGTTTGTGTTGTCGTACGGACGTGGCGCCGCTTATGCTAATTAGCTCGCTAAGTGACGCAAGCAATACTTTTCAGCGGAGTCGCCGCCCTGCCTCCATATGGTCGTCGGATGGCACGCTTGCCGCCACAACGGCCAGATGTTCCCTCACAGCAGTGCCGCCGTCGTCCATGTAAATTCTATTCATTAAACAATTTCATCCTGAGGATGACTGACATGCGGCGAGGAAGGTTCTCAAGTTAATCGCCGTGTCAGCAAGATGGCCGTCAAGGTTTCACGTGGATCAGCATCTCTGATTGGACCCGCACGCAGAAGCGGGTGGCTGTGATTGGTCGTCACTCAAAGCTGAAACATTTCTCATATGACGTCCTTAATGCTAAAGTATTAACCATATTTGTCAACATACTTAGCAACAAGCTGACAAACATACTAACAAATAAACCTGTTATCTGATCAGAGGATATGCTAGCCAACACACTGAACTACACTTTCAGCTACACACTAAACATGCTAATAAACACAACAGCTAAGTAGATGATATGCTAACCAACATGCTCACAAATACACGAGCTAACTCGTTATAGGACATGAAAGCAAACACGCTTAGCAAGAAGCTAACAAACATGCTAACAAATACACCACATCAGAGGAGAATCTAAAACACACTAAACAAGCTAACAAACATGCTAACAAATACACCACATCAGAGGAGAACCTAAAACACACTAAACAAACTAACAAACATGCAAACAAATGAACAAGCTAACTCATCAGAGAACACGCTTAAAGACGCTCAGCAAGAAGCTAACAAACATGCAAACAAATACACTAGCTAATTCATCAGAGGACACACTGAAAGAAACTTAGCAATGAGCTATCAAACATGCTAACAAATTAACAAGCTAACTTATCAGCGGAAACACTAAAAGATACTTAGCTACAGGCTATCAAACATGCTAACAAATCAACAAAGTAACTAAAATATTCGCCAGCTAACTCATCAGCGAACACACTAAAAGATGCTTAGCAACAAGCTAACAAACATGCTAACAAATACACTAGCTAACTCATCAGAGGAGAATCTAAAACACAATAAACAAGCTAACAAACATGCTAACAAATACACTAGCTAACTCATCAGAGGACAATCTAAAACACATTAAACAAGCTAACAAACATGCAAACAAATGAAAAAGCTAACTCATCAGGGAACACACTTTTTTTTAAAGACGCTCAGCAACAAGCTAACAAAAATGCTAACAAATACACTAGCTAATTCATCAGAGGACATACTGACGGAAACTTAGCAACAAGCTATCAAACATGCTAACAAATTACATACTTGCCAACCTTGAGACCTCCAATATCGGGAGGTGGGGGGTAGGGGGTGGTGGGAGTGGGGTTGGGGGGGGGGGGGGGGGGTGTTGGGGGCGTGGTTGTTTACAGCTAGAATTCACCAACTCGAGTATTTCATATATATTTCATATATATATATATATGTATGAAATACTTGACTTTCAGTGAATTCTAGCTATATATATATATATATTTATTTTATTTACATAAAATAAATACTTGAATTATCTATCCATTAGATGGCAGTATTGTCCTGTTTAACTTCTCTGTTCATGACTGAGAAATCATTTCGGCCACCGTGTTCAATGGAGAAGTCTGTTCTACATATTTACAGGCAACATACACCTTCCCCTTCGAACTGTCCTGGATGAACTGAAATTCTTGTTTCCATTCGTTTTGGAACTTGCAAGTGTATTTATATTGTGGGAAAGCGGACGTGAGAATAGGCTGTCCCCACTCAGTCTCAGGTCCGCATTGAGCTGGAGGGGGCGTGGCCTCCAGCTCCGGCTGAATACCGGAGTTTGTCGGGAGAAAATCTCTGCCGGGAGGTTGTCGGGAGAGGCGCTGAATAACGGGATTCTCCCGCTAAAAACGGGAGGGTTGGCAAGTATGACAAATTAACAAGATAACTTATCAGCGGACACACTAAAAGATACTTAGCTACAGGCTATCAAACATGCTAACAAATTAACAAGATAACTTATCAGCGGACACACTAAAAGATACTTAGCTACAGGCTATCAAACATGCTAAAAAATTAATAACAAGCTAACTAAAATATTCGCCAGCTAACTCATTAGAGAACACACTAAAAGATGCTTAGCAAAAAGCTAACATACATACAAACAAATACACTAGCTAATTCATCAGAGGACACACTGAAAGAAACTTAGCAACAAGCTAACAAACATGCTAACAAATACACTAGCTAATTCATCAGAGGAGACACTGAAAGAAACTTAGCAACGAGCTATCAAACATGCTAACAAATTAACAAGCTAACTTATCAGCGGACACACTAAAATATACTTAGCTACAGGCTATCAAACATGCTAACAAATGCTAACATGCTAACTAAAATATTCCCCAGCTAACTCATCAGAGAACACACTAAAAGATGCTTAGCAACAAGCTAACAAACATGCTAACAAATACA
>NC_084758.1:14916788-14976788 GCF_033978785.1 Entelurus aequoreus
ATATATAATAATAAAAATGGAAGAAAAAAAATTATTAAAAATAAATAAATCGATTTTTAAAAAATGAGAATCGATTCGGAATCGCACAACACATCGATTTTTCCCCACACCCCTAGTTAGTACTATTAGTGGACCAGCAGCACGCACAATCATGTGTGCTTACGGACTGTATCCCTTGCAGACTGTATTGATATATATTGATATATAATGTAGGAACCAGAATATTAATAACAGAAAGAAACAACCCTTTTGTGTGAATGAGTGTGAATGGGGGAGGGAGGTTTTTTGGGTTGGTGCACTAATTGTAAGTGTATCTTGTGTTTTTTATGTTGATTTAGTAAAAAAAACAATTAAAAAAACAATTCCGATAATAAAAAAAACGATACCGATCATTTCCTATATTACATTTTAAAGCATTTATCGGCCGTTAATATATTATCGGACATCTCTACTGAGTACGTTTACATGCGCTACCTCATACCTCCCAAACACTAGGGGGCGGTCACATGGTCTGCCAGAGAATAAGAAGATGTAGCAGGAGGGATCAGTGTTGTCTATATTTAGTAACTGTTCAGACCCCTCTAAATACGCTAAGTGACAAACCCGGTCACCTTTTCAACATATTTGTTTTGCTTGTCATGTTTTTTGCTCACTTTATGTTAGTCAGCTTCCACTTTCAATAATGCTATCCACTTGGTGGTTTAACGGCGAGTTACATTAACACAGTGGCCTCAAACATGCGGCCCGCGGGCCAATTGCAGCCCGCGAGACGTTATTGTGCGGCCCCCACCTTAATCAGTGGCTTAATCAGCGTTTTAGGGACATTTGATGCATCATTCTCCTCCAATTCAGCTGCTGAGCCACTTAAATCAGCGTTTTAGGGACATTTGATGCACCATTCTCCTCCAATTCAGCTGCTGAGCCACTTAAATCAGCGTTTTAGGGACATTTGATGCACCATTCTCCTCCAATTCAGCTGCTGAGCTACTTAAATCAGCGTTTTAGGGACATTTGATGCACCATTCTCCTCCAATTCAGCTGCTGAGCCACTTAAATCAGCGTTGTAGGGACATTTGATGCACCATTCTCCTCCAATTCAGCTGCTGAGCCACTTAAATCAGCGTTTTAGGGACATTTGATGCACCATTCCCCTCCAATTCAGCTGCTGAGCCACTTAAATCAGCGTTGTAGGGACATTTGATGCACCATTCTCCTCCAATTCAGCTGCTGAGCCACTTAAATCAGCGTTTTAGGGACATTTGATGCACCATTCCCCTCCAATTCAGCTGCTGAGCCACTTAAATCAGCGTTTTAGGGACATTTGATGCACCATTCTCCTCCAATTCAGCTGCTGAGCCACTTAAATCAGCGTTTTAGGGACATTTGATGCACCATTCTCCTCCAATTCAGCTGCTGAGCCACTTAAATCAGCGTTTTAGGGACATTTGATGCACCATTCTCCTCCAATTCAGCTGCTGAGCCACTTAAATCAGCGTTTTAGGGACATTTGATGCACCATTCTCCTCCAATTCAGCTGCTGAGCCACTTAAATCAGCGTTGTAGGGACATTTGATGCACCATTCTCCTCCAATTCAGCTGCTGAGCCACTTAAATCAGCGTTTTAGGGACATTTGATGCACCATTCCCCTCCAATTCAGCTGCTGAGCCACTTAAATCAGCGTTTTAGGGACATTTGATGCACCATTCTCCTCCAATTCAGCTGCTGAGCCACTTAAATCAGCGTTTTAGGGACATTTGATGCACCATTCTCCTCCAATTCAGCTGCTGAGCCACTTAAATCAGCGTTGTAGGGACATTTGATGCACCATTCTCCTCCAATTCAGCTGCTGAGCCACTTAAATCAGCGTTTTAGGGACATTTGATGCACCATTCCCCTCCAATTCAGCTGCTGAGCCACTTAAATCAGCGTTGTAGGGACATTTGATGCACCATTCTCCTCCAATTCAGCTGCTGAGCCACTTAAATCAGCGTTTTAGGGACATTTGATGCACCATTCCCCTCCAATTCAGCTGCTGAGCCACTTAAATCAGCGTTTTAGGGACATTTGATGCACCATTCCCCTCCAATTCAGCTGCTGAGCCACTTAAATCAGCGTTTTAGGGACATTTGATGCACCATTCTCCTCCAATTCAGCTGCTGAGCCACTTAAATCAGCGTTTTAGGGACAATTGATGCACCATTCTCCTCCAATTCAGCTGCTGAGGGCCGCGAGTTTTAAATGAATGGCGCTTAACAGCGCTGTGTGCGGAGCTGATGGAATCTACCATTCATGGTGTGGTATGAGGCTCTCGACAATATCGAGGGCGTGCCATGATGGCACTGCCTTTAGTGTCCGCTAGAATCTGTTACGCATCGCCTTTTACTCCATACTAACAGCGTGCTGGCTCAGACACATGTTGTACGAGGCTTCTGCAGACACATGCAAGTTATTGCAAGACATACTTGAGGAACAGCCACACATGTCACACTGAGGGTGGTCATATGGCGAAGTTGGTAGAGTGGCTGCGCCAGCAATCGGAGTGTTGCTGGTTACTGGGGTTCAATTCCCACCTTCTACCTTCCTAGTCACGTCCGTTGTGTCCTTGGGCAAGACACTTCACCCTTTGCCTCTGATGGCTGCTGGTTAGTGCCTTGCATGGCAGCTCCCGCCATCAGTGTGTGAATGTGTGTGTGAATGGGTAAATGTGGAAATACTGTCAAAGCGCTTTGAGTACCTTGAAGGTAGAAAAGCGCTATACAAGTATAACCCACACATAACCCATATTTATTTTTTAACACTGTTACAAATATGTACCACACTGTGAATCCACACCAAGCAAGAATGACAAACACGTTTCGGGGGAACATCCGCACCTAAACACAACATTAACACAACAGAACAAATACCCAGAACCCTTTGCAGCCCTAACTTTTCCGGGCTACAAAAACACACACCTCAACCCCCCCCCCCCTCCATCTCCCGAATTCGGAGGTCTCAAGGTTGGCAAGTAGGCATTGACATTTTGCCGCTTTTCCACGACACCCGCACACGCTCTTCTTCCCTCCCTCCCTGCCTCCCTCGCTCGCCCGCCTGCTCACTCCCGCCCCCGCTGTAAACAGTCCGGGCGGGGAAGATGAGCGCTTTGATCGAGACTTTTATTAGTAGTAGTAGGTTGCACAGTGAAGTACATATTCCGTACAATTGACCACTAAATGGTAACAACCACTAAATGGTAACAACCAAATAAGTTTTTCAACTTGTTTAAGTCGGGGTCCACGTAAATTGATTCATGATACAGATATATACTATCAGATATTCCAAAGCAGTCCGCCGAAGGAGCGAGCGACAATACAAAAGTGTGGTGCACTGGACCCCAGCGCTGGGGAATCAGACGTGTAACACGTTAGTGGTGATGTTAGCCCGTTCGGGGCTAATTGTGCTACCGTGACTGTAAACTCCACGGCTAGCATTTTTGATGCAATATTTCTTTGTTGAGCACAAGGGGCACCCCAACGTGTCTTATTTCATTTAATTTCATGTTTATTTATCTCCTTCATTGATGTGCATCTTTGATCGATAGACAATTATACCTCAATTATTCAATTATACATTTACACACCAATGCCTGAGAAGGAGCAGGATGAAGAAAAATCTTATATTTTTCTGCCCCCGTCAACATAATACGTAGGCTTACTTAATGATATCATATAAACCAACAATTACATCCAAATATAACGAAAACAAACAAAAAACCACACAAAAAAACCACAAGTGCAAAACTTCATGATGTACAAACCGAACAAAAAAAACAAAAGAAGTAATATACACCTCACGGGATGATACAAAATAAATACAAAACCAGGCAAAAAATAAGTAAAATAATCAATATAAAGCAAAATGTAAACACTTATGGCTGTCCATATGATATTATTGTTCTGTCTTTATATATTTTTTCATTTGGAATATATTTTTACAATCTTCTATCTCAGAATTCCATAGTTTAACCCCCACCACTGATATACACATTTGTTTTAAAGTTGTCCTTGAATACTGATGTTGGAAATGACCTTTTCTTCTATGTTCTGTATTCTCAGAAGTGATGGCAAACATTTTTTGTAAATTTGCTGGTAATGTTTTACTTTTAGCCTTAAACATGACACATAATGTCTGTAACTTTACTAGCTCCTGTAATTTCAATAAACCTGAATTAATAAATAATATGTTAGTGTGTCCTAAGTAATCTACTTTATGAATAATCCTTATAGCTCTTTTCTGTAGTTGATACAGAGAAAGTTGCGGTGCACAAGCAATACAATTTGAAACGTCAGTATACAACTAGACATGCTGAGGAGTATGCAAAATACCAGGGAGATGAGAGAGTGAACCGGGTTGAAAATTTTAAAACCAGTCTACTGAGGCAACAAGATTTCGTCAAGAAAGCAAGCGAAAAGAGCAATGCAGCAGTCAAAGCTAGCTACATGGTGAGTGAGATGGTTGCTAAGGCGGGAAAGCCATTCAAAGAAGGTGAATTAATTAAAAAGTGCATGTTGGATTTTTTTTAAGAAATCTTTTTTTGCGGCCCAGCCTCACCCAGTTTCTGCATCCAGTGGCCCCCAGGTAAATTGAGTTTGAGACCCCTGATCTAAATACATTAGCACAGTAATGCTATCCACTTGGCGAACTGATGGCTAGCTACATTAGCACTTTTATGCTATCCACTTGGTGAACTGATGGCTAGCTGCATTAGCACATTAATGCTATCCCCTTGGTGGGCTGATGGCTAGCTACATTAGCACTTTTATGCTATCCACTTGGTGAACTGATGGCTAGCTACAATCGCACATTAATGTTATCTACTTGTTGAACTGATGACTAGCTGCATTAGCACATTAATGCTATCCACTTGGTGGGCTGATGGCTAGCTACATTAGCACATTCATGCCATTCACTTAGTGAACTGATGGCTCGCTACATTAGCACAATAATGCTATTCACTTGGTGAACTAATGGCTAGTTACCTTAGCACAATAATGCTATTGGCAGACTGATGGCTAGCTACATTAGCACAATAATGCTATCCACTTGGTGAACTGATGGCTAGCTACAATCGCACATCAATGTTATCTACTTGTTGAACTGATGACTAGCTGCATTAGCACATTAATGCTATCCACTTGGTGGGCTGATGGCTAGCTACATTAGCACATTCATGCCATTCACTTAGTGAACTGATGGCTCGCTACATTAGCACAATAATGCTATTCACTTGGTGAACTAATGGCTAGTTACCTTAGCACAATAATGCTATTGGCAGACTGATGGTTAGCTACATTAGCACAATAATGCTATTCACTTGGCGAACTGATGGCTAGCTACATTGGCACATTAACACTATGCACTTAGTGAACTGATGGCTAGCTACATTAGCACTTTCATGCCATCCACTTTGTGGGCTAACATCTAAATATATTAGCACATTAATGCTATTCACTTGGCGAACTGATGACTAGCGACATTAACACTTTTATGCTATCCACTTAGCGAACTGATGGCTAGCTACATTAGCACTTTTATGCTATCCACTTAGCGAACTGATGGCTAGCTACATTAGCACTTTTATGCTATCCACTTAGTGAACTGATGGCTAGCTACATTAGCACTTGTATGCTATTCACTTGGTGAACTGATGGCTAGCTACATTAGCACTTTTATGCTATCCACTTAGCGAACTGATGGCTAGCTACATTAGCACTTTTCCGCTATCCACTTAGCGAACTGATGGTTAGCTACATTAGCACTTTTACGCTATCCACTTGGTGAACTGATGGCTAGCTACATTAGCACATTCATGCTATTCACTTGGTGAAATGATGGCTAGCTACATTAGCACATCAATGCTATCTACTCTGTATTCTGATGCCTATCTACGCTAGCACACCGTTACTATCTACCAACTAGATTAGCACAACAATGCTATCCCCCATAGACCATCTAACAACTTGCTAGCTTAAATAAAAGTCTCTCGTGACAGACAGTTGCAGTCCGACACTAAAGCTACCGTACGTGACACGTGTGTGTTTAAAAGTTGTTTTTGTCACATCCCCGCAGGACGAGGAGAAGAGGACATGTTCCTACCGTCGAGTTGGAGATGGAACATGTTGTCTTTATTTGTCTTGTTAGACAAAATGGCCGCCATGTTGTTGTTGTTGCTCCTCCTCTTCCTCCTCGCTCACATTTCTATTTTTCCACACTGTTGTGTGTGTGTGTGCGTGTGCGTGTGCGTGTGTGTGTGTGTGTGTGTGTGTGTGTGTGTGTGTGTGCGTGTGTGCGTGGCCTTTCCCTCTTCAAACTAATTACGTGGGCTACCTTGTACCCAGCCCCCCGGGGGGCCGCCAACAACTGTCAGAGCAGTATTATTTTTGAAATTTAAACAATCATCTTACGCGCTCGGCTGCTAAGATCCCGGCCTTTCCTCCGCCTCCGACCTTCAGTAATTAATACCCGAGGGTCCATTATTGGCAAAGCCTTTATCCTGGGGGTCCGCCAGCCTCCAACTCGCTAATTACGGCCAAGCAGCTAATCTCCCCCCCCCCCTCCCCCCTCCATGATTGACAGCTACACCTCGTCCACTAATTGCCTGTTGCAGACAACACCTGGTGAAGCGCCGCGCCGGGGGACGCCCGGCCCGGACTCGAACAACGCCTTTGACTCCTGGGGGAGTGTGTGTGTGTGTGTGTGTGTGTGTGTGTGTGTGTGTGTGTGTGTGTGTGTGTGTGTGTGTGTGTGTGTGTGTGTGTGTGTGTGCGTATGCAACATGTTTCCTACACAAAAACACAGGCAGTCCTGAACGCTCATCAGTGTCCAAAATGGCCCCCGTCAGGACCCCGTCCTTTACGTTATAGCAGTTCACTTCCTGGCGCCTTGGCGGCGTGACGGCGTTTTGGCACCGGCTGTCCCTTAGCCGTCATGGGAAAAGGCGGGGGGGGGGGGGGGGGGGGGGAAGGCCAACACGGAGGTCAGTCGGGGCACTACATTACCCACAATCCATCACTCCGCAGCAACGTCCATCGGACACAATATTAAGCGGCCGGGTTTGAGTCAAAAACAACAACGTTAGCTTAGCCACACCTCTGACCCTGAACCTCGTCTCCCCCCTCTGCTCCTCGCCCGCCCGGCACAGAGCGCCACTTAAGGCGGCGAGCGGGGCGGCCATTATCGCCTCACTAATCCTACAGTTCATTAGCCGCGCTCTTAATGGCTACAGTGGACACTGCCGGACTCCTGGGAAGCTCGCTAATGTGCCCGCGAACAGTCTAAAGCATGCTAGCATGGTCCTGGCAACTTCATCTTGTTTGCTTTTCTTCGGGACAATCAACACGCTTCTTTTCCAAAAGTAACCTTGGCTTTAGCACGCCAGACGACATGCTAAACACACCAAACTAGGGTACCTGAGCTAGAAGCTAAACTATACAAACAGGCTAAGCTACACTAATACGTTAAACTACGCTTGACCGCTACACCAAGTTAAATACACTAAATTATGCCAACATGCTAAGCTATGCTAACACGCTAAACAACGTTATTTACCACACTCGCATGCTAAACTACGCTAACATGCTAAATTACACTAGCTAAAATATGCTAACCCACTAACCTACGCCAAAAACCACAGTAAACTGCACTAACTTCCCGAACTAAGCTACTATAACACATTCAACTACCCTAACGCAGGTAACTACACTAACAAGCTAAACTATATGAACACGCTAATCTATGCTAACACTTTTAACTACACTAACACAATTACACTGACAAGCCAAACTATAAAAAACAGAAATTAGAAACTAAGCTAAACCGCTACACAATGTTAAATACACTAAATTAGGCCAACATGCTAAGCTACACTAACACGCTAAACAACGCTATTTACCATACCAGCATGTTAAACTATGCTAACATGCTAACTACATTAACATGCTAACACTCTAACATGCTAACTACATTAACATGCTAACTAAACTAACATGCTAACTACTCTAATATGCTAACTACACTAACATGCTAACACTCTAACATTCTAACTACATTAACATGCTAACTCCACTAACATGCTAACACTCTAACATGCTAACTACATTAACATGCTAACTCCACTTACATGCTAACACTCTAACATGCTAACTACATTAACATGCTAACACTCTAACATGCTAACTACATCAACATGATAACTCCACTAACATGCTAACACTCTAACATGCTAACTACATTAACATGCTAACTCCACTAACATGCTAACACTATAACATGCTAACTACATTAACATGCCAAACTACACCAACATGCTAACACGCTAACATGCTAACTACATTAACATGCTAACTCCACTAACATGCTAACACTCTAACATGCTCACTACATTAACATGCTAACTCCACTTACATGCTAACACTCTAACATGCTAACTACATTAACATGCTAAGTCCACCAACATGCTAACACTCTAACATGCTAACTACATTAACATGCTAGCTCCACTAACATGCTAACACTCTAACATGCTAACTACATTAACATGCTAACTCCACCAACATGCTAAAACTCTAACATGCTAACTACATTAACATGCTAACTCCACTAACATGCTAACACTCTAACATGCTAACTACATTAACATGCTAACTCCACTTACATGCTAACACTTTAACATGCTAACTACATTAACATGCTAACTCCACTAACATGCTAACACTCTAACATGCTAACTACATTAACATGCTAACTCCACTTACATGCTAACACTCTAACATGCTAACTACATTAACATGCTAACTCCACCAACATGCCAACACTCTAACATGCTAACTACATTAACATGCTAACTCCACTAACATGCTAACAACATTAACATGCTAACTCCACTAACATGCTAACTACATTAACATGCTAACTCCACTAACATGCTAACACTCTAACATGCTAACTACAATAACATGCTAACTCCACTAACATGCTAACACTCTAACATGCTAACTACATTAACATGCTAACTCCACTAACATGCTAACACTCTAACCTGCTAAATACATTAACATGCTAACTCCACTAACATGCTAACACTCTAACATTCTAACTACTCTAACATGCTAACTCCACTAACATGCTAACACCGCTTACATGCCAAACTTTGCTAACATGCCAAGTACTTTCATGGTAAGAATGTGAACAACTACTGAATGAGGTCACATGACAGATGATTACAACATCACATGTGCCAAACAGGAAGTGGACGACAGTGGCATCCATGCAGCGACACGACAAGTTTGCGCGGACTTACTGTATGTTCCGGAACATTCCCAGTGAGGCGGGACATGATTTAGGGAGGTTAATTGTGGCGTGCAGGCCAGAAACATCTGGAAGAAGCATCGCTGCCAGAGTCCACTTCCTGTCAGCTCACTCTGGAGACCCCCAAATATTTCCACCCTCCGCCCCTCCCGTGGTGACTCGGATGACCTCTGATGACCCCTCCGACGCTTCCTTGTTCCCCGTCTTTCTTTCCCCGCGCACATATTTTATCATGGTCGTCATGGTAACACCCCCCTCCACAACCCTTTTAGCCCCGCCCCACGACTGATGACGAGCTTATTTGGTGTCCATTAGCAGCCAGCAGCTACAAACCCCGTTTCCATGTGAGTTGGGAAATTGTGTTAGATGTAAATATAAACGGAATACAATGATTTGCAAATCCTTTTCAACCCATATTCAGTTGAATATGCTACAAAGACAACATATTTGATGTTCAAACTCATAAACATTTTTTTGTTGTTGCAAATAATCATAAACTTTAGAATTTGATGGCAGCAACAAGTGACAAAGAAGTTGGGAAAGGTGGCAATAAATACTGATAAAGTTGAGGAATGCTCATCAAACACTTATTTGGAACATCCCACAGGTGAACAGGCTAATTGGGAACAGGTGGGTGCCATGATTGGGTATAAAAGTAGATTCCATGAAATGCTCAGTCATTCACAAACAAGGATGGGGCGAGGGTCACCACTTTGTCAACAAATGCGTGAGCAAATTGTTGAACAGTTTAAGAAAAACCTTTCTCAACCAGCTGTTGCAAGGAATTTAGGGATTTCACCATCTACGCTCCGTAATATCATCAAAGGGTTCAGAGAATCTGGAGAAATCACTGCACGTAAGCAGCTAAGCCTGTGACCTTCGATCCCTCAGGCTGTACTGCATCAACAAGCGACATCGGTGTGTAAAGGATATCACCACATGGGCTCAGGAACACTTCAGAAACCCACTGTCAGTAACTACAGTTGGTCGCTACATCTGTAAGTGCAAGTTAAAACTCTCCTATGCAAGGCAAAAACCGTTTATCAACAACACCCAGAAACGCCGTCGGCTTCGCTGGGCCTGAGCTCATCTAAGATGGACTGATACAAAGTGGAAAATTGTTCTGTGGTCTGACGAGTCCACATTTCAAATTGTTTTTGGAAACTGTGGACGTCGTGTCCTCCGGACCAAAGAGGATAAGAACCATCCGGATTGTTCTAGGCGCAAAGTTGAAAAGCCAGCATGTGTGATGGTATGGGGGTGTATTAGTGCCCAAGACATGGGTAACTTACACATCTGTGAAGGCACCTTTAATGCTGAAAGGTACATACAGGTTTTGGAGCAACATATGTTGCCATCCAAGCAACGTTATCATGGACGCCCCTGCTTATTTCAGCAAGACAATGCCAAGCCATGAATTACAACAGCGTGGCTTCATAGTAAAGGAGTGTGGGTACTAGACTGGCCTGCCTGTAGTCCAGACCTGTCTCCCATTGAAAATGTGTGGCGCATTATGAAGCCTAAAATACCACAACGGAGACCCCCGGACTGTTGAACAACTTAAGCTGTACATCAAGCAAGAATTGGAAAGAAATCCACCTGAGAAGCTTCAAAAATGTGTCTCCTCAGTTCCCAAACGTTTACTGAGTGTTGTTAAAAGGAAAGGCCATGTAACACACTGGTGAACATGCCCTTTCCCAACTACTTTGGCACGTGTTGCAGCCATGAAATTCTAAGTTAATTATTATTTGAAAAAAAAAAAAAATGTATGAGTTTGAACATCAAATATGTTGTCTTTGTAGTGCATTCAATTGAATATGGGTTGAAAAGGATTTGCAAATCATTGTATTCCGTTTATATTTATATCTAACACAATTTCTTAACTCATATGGAAACGGGATTTGTAATAAAAGGCCCTTAATGGCTTTAATTACATGGTCACACACACACACACACACACCCACACACACACACACACACACACACACACACACACACACACACACACACACACACACACACACACACAAAGTGTGTTTTCACAGCCTTGCTTTATGAGTCCAAGTGAAATTAGGCGCAGCCAAACAAAACATAACCAGGAATTGGCGTTTGGGGGCGGGGTCAGGACTTCATCACGGCCTCGTCCACGCCTGACTTCTCGGTCCGAGGTCTTTATGGCCACCGCCCCCCCTCAGTCTTTAGCGCCCCCCAGAGACGCTGGCTCTCACAACGGGCCCCCCGCCGCCACTTTTAGCACGCCAATTAGACGCACGCTCACATAAATAACTTTTACTCCTCAATACTTTTACAACTCTGATTTTAATGGCCGCCATTCTGTGTTCATTCATCCCTCCGCCATTAACGTCGTGGCCGCCGTCTTTTTTTTTTGTTCCAGGCAAGGACGTACGACTCTCACGTGTCTTCACAGTCAGACAGAATCATTTCCTCCTGATCAGCCAATCAATGAAGTGCACCTGAGGAGGAGGGGGCGGTCCTCAGAGAAGTTGTGCAGTTGTCCCGCAAGTTGTTGTCCAAATGTTGGAGTGGTAATAAGTTAGGAGTGTGATGGACTGTTGACATTCGGGAAGGCAGCGCAGGAAATTGAAGTCAGCAGAGCGGCGAGGGAACCACCAAAAGAACTCCTGCTCCAAAGTGATTATTGAAGGATCGTTGCTCGGGTCACAACTGTTCATGTGGACCGCCCACCTGGGACCTGGGGGTGTGTGTGTGTGTGTGTGTGTGTGTGTGTGCGCGTGCGTGTGTGTGAACAAGAACATGGGGGAACTAACATGGAAACATTTGCTAACGCCGTCTAATCGCCATGACGACGGCAGGTCATGGCAGCCCACATTGAACTTCTTGGAACGTCCACCGATGTTTTTATTCTTCTGACGGTCGCCATGGTGACCACACATGGAGAGGAGGAGGACCATTGGAAGAACACGTGTGACACGTTTAGGGTCATGTGACACGTTTTTGTCATCAATCGATCAAAGATGCCTCACAAACCACAACCACAACCTGATCAGGACAAGGAAAAACTCCAAAAGCCCGAGATGAGAAAAAGAAGACGCCTTAGGAGGGGGCCCAAATGTGGGGAGACCCTCCTGGGGGCCCTTCTCATGCGGATGCCATTCAGTCATCTGACTTTCTGTCATGCCCACTTTTAGAGTCATGTGACACATATAGTGTCATGTGACACATCCAGGGTCATGTGACACATGTAGTGTCATGTGACACATGTATGGTCATGTGACACATGTAGTGTCATGTGACACATCCAGGGTCATGTGACCCTATATAGAGTCATGTGACACATCCATGGTCATGTGACACATGTAGTGTCAAGTGACACATCCAGGGTCATGTGACACATCTAGTGTCATGTGACACATCTAGTGTCATGTGACACTATATAGAGTCATGTGACACATGTAGTGTCATGTGACACATGTAGTGTCATGTGACACATGTAGGGTCATGTGACACATGTTGTGTCATGTGACACATATAGGGTCATGTGACACATATAGTGTCATGTGACACATCCAGGGTCATGTCACACATGTAGTGTCATGTGACACATCCAGGGTCATGTCACACATCCAGGGTCATGTGACACTATATAGAGTCATGTGACACATCCATGGTCATGTGACACATGTAGTGTCAAGTGACACATCCAGGGTCATGTGACACTATATAGAGTCATGTGACACATGTAGTGTCATGTGACACATGTAGGGTCATGTGACACATGTTGTGTCATGTGACACATATAGGGTCATGTGACACATATAGTGTCATGTGACACATCCAGGGTCATGTCACACATGTAGTGTCATGTGACACATCCAGGGTCATGTCACACATCCAGGGTCATGTGACACTATATAGAGTCATGTGACACATCCATGGTCATGTGACACATGTAGTGTAAAGTGACACATACAGGGTCATGTGACACTACATAGAGTCATGTGACACATCCATGGTCATGTGACACATCCAGGGTCATGTGACACTATATAGAGTCATGTGACACATCCATGGTCATGTGACACATGTAGTGTCAAGTGACACATCCAGGGTCATGTGACACTATATAGAGTCATGTGACACATCCATGGTCATGTGACACATCCAGGGTCATGTGACACTATATAGAGTCATGTGACACATCCATGGTCATGTGACACATGTAGTGTCAAGTGACACATTCGGGTCATGTGACACTATATAGAGTCATGTGACACATCCATGGTCATGTGACACATCCATGGTCATGTGACACATGTAGTGTCAAGTGACACATTCGGGTCATGTGACACTATATAGAGTCATGTGACACATCCATGGTCATGTGACACATGTAGTGTCAAGTGACACATCCAGGGTCATGTGACACTATATAGAGTCATGTGACACATCCAGGGTCATGTGACACTATATAGAGTCATGTGACACATCCATGGTCATGTGACACATGTAGTGTCAAGTGACACATTCGGGTCATGTGACACTATATAGAGTCATGTGACACATCCATGGTCATGTGACACATCCATGGTCATGTGACACATGTAGTGGCATGTGACACATCCAGGGTCATGTGACACATGTAGTGTCATGTGACACATCTAGTGTCATGTGACACTATATAGAGTCATGTGACACATGTAGTGTCATGTGACACATGTAGTGTCATGTGACACATGTAGGGTCATGTGACACATGTTGTGTCATGCGACACATATAGGGTCATGTGACACATATAGTGTCATGTGACACATCCAGGGTCATGTCACACATCCAGGGTCATGTGACACATGTAGTGTCATGTGACACATCCAGGGTCATGTTACACATGTAGGGTCATGTGACAAGTGTCGTGTCATGTGACACATGTAGTGTCATTTGACACATGTAGTGTCATGTGACACATGTGGTGTCAGGTGACACATGTGGTGTCATGTGACACATGTAATGTCATGTGACACATGTAGTGTCATTTGACACATGTAGAGTCATGTGACACATGTGGTGTCAGGTGACACATGTGGTGTCATGTGACACATGTAGTGTCATGTGACACATGTAGTGTCATGTGACAGGTTTGGAGCCCTAAGACAGGATCAGACATGACCCAAGTTGGAAAGACTTGCAGGTTGAGTCCCCACAGTTCTCATCTTGCTAGAAGCTTCCAGTGTGGTGTTCAAAGGTCTGCTCCAAGTCGGCGAGGCCGCGCTCGGACGGCAGCACTTTGGAGCAGTTTGGCGTCCTGCAGCAAGCCATGCAAATCCGGTGCTCTCCTAAATAAAAGATGTTCTCCTCCCGGCTGGCGAGGTCCGAATCATCTTGGATGTTTGGCGGCCGCGAGGCAGAGAAAGTTGTGCCTCAGCGCGATGAGTCAAGTCCCAGGAAGCGATCATCCTGAGGAGCTGATGAATATTCTGTGAGCGTCCTGGCAACAAGAAGACTTTTTCTTCTTTTCTAATAGACGGAAAGTTGGAAGCCTGATTTATTTATGGCGCCGATCCTCCTCGGACCGCCGGCGCGCTGAAGTGGGCGGAGCCTGAAGACCTTGTAAAGGTGAGGATTTGCTGTAATCACAATGGAGCCTATTAGCGCTTGACGTGTTTATCCGCCGGCCAAGCGCTCGCCGTGCGCTAACGTTAGCGGTCCGCGGCCGAGGGCGGCCTGCGCTCCTCTGGGCCCACCTGTGATCCCACACCTGAACCACCTAGACCTAGTGCAGCATCGATTTCATGTCAGGCGTGAACGTGCTCAGGATGGAGGCGGCGTGCGGAGAAGTCTTCATTAAGAAGCAGGATTTAGTGGAAGAACGCCATGATGGACAGCGTCCTGGTGGAAGGCGGGGCTTCTGGAGGGCTCGTTAGCGTCTCGCTGGCTCTAATTGGCCAATTTGGCGGGCAGGTGGCCGTGTAATGACCAACACATGGTGGCGCTCTCACGCCTGTTCTTCTACATCCACACTTGTCAGGGTTCTGGGACTGGACTGGCAGCCAAAGTCCAGACTCGGGTCCAGGTCCCGGTCCAGGTCCAGGTCCAGGTCCAGATGTGCTGCAATGAGAAATTCTCACTGGCTGTCAGCTTTTTCTCCTATGGAAAACTCTCAGCCGGGGAAAGTCCCAGAGGAACCACAACCAGCAAGACTGGACCAGTGAGGCAGAACCACAGCCAGAACTCACATTTTTAGGAACACACACACACACACACACACACACACACACACACACACACACACACACACACACACACACACACACACACACACACACACGCACACACACACACACACACACCGGGATGTGAGTGTAATGAGATACATGACTTACATTAACCCCGCAGTGACGCTTCACAGGAGGATGAAGACCAGGGTCCTTCCTCCTCCTCAGTCCATGGAGACTAACACATGAATGTGCGTAAAGGTCACACACACAAACGCACACACACACACGCATACACACACACACACGCCTCACCACACAAATGCATGCGCATACACACACACAGTCATTGTGCAAATAGGACGTCTACCAGGTCACATGACAAACACGCAAAGAATAAAAGTTAGAAATGAAATCAAGTGAATCAATGAATAAGAAATGACTTCATTAACGAATCACAAGCTTTACCAGTGAGGTCATTGACGGAATGGATGGATGAACGGATGATTGCAGGGATGAATGAATGCACGGGTGGATGAACATATGAAAGAATGGATGATGAATTCATAAACAAACAAATATACAAAGGAATATGCATTGATGGATGAACGGATGAATGAGTGGCTGGCCAAATGAAAGTATAGGAGGATGAATTCATGAACGAACACATAAAAATGAATGCATAGAACACTTAATTAATGCATGGATGGATGGATGAATTAATGAATATAGGGCTGAATAAAGGGGATGGATGGACAAATGAATAAATGCATTGATGAATGCATACATTGATGAATGAATGAAAGCATGGATGGATGAATGAATGAATGCATGGGTGGATGGATGAATTAATTGATGAGTGAATGCGTAGATCGATGGATGAAAGAATGAATGCATGGATGGATGGGTTAATGAGTGCACTGCTTAATGAATGCATGGACCGATGGATGGATGCATTGCTGAATGGATGAATGCATGGATAAATAAATGCATGAATGAATGTATTTATGAATTAATGCATGGATGGATGAATTGATGAATGAACGGACGGACGGACGGACAAATGCCTTGATGAATGCATTGATGAATAAACTCATGGATGGATGGATGAATGAATGAATGCATTGATGAATGAATGAATGCATTGATGAATGAATGAATGCATTGATTAATGAATGAATGCATTGATTAATTAATTAATGCACGGATGGACGAATGAATGCATGCATTGATGGATTAATGCATGGATGGATGAATTGATGAATGAACGGACGGACGGACAAATGCATTGATGAATGCATTGATGAATGCTTGATGACTAAACTCATGGGTGGATGAATGAAATAATTGATGAATAGCTACATGGGTGGATGGATGAATGAATGAATGCATTGATGAATGAATGAATGCATTGATTAATTAATTAATGCACGGATGGACGAATGAATTAATTAATGCATTGATGAATTAATGAATGGATGGATGAATTGATGAATGAATGAACGGAAGAATGGATGAATGCATTGATTAATAAATGCATGGATAAATGAACAAATGGAATAATTGATGGATGGATTCATGTATGAACACATGCACAAATAGACGCATTGATGAATTAAGGCAAGGATGGATGAACAAATGAAAAAAATGGATTGATGAATCCATGAATGAATGCGCTGATGAATGAATGCATGGATCGATGGATGAATGCATGGATGAATGGATGAATGATTGCATTGCTGAATGAATGTATGGGTGGATGGATGAATGCGTTGCTGAATGAATGAACGCATGCATGGGTGGATGGATGAATCATGGATCGACGGATGGATGGATGAGGAATGCATTGCTGAATGAATAATTACATGGGTGGGTGAATTGATGAATGAATGAATGAATGCATTGCTGAATTAATTAATGCATGGGTGGATGGATGAATGAATGCATGCATGGATGGATGGATGGATGAATGCATTGCTGAATGAATGAATGAATGCATGGGTGGATGGATAAATGAATGAATGCATTGCTGAATGAATGAATGTATGGGTGGATGGATGAATGAGTTGCTGAATGAATGAACACACCAATGAATGAATGAATGAGTGACATGAATGATTTGTTTTATAAATGATGAATATATTTTCCTCCTCCATCAATCAGCTGTGATGTGACTGCATGTGATTTGTAATCATTGATTATTGATTGGAGCTGACACACACCTGACATTCTCTCCTCCTTCAACTTTCTCCTCCACAACTGCAAGTACATGAAAAAGTTGCATCATTCCCGAAAAAAACAAATATTTGCAATACTTCTCAGTACAACATTCACTTTGAACCTAAACTTGAATTTGTTTTCAACACCCAGCATATAAATGTCCTGGTGGGCGGGGCCTAGTGGAGCCAATCACAGGAAGGCAGGTGACAAACAAACAAAAAGCGCTGACGGCACATAAAAAGTGAGTTTGACCTTTGACCCTTGCTTCAGGTTCTGTGTGTGACGACGACATCAACAATATTTGTTGATCGGCTCCGATATGTTATGCTAATGAGCTCAATTAGCATAAGCCATTCGGATGACATCATTTGCATATTGGGGGTGGGGCTACACTTGAGGCATGTTTTCATTGGCTCCATTAAACTTAGCTTTAAAGCCATAAAGAGTGTTCCTAATAAAGTGACTCTTACTCCCGATACTATCATGGCTTCTGCTGGTGTACCTAATGAGGTGGCCATGATGATTGAAAGACGTTCCTAGAAGAAGACGAAGAAGAAGCAAATAAAAAAGTCCAATGGATCTTTTTAATGGCGCGGAACAACGAGCCTCTGGTGGACTCATTAGCTTGACCACTTTGACTTATTTTACTGTGCGCGCTAATTAGTGACGCTGTCTCCGTCAGCCATTAACTTTCACGTCCTTGCGGCGGCGGTCAAACGTGTAAAAAGAACAATAAAAGTGTCCACTTCCTGTCGTCTTTATTCTCTTCCTCCAAGGCAGGCGGGGCCATAAAACACAACGATGCCTCATCGGGGGCTCGTGAGGAAGTGATGTCACTTGGCGGCCTTGTGGGCGGGGCCTCCTGGCCGTGGAAGTCCCTTCAGGGGACACGGTCAATCACAGGTCATGTGACCACAGCTGCCCAGACACGATGGAATCAGGCGATGATGACATCACATGATGATGTCACACTATGATGATGTCACACTACGATGATGTCACACTACGAAGATGTCGCACTATAATGAAGTCACACTACTATGATGTCACACTATGATGATGTCACACTACGAAGATGTCGCACTATGATGTCACACTATAATGAAGTCACACTACTATGATGTCACACTATGATGATGTCACACTATAATGATGTCACACTACGCTGATGTCACACTATAATGTCACACTACGAAGATGTCGCACTATGATGTCACACTATAATGACGTCACACTATGATGATGTCACACTATAATGTCACACTATGATGATGTCACACTATAATGGCGTCACACTATGATGATATTACACTATAATGTCACACTGATGATGTCACACTATGATGACGTCACACTATGATGTCACAATATAATGTCACACTATAATGACGTCACACTATGATGATGTCACACTATAATGATGTCACACTACGATGGTGTCACACTATAATGTCACACTACGAAGATGTCGCACTATGATGTCACATTATAATGACGTCACACTATGATGATGTCACACTATGATGATGTCACACTATAATGAAGTCACACTATGATGATGTTACACTATAATGTCACACTATGATAATGCCACACTATGATGACGTCACACTATGATGTCATAATATAATGTCACACTATAATGATGTCACACTATAATGACATCACACTATGATGATGTCACACTATAATGGCGTCACACTATGATGATGTTACACAATAATGTCACACTGATGACGTCACACTATGATGTCATAATATAATGTCACACTATTACGACGTCACACTATGGTTATGTTACACTATAATGTGAAACTGTGATGATGTCACACTGTGATGTCACAATACAATGTCACACTATAATGACGTCACACTATAATGATGTCACACAAGAATGATGTCACACTACGATGATGTCACACTATGAAGATGTCGCACTATGATGTCACACTATAATGACGTCACACTATGATGATGTCACACTGTAATGATGTCACACTATAATGACGTCACACTATGATGACGTCACACTATGCTGTCACAATATATTGTCACACTACAATGACATCACACTATGATGATTTTATACTATAATGATGTCACACTATAATGATATCACACTATAATGATGTCACACTAAAATGATGTCACACTATGTCACGCTATGACTTTTCACGAATGATGTCACACTATGATGATGTCACACTATGACGACGTCACACTATGATGATGTCACACTATAATGTCACACTATGATGATTTTACACTATAATGATGTCACACTATGATGATGTCACACTATGATGATTATACACTATAATGATGTCACACTATAATGATGTCACACTATGATGATTTTACACTATAATGATGTCACACTATGATGATGTCACACTATGAGCGTGCTTATCAAATATTTTCTGTTACACCTCCTTAGGAAGAAGAAAATATTTTGTACGAGGTCCCCCCCACTGTGACTATAAATAGTGTCATTTGTCTATAAAAGTGTAATAAGTATATCTCTGCATAACCTTTATTAACATGAAAGGAAACAACACGCTGGTCTTTCCTCCTCTCTCAGCCTGCTTGCAGTGGAGCCAAGTGTTCATACCTTCATCATATTCTGCTATGTTCGCCCACCTCTCACCTTTTACAATCAATCAGGATTATCAAGCGAGTGTTTTAGACTTAGACAAACTTTATTGATCCACAAGGGAAATTGTTCCACACAGTAGCTCAGTTACAAAGGATGGAAAGGATAATGCAGGTATAAAGTAGACTAAAAATGTACCGCAGTAGCAATATAACATATATGTAATATTTACATATTAAATATACAGTATATAATGTATACTGATATATTATATTATATATACAATATATACCAATGAGCATGTACAGTATTACAGTATATGTAACAGCTGCAGCATAAAATAGAGAGTAGATCCAGCAGAAAATAGACATTATAAACAAAGAGAGTTTTGCATTTCCCCCATCATGCATTGCAGGGAATTTAAATGGGTGTAATATTAAATGATGTGTTGTGTTTGGACATTTTTTATAGAATCTCCACAAAGGTTGTGTTATGTGTGACCATGTTTGTTGACTTCTTGTGTTACTTTTTTTTGCGCCATGAGTGGCCGAGGTTGCTTGTATTGGGTCGCGTGTAAAAATGCTGTGCACACTTCAAAGCGCAATTCATGGTCGTTCACTTGAATTACTCGCAAGATGGCGGCAAAATTGCCGCAATTATACTGTCAGATATTTCTCGCGGGCCAAAATGAACACGCCAGAGCAGGGGTGGGCAATTAATTTTTACCGGGGACCGCATGAGCAACCCGAGCACTGCTGGAGGGCCACATCGACAATATTTCAATTAAATTTTGCTCAATATTATTTTTGATGTATACCGTAAGATAAATAATAATAATAATAATAATAATTAATAATAATAGTAATACTTCAACATAGTGTGTGTAACAGCATTCCATGACTAATATAAATAAATTAACATTAATAATAAATGACAGTAAAATAAGCACACGTATGACTGAGGAGTCATAGTGTAACTTTGTGTGGTGTTTGAGTTGTCCGACTTTTTGTGTGGCCTTAAACGCAGCAGTGGTTTAGTGCTATGCGTGTTGGTGACAGATGACAAGTTGGTTTTGGCCTGGTTTGTACGGCAGAAAATGACTAGTTTTTCGAGATAGAATTGTTTTACTCATGATTTTGGTGTGGTTATGTCCGAATATAAACAGTTTTGCTCAATAAAGTGATCGATATAATTCCTGTCCTCGAAGCATCTCGATAGACGTTACAATAATTGAACGGTGTTCAATTGAACGGTGTTGACGAACACCGTTAGGGCCGCTTGTTGTCACTGTCACTCAAAGTTGCATTGCAAAATTATATAGAATAAATATGTTTATTTTGTTTAGAATTCAGATGGGATTTGATTTGGTGCGCGGCATATATACTTGCTGCGCGCAGCAGACGCTTGCAGTGCGCAATTGCGCAGGCACGCACCTTCGAGGGGACGTTGCTTTGCAGTCCATGTCTTGTTGGAAACACGCCATTCTTCATCAACTTTTCTCTTTTTAGTGTCTCGGGTGTAAACCGTGCATCACTTGTCGCTGCATGTGCACCTTCACTCGCAGGTTACACACGGACACACGCCCATAAATAATACTTTTCAAAATAAAAGCAGCACAGTTGTATTGTGCGCACGACATAGATGTTTTTTCAACTTTATTTTGTAATTAATGATTGCAGCTGTTCACATTCACTCACAATCACGCACACGCATACGTCCACACGGAAGTAATACAAATAACGATTTTCAAAACAAAAGCAGCACCGTTGTATTGCACACTCGACATAGATACTTTTTTAAATTTATTTTGTAATTTATAATTGCGGCCGCAGAATGCCCAGGTCTGCGCCAGAGGGTGGCACTTTCCCCGCGTGTGCTAGTTTGGACACCCCCGAATGAGAACGACGTCACACTCTGATGACATCGTCGCAGTGCAGCGACATCAGCGTTCGGACCGACTGATGCAGCGGCGCGGTCCTTTTGTGCACGTCCACCACAGAAGAAGAAGAAGCTTCCAGAAGTTTGGATACGTAAACAAAACAAAGTGGTCGTCGGGAGAGTCCGTCTCTTTAAGTTCTGCTCCTTTACGGCCGTCTAATCGCTTATTTATTAGCTCCATTCGTTAGCGGCCCGTTCCGCTGTGGCCTCATTACCAGCCCGCTTCTGCCCGGGAATTCCAGGATAATTACGAGCTTCATTGTTTTAATAAGAGTCTCGCATCCCGGATTCCTCTTCACGGCTCCCAGCGGGACCGCTAGCCGGGCCGACGGCGGACAGATGGATCCCAGGTAGCGACTCGGACTTGTTAAAATCATGTCCTGTCCGCTCCTATGTGATGATGATGATGAGGATGATGACCAAGTCGTCAGTCCACGTTGAAACAAAAAACACTCCTTAGGACATTTGTAGAGATCAACAGCCATACAGGTCACACTGAGGGTGGCCGTATCAACAACTTTAACACTGTTACAAATATGCGCCACACTGTGAATCCACACCAAACAAGAATGACAAACACATTTCGGGAGAACATCCGCACCGTAACACAACATAAACACAACAGAACAAATACCCAGAACCCCTTGCAGCACTAACTCTTCCGGGACGCTACAATATACACCCTCACTACCACCAAACCACCCCCCCCTGGCAAGTATGTAGAGATGATAAATAAGTATTAATATATAAATATAGTACTTATTTATGTATTAATATATCAATATAGTACTTATTTATGGATTAATATACCAATATAGTAATTATTTATGTATTAATATACCAATAGAGTACTTATTTATGTATTAATATACCAATATAGTACTTATTTATGTATTAATATATAAATATAGTACAAATGTATGTATTATTATACCAATATAGTACTTATGTATTAATATACCAATATAGTACTTATTTATGTATTAATATACCTATATAGTACTTATTTATGTATTAATACATCAATATAGTACTTATTTATGTAGTAATATACCAATATAGTACTTATGTATGTATTAATATACCAATATAGTACTTATTTATGTATTAATATATAAATATAGTACACATTTATGTAATATTATAACAATATAGTACTTATTTATGTATTAATATACCAATAGAGTACTCATGTATGTATTAATATACCAATATAGTACTTATTTATGTATTAATATATAAAGATAGTACAAATGTATGTATTATTATACCAATATAGTACTTATTTATGTATTAATATACCAATATAGTACTTATTTATGTATTAATATACCTATATAGTACTTATTTATGTATTAATATATAAATATAGTACTTATTTATGTATTGTTATATCAATATAGTACTTGTTTATGTATTAATATACCTATATAGTACTTATGTATGTATTAATATACCAATATAGTACTTATTTATGTATTAATATACAATATAGTACTTATTTATGTATTATTATATCAATATAGTACTTATTTATGTAGTAATATATCAATATAGTACATAATTACGTAATAATATATAAATATAGTACTTATGTATGTATTAATATACCAATATAGTACTTACTTATGTATTAATATATCAATATAGTACTTATTTATTTAATAATATACAATATAGTACATAATTACGTAATAATATATAAATATAGTACTTATGTATGTATTAGTATACCAATATAGTACTTACTTATGTATTATTATATCAACATAGTACTTATTTATGTAGTAATATATCAATATAGTACATAATTACGTAATAATATATAAATATAGTACTTATGTATGTATTAATATACCAATATAGTACTTACTTATGTATTAATATATCAATATAGTACTTATTTATTTATTAATATACAATATAGTACATCATTACGTAATAATATATAAATATAGTACTTATGTATGTATTAATATACCAATATAGTACTTACTTATGTATTATTATATCAATATAGTACTTACTTATGTAGTAATATATCAATATAGTACATAATTACGTAATAATATATAAATATAGTACTTATGTATGTATTAGTATACCAATATAGTACTTATGTATGTATTAATATACCAATATAGTACTTACTTATGTATTAATATATCAATATAGTACTTATGTATGTATTAATATACAATATGGCACTTTTTTCCATAACTGGAGTTGATTTATTTTGGAAAACCTTGTTCCATTGTTTAATGCATCCAGCGGGGCATCACAACAAAATTAGGCATAATAATGTGTTCATTCCACGACTGTATATATCGTATCGGTTGATATCGGAATCGGTAATTAAGAGTTGGACAATATCGGAATATCGGATATCGGCAAAAAAAGCCATTATCGGACATCTCTAGACATTTGTAAACTGGTTCTGATCGGAGTCTGCTAGAAGCTTTAAAAAGCAACATGCTAACACTTTTAGCACACGTGAATGGGATTTGCAATGCAGCTGTTTAGCGTAGCAGCTAGCGTCTGTCACTTCCTGTCTGCTCCAAAGCAAACCACGTTGACGCGTCATGTGACCACCATTTCCTGTCCTTGGCTCTGCTGTCCCACAATGCACTTGTGACCCCACCCCCGTCCTCCAGAGACGTCGCAGGATTCGGCCCTGGTAGCCTAAATGCTACATAACGCTAACTGCTCACAACACTGAAGACCAGGACTGGACCAGATCAGTGATCCAGACCGAGGAAGTGGACCGGACCAGAGAAGTGGACCACAAGGTTCTTCATGACTTTGACTTCCTGGAGTCCACGTGCTTGCGGTCTGTTTCCTTGGTTTTTTTTTTTTTTTGGGCGTCGTAAATCTGTCGTCGTCCATGAGCGTCCGAGATAGCGACCCACTACGGTCCAGAACACCTCGCTGGGCTCTGGGCCGGCGCCAGACTGAGTTCTGCTGAGGCCATTACTGGTGTTGGTTACATCCCCCCCAAACATGCTGGATCCATTTGGGCTGCGAGCGAGCGACTAATTTATGAACGCTGCTCCTGGCCGCCACCATGATGGCCTCCAGCTGCAGGTGGACCTCGGTGGACTGTGAAGACCAGGACTAACAAGAACACACTAAGAGTCCAAATGAGGTCAGAACATGCAAAACTCTTTACAACCTCAAATGTTGGCGGTCTCCAATAAACCTCTGAAGAAAGTCCCAGGTCTCAGCACCATAACTCATTATCAGGTCCCCAAGATCAGGTCTCAGGACCATCTCTTAGGATCAGGTCTCAGAACCATGTCTTAAGATTTGGGATAAAGTCGAGGTATCAGGTCTTAGAAGGTCTCAACATTGTTATATATATCTATATATATATATCTATATATACTGTATGTATATATAGATATAATATATAGATATATATACACATAAATATAAATTTACGGTATATATGTATGTATATATACATATAAACATATATACGTACATATATGCATATTTATTTACACATGTATACATATGTGTACATATATACATTTATACTTTTGTATAAGCGTGTATATATAAATATATGTATATATATATATATATATATATATATATATATATATATATATATATATATATATATATATACATACACATATATACGTATATATGTACATATTTATTTACACATGTATATGTGTACATATATAAATGTATATATACATAATTTATTTACACATATGTATTTATATGTTTATATAAGTGTATGTATATATATATATGTACATATATATACATAAACAGCTTGTTGATGGCTACCAAAAGTGCCTTATTGCAGTGAAACTTGCCAAGGGACATGTAAGAGTTGTAGCAATGATTGGAAACTCAAGACAGCCATGACATTATGTTCTTTACAAGTGTATGTAAAGTTTTGATCGCGACTGTATGTATATATATATATATATATATATATATATATATATATATATATATATATATATGTGTGTGTGCGTGTATATATGTATGTGTACATATATAAATGTATATACACTGTATGTGTGTATATATAAATATATGTATATATACATATGTATATACAGTATATGTACATATATACATATCTATTTAAACATGTGTATAATATATGTATACATATATATAAATGTGTATGTATAAATATATATATACACATATTCATTGTACATTTATATATGTGTGTATATATAAATATATGTATACATATACACATATATATGTATATACATATTTATTTACACGTGTGTATATATGTATACATATTTACATGTATATGTGTATATATAAATATATGTATGTATACACATATTTATTTACACATATGTACACTGTATATATATGTGTACATATATAAATGTATATATGTGTATATATAAATGTGTTTATATATACACATATTTATTTACACATATGTATATATATGTGTACATATATACAATTATATGTGTGTATATATAAATATATATATACATATACACATATATATGTATATATACATATTTATTTAGACATATGTACATACAGTATGTGTATATATATGTATACATATATACATGTGTTACGTGTATGTATAAAGATATGTATATATATATATACACACATATATATTTTTATTTACACATGTAAATATGTGTACATATATAGTTATATGTGTATATATAAATATATGTATATATATACATATACACATATTTATTTACACATATATACATTTATATGTGTGTATATATAAATATATACATATTTATTTACACATATGTATATGTATATATATATGTGCGTGTGTGTACTGTATACATTTGTATACATACTGTACATTTAGACACATATAGACATCAATATGTGTAGGGATATATAGTTATATAGAAACGTGCATAGATGATGGATATGAGTACAGATATGTTGCTATGTAGATAAGTATATAGATGCTAAATATAGATATGTATATATAAATAAGTATACAAGCATATAGATGAATATATATAGATAGACAAGTGAGAGAAGTCAGGTGATGTCATCTTTATTGAAGTTTCTGTACAAAAAGCACGTCATTATCACAGGAAACAAACAAACATGCACACGTATGTACACAGGAAGTGGTCAACTTTGTGCTTTCATAAACTTTTTCTTTTTTGTCACACAAAGAAAAAAACGTTGAAAAACAAACAGGAAGTTCAACGCTCACTTCCTGAAATCCACCTTTTCCTGCAGCCGTCTTCTTTATTTCCCGTATATATATTTCATATATCTGTTATTTGCTGCATTGCACCGGCAGGACGTGTTCACGGCGGGACCTCGTACAAAAGTCGCCTCGCCAAAGTCGAGGAAAAAGAGAAAAAACGTTAAAAAGTGGGACGGTGGCGTCCAGTGGGGGGCGCTGTGATGACCAGGAGGAGACCAGGACGTCCTGGCCGATGATGTCAGGACTTTTTATTTTGAATTGTTTTTTTTTTTACAAAAAGTCGATTTTTGTACAATCATAAAAGACGAGGAGGTGTTTGCAAACATCGAATGCGGATTATAAACACTTAGAAAAGAAGCACGAGAAGAAGAAGAAGAAGAAGAAGAAGAAGAAGAAGAAGAAGAAAAGGATTCCAGTTTTCCCGGCTGGGATGGAGGGAACTTCCTGTTCCTCCGGACGCCGCCGAAGAAGACGCCGGAAGACAGAAAAGGGTTGGAAACGGTGGTGGTGTGGAGGAGAAGGTTCCAGATTTTTCCACGTCTTCCATCGTGATGAAGAACACCCCTAGCCCCCCTTAATTGGTGTTACTACTCGCATCCATCCGGTTGGAAGGGGCGGAGTCTGCTCACATGGGAGGGACGATGAGACCGGCCATGGCTGCAAGGACACAAACACAAAGAGTCACCGTCGGCACGACAACCACGCCGCCGCCATCGCCGCCGCCGAAGACTCCCGCAGCCTGGACCGACTACCTCGAAAGTTATGGATCAACTTTGACCTCGCCGTGCATTGGTGGGGGGTGGGGGTGGGGGGGGGGGGGGGCAAGGGGGAGGGGCGGGCGCTATGCTCACCCTGCAGGCTGCCGCCATTGGAGGAGGAGGTGCAGGCGGGGGGCGGCGAGGTCTGTGGCCGCACGACGGGGGCGAAGGCGCTCTTCTGTTTGACTGCGGAGACCATATGGACAGGAGAGAATGAGTAAGGGCCTACGGGAGAGGAGGAAGAAGACGGTGAGGAAGGACCACGGGACGCAGGGACCGAGCGAGTGGCGGGAGGATGAGGAGGATGGGGGGAGGGGGGGGGGGAGGGGAAGGATGGCTCCCTGACGTCCCACAAAGTTGATCCATAACTCCGACGGGAGGCCACCGTGGCGGCTCTCTCACCGCGGTTAGCCGGGCCCCCGACGCTAACCGGGTGTTGTTGACGTGAAGGATGGCGTGACGATGTTAGTGGGGTGAGGGGAGGAGGAGGGGTGGGGCTAATGGGAGGGAGGAGTCAAGGCACGCCCCTGTAATCGACTGGACGACCAATCACAGAGCAGGCTGAGGCGTGTCTTACGTACTTCCACTTCAACCTTTGGGGCGCACTCAATGGAGTTGGTGCAATTCTCCCAAAAATGGAGAGAAGAAGAAGCGCTGAAGGGTCAGTGCGCCCCAGTCACTAAGTACACAGTGGATCCCAGCCACTAAGTACACAGTGGACACCAGTCACTAAGTACACAGTGGACACCAGTCACTAAGTACACAGTGGACACCAGTCACTAAGTACACAGTGGACACCAGCCACTAAGTACACAGTGGACACCAGCCACTAAGTACACAGTGGACACCAGTCACTAAGTACACAGTGGACACCAGCCACTAAGTACACAGTGGACACCAGCCACTAAGTACACAGTGGACACCAGTCACTAAGTACACAGTGGACACCAGCCACTAAGTACACAGTGGACACCAGCCACTAAGTACACAGTGGACACCAGCCACTAAGTACACAGTGGACACCAGTCACTAAGTACACAGTGGACACTAGTCACTAAGTACACAGTGGACACCAGCCACTAAGTACACAGTGGACACCAGCCACTAAGTACACAGTGGACACCAGTCACTAAGTACACAGTGGACACCAGTCACTAAGTACACAGTGGACACCAGTCACTAAGTACACAGTGGACACCAGTCACTAAGTACACAGTGGACACCAGCCACTAAGTACACAGTGGACACCAGTCACTAAGTACACAGTGGACACCAGTCACTAAGTACACAGTGGACACCAGTCACTAAGTACACAGTGGACACCAGCCATTAAGTACACAGTGGACACCAGTCACTAAGTACACAGTGGACACCAGTCACTAAGTACACAGTGGACACCAGCCACTAAGTACACAGTGGACACCAGTCACTAAGTACACAGTGGACACCAGCCACTAAGTACACAGTGGACACCAGCCATTAAGTACACAGTGGACACCAGTCACTAAGTACACAGATGACAGTCACTAAGTACACAGTGGACACCAGCCACTAAGTACACAGTGGACACCAGCCACTAAGTACACAGTGGACACCAGTCACTAAGTACACAGTGGACACTAGTCACTAAGTACACAGTGGACACCAGCCACTAAGTACACAGTGGACACCAGTCACTAAGTACACAGTGGACACCAGTCACTAAGTACACAGTGGACACCAGTCACTAAGTACACAGTGGACACCAGTCACTAAGTACACAGTGGACACCAGCCACTAAGTACACAGTGGACACCAGTCACTAAGTACACAGTGGACACCAGTCACTAAGTACACAGTGGACACCAGTCACTAAGTACACAGTGGACACCAGCCATTAAGTACACAGTGGACACCAGTCACTAAGTACACAGTGGACACCAGTCACTAAGTACACAGTGGACACCAGCCACTAAGTACACAGTGGACACCAGTCACTAAGTACACAGTGGACACCAGCCACTAAGTACACAGTGGACACCAGCCATTAAGTACACAGTGGACACCAGTCACTAAGTACACAGATGACAGTCACTAAGTACACAGTGGACACCAGCCACTAAGTACACAGTGGACACCAGTCACTAAGTACACAGTGGACACCAGTCACTATGTACACAGTGGACACCAGTCACTAAGTACACAGTGGACACCAGTCACTAAGTACACAGTGGACACCAGTCACTAAGTACACAGTGGACACCAGTCACTAAGTACACAGTGGACACCAGCCACTAAGTACACAGTGCGCCCCAGTCACTAAATACACAGTGGACACCAGCCACTAAGTACACAGTGGACACCAGTCACTAAGTACACAGTGGACACCAGTCACTATGTACACAGTGGACACCAGTCACTAAGTACACAGTGGACACCAGTCACTAAGTACACAGTGGACACCAGTCACTAAGTACACAGTGGACACCAGTCACTAAGTACACAGTGGACACCAGTCACTAAGTACACAGTGGACACCAGCCACTAAGTACACAGTGCGCCCCAGTCACTAAATACACAGTGGACACCAGTCACTAAGTACACAGTGGACACCAGTCACTAAGTACACAGTGGACACCAGTCACTAAGTACACAGTGGACACCAGTCACTAAGTACACAGTGGACACCAGCCACTAAGTACACAGTGCGCCCCAGTCACTAAATACACAGTGGACACCAGCCACTAAGTACACAGTGGACACCAGTCACTAAGTACACAGTGGACACCAGTCACTATGTACACAGTGGACACCAGTCACTAAGTACACAGTGGACACCAGTCACTAAGTACACAGTGGACACCAGTCACTAAGTACACAGTGGACACCAGTCACTAAGTACACAGTGGACACCAGTCACTAAGTACACGGTGGACACCAGCCACTAAGTACACAGTGCGCCCCAGTCACTAAATACACAGTGGACACCAGCCACTAAGTACACAGTGGACACCAGTCACTAAGTACACAGTGGACACCAGCCACTAAGTACACAGTGCGCCCCAGTCACTAAATACACAGTGGACACCAGCCACTAAGTACACAGTGGACACCAGTCACTAAGTACACAGTGGACACCAGCCACTAAGTACACAGTGCGCCCCAGTCACTAAGTACACAGTGGACACCAGTCACTATGTACACAGTGGACACCAGTCACTATGTACACAGTGGACACCAGTCACTAAGTACACAGTGGACACCAGCCACTAAGTACACAGTGGACACCAGTCACTAAGTACACAGTGGACACCAGCCACTAAGTACACAGTGGACACCAGTCACTAAGTACACAGATGACAGTCACTAAGTACACAGTGGACACCAGTCACTAAGTACACAGTGGACACCAGCCATTAAGTACACAGTGGACACCAGTCACTAAGTACACAGATGACAGTCACTAAGTACACAGTGGACACCAGTCACTAAGTACACAGTGGACACCAGTCACTATGTACACAGTGGACACCAGTCACTATGTACACAGGGGACACCAGTCACTATGTACACAGTGGACACCAGCCACTAAGTACACAGTGGACACCAGGGGGCCCCCCAGACTCTTCCCACTGAGGGCCACAGACTCACCAGTCAAAGGTGGCGGGGGCCATGTTCAAAACCGGAACATTAGGTAGATTTGTTTTCAAAAGAACGAGAAAATGCTATTTTGCTAGACATTTGATGTGAATGCTGAAGAGACCAAGCCAGATGGAAATGCTAACAGTTAGCCAGATGGTGTCAAGTACCAAAATCAGCTGCAAAAGCAGGAATGCTTAACATGCTAACAATAGCATGCTTACAGTTAGCATTAGTGAAATACAAAAATATATGACACTGAGGTGTATATTTGTTAAATTAGCTAAAAAAAAAAAAGCTATCATGCTAACCATATTATGCTAACATGTTAAAAATGAGCATTCTTACTGTTTGAATTAGTGAAATTAAAAAATATATGACACTGAGGTGTATACTTGTTAAATTAGCTAAAAAGCTAGCATGATGACAGTATTATGCTAACAATAGCATGCTTATTTTTGCATTAGTGAAATACAAACATATATGACACTGAGATATATACCTAGTAAATTAGCTAAAAAAGCAAGCATGCTAAACGTATTATGCTAACATGCTAACAATACAATACCATGCTTGCTGTTTCATTAGAGAAATACAAAAATATATGACACTGAGGTGTATACTTGTTGAATTAGCTAAAAAAAAGTTAGCATGCTAACCATATTATGCTAACATGTTAAAAATGACACTGAGGTGTATACTTGTTAAATTAGCTAAAAAAGCTAGCATGATGACAGTATTATGCTAACAATAGCATGCTTATTTTTGCATTAGTGAAATACAAACATATATGACACTGAGATATATACCTAGTAAATTAGCTAAAAAAAAGTTAGCATGCTAACAGTATTATGCTAAAATGCTAACAATACCATGCTTACTGTTTGCATTAGAGAAATGCAAAAATATATGACACAGATATATACCTAGTAAAGTAGCTAAAAAAGCTAGCATGCTAACAGTACTATGCTAACATTCCAACAGTTGCGTGCTTACAGTTAGCATTGATGAAATACCAAAATATTTGACACTGTGCATACCTGGTAAATTAGCTAAAAAAGGCTACATAAACATGCTAACAATAACATGCTTACAGTTAGCATTAGTGAAATACAGAAATAAATGACACTGAGGTGTATATTATATACCGGTTAAATTAGCTAAAAAAGCTAGCATGCTAACAATAGCATGCTTGCAGTTAGCATTAGGGAAATGAATACCTGGTAAATTAGCTAAAATAACTAGCATGCTAACAATAGCATGCTTACAGTTAGCATTAGGGAAATGAATACCTGGTAAATTAGCTAAAAAAACTAGCATGCTAACAATAGCATGTTTACAGTTAGCATTAGGGAAATTAATACCTGGTAAATTAGCTAAAAAAAACTAGCATGTTAACAATAGCATGCTTACAGTTAGCATTAGGGAAATGAATACCTGGTAAATTAGCTAAAAAAGGTGAGCATGCTAAAATGCTAACTGTAACATGTGTCAAGTACCACAGTCACTCTGAGGTGTGCACCTGAAAAAATGTGCTTCAGATCCTAAAGTTAGCATGCTAGTATGATGCTACAAAATAAGCTTAAAAAAGCAAAGTTAGCATGCTAGCATACCTGCAAAAGTGGCAAAGGAGCTAGCATGCTAATATTAGAATGCACTTAGGAGGCCCCCTGGTGTACTCAGTGTACTTGCTGAAGTGCACTGATGGAAGTACTCTGTTTGGTGTACTCAGTGTACTTTCTGAAGTGCACTGATGGAAGTGCTCTGTCTGGTGTACTCAGTGTACTTGTTGAAGTGCACTGATGGAAGTGTTCCGTCTGGTGTACTCAGTGTACTTGCTGAAGTGCACTGATGGAAGTACAAACCCCGTTTCCATATGAGTTGGGAAATTGTGTTAGATGTAAATATAAACGGAATACAATGATTTGCAAATCATTTTATTCCGTTTGTATTCTGTCTGCTGAGGCTTGCCCATCGTAGTTTTGTCCCCGCCCTTTTTTTTTAGACTCCCCCCCCCCACGGCGAGCTCCCGCCCGGGACTCACTTGCATAAGCGGAGTTGGCGCCGGAGCCGTTGAGGAAGCCGGGCGAGCCGGGCACGGCCAGGTTGCCCATGGCGGCGGCGCCGTAGCCGTTGATGGAGGAGTAGTTGGCCTGCTGCGGCGTGGAGCTGGTCACGTAACCACGAGGAGACACGCTGCTGGAGTTACGGGAATAACCTGCGGGGAGAGGACGCACGTCAGCCTCGCCACAGGCCCCTCCCACAATGACAGCTAGGTCACCTTGGTCGGCCTGCGAGGCCTCGGAGATGTTGACGGCCAGCTGGCTGCTGAAGGAGTTGACGGCCATCATGCCCGAGTGGGCGGAGCCTCCCAGGGAGGGCAGCTGATTGTGAGAGCGCGGCACGCTGTAGAGAGCCTCCGTCAGGTCCGCCGCTCGCTTCAAGATCATCTCCTGTGCGGTGGAAACACTTCCTGAGTGAGTACCTGACGCCAGGTCACCTGCCGGGGTCACAGGTCACCTGCCGGGGTCACAGGTCACCTGCCGGGGTCACAGGTCACACACTCACCTGGTTGTTGTGAGGCATCCCGTACAGCGCCTCCACCAGGTCGGCCGCGCGCTTCAACAGCACTTCCTGCAACACAGTCACGTGACACTCTGACCACGCCCACTTTTTTGTTTGTACTCAACTACAGCTTCTGTCCAATTAGAGAGGAGCTGTCCACCAATCACGTACTTTCACACTTAGAACACACAAGGTAGAACACACAAAGCAGAACACACAAGGTAGAACACACAAGGTAGAACACACAAGGTAACACAAGGTAGATTATTTTAAATAGAACATAAGGTACAACACAAAGTAGCACACACAAAGTAAACACACTACATAGAACAAACAATGTAGATTATTTTAAATACAACATATAGGATAGAACACACAAAAGTAGAACACACAATGTAGAACATTTTAAATAGAACATAAGGAAGAACACACAATGTAGAACAAACAAGGTAGAATACACAATGTAGAACACACTGTGTAGAACAAACAAGGTAGAACACACAATGTAGAACACACAATGTAGAACAAACAAGGTAGAACACACAAAGTAGTACAAACAAGGTGGAATATTTGAAATAGAACATATGAAGTAGTACACACGACAGTAGGACACACAAAGTAAGTAAAACATATTAGGTAGAACAAACAGTAGAACATAATAAGTAGATCATATAAAGTATAACACACACAAAGTAAACACACAATGTAAAACATATGAAGTAGAACACACAAAGTAAAACATATGAAGTAGAACATTAAGGAGTACATATGAAGTACAACATATGAAGTAGAACATATGAAGTAGAACACACAAAGTAAAACATATTAAGTAGAACATATGAAGTAGAACACACAACATAAAACATATGAAGTAGAACATTAAGTAGTACATATGAAGTAGAACATATGAAGTAGACACACACAGTAAAACATATGAAGTAGAACACACAAAGTAAAGCATGTGAAGTAGAACATAAAGTAGTACATATGAAGTAGAACATATGAAGTAGAACACACAAAGTAAAACATATGAAGTAGAACATAAAGTAGTATGTATGAAGTAGAACATATGAAGTAGAACACACAAAGTAAAACATATGAAGTAGAACATAAAGTAGAACACACAAGTAAAACATGTGAAGTAGAACATAAAGTAGTACATATGAAGTAGAACATATGAAGTAGAACACAAAGTAAAACATATGAAGTAGAACATAAAGTAGTACATATGAAGTAGAACATATGAAGTAGAACACACAAAGTAAAACATATGAAGTAGAACATAAAGTAGTACATATGAAGTAGAACATATGAAGTAGAACACACAAAGTAAAACATATGAAGTAGAACATAAAGTAGAACACACAAAGTAAAACATGTGAAGTAGAACATAAAGTAGTACATATGAAGTAGAACATATGAAGTAGAACACAAAGTAAAACATATGAAGTAGAACATAAAGTAGTACATATGAAGTAGAACATATGAAGTAGAACACACAAAGTAAAACATATGAAGTAGAACATAAAGTAGTACATATGAAGTAGAACATATGAAGTAGAACACACAAAGTAAAACATATGAAGTAGAACATAAAGTAGTACATATGAAGTAGAACATATGAAGTAGAACACAGAAAGTAAAACATGTGAAGTAGAACATAAAGTAGTACATATGAAGTAGAACATATGAAGTAGAACACACAAAGTAAAACATATGAAGTAGAACATAAAGTAGAACACACAAGTAAAACATGTGAAGTAGAACATAAAGTAGTACATATGAAGTAGAACATATGAAGTAGAACACAAAGTAAAACATATGAAGTAGAACATAAAGTAGTACATATGAAGTAGAACACACAAAGTAAAACATATGAAGTAGAACATAAAGTAGTACATATGAAGTAGAACATATGAAGTAGAACACACAAAGTAAAACATATGAAGTAGAACATAAAGTAGAACACACAAAGTAAAACATGTGAAGTAGAACATAAAGTAGAACATATGAAGTAGAACACAAAGTAAAACATATGAAGTAGAACATAAAGTAGTACATATGAAGTAGAACATATGAAGTAGAACACACAAAGTAAAACATATGAAGTAGAACATATGAAGTAGAACACAGAAAGTAAAACATGTGAAGTAGAACATAAAGTAGTACATATGAAGTAGAACATAGGAAGTAGAACACACAAAGTAAAACATGTGAAGTAGAACATAAAGTAGTACATATGAAGTAGAACATATGAAGTAGAACACACAAAGTAAAACATGTGAAGTAGAACATAAAGTAGTACATATGAAGTAGAACATATGAAGTAGAACACACAAAGTAAAACAGATTAAGTAGAACATTAAGTAGTACATATGAAGTAGAACATATGAAGTAGAACATTAAGTAGTACATATGAAGTAGAACATATGAAGTAGAACACACAAAGTAAAACATATTAAGTAGAAAATAAAGCAGAACATATGAAGTAGAACACACGAAGTAAAACATATTAAGTAGAAAATAAAGTAGAACATATGAAGTAGAACACACGAAGTAAAACATATGAAGTAGAACACACAAGGTAGAACACAAAGTAAACACATACAGTAGAACATATGAAGTAGAACATCTACAGTACAACACACAAGGTAGAACATATGAAGTAGAACACACAAAGTAAACACACAGAGTAGAACGTATTACAAAGCCCGTTTCCATATGAGTTGGGAAATTGTGTTAGATGTAAATATAAACGGAATACAATGATTTGCAAATCCTTTTCAACCCATATTCAGTTGAATGCACTACAAAGACAACATATTTGATTTTCAAACTCATAAACTTTATTTTTTTTTGCAAATAATAATTAACTTAGAATTTCATGGCTGCAACACGTGCCAAAGTAGTTGGGAAAGAGCATGTTCACCACTGTGTTACATGGCCTTTCCTTTTAACAACACTCGATAAACGATTGGGAACTGAGGAAACTAATTGTTGAAGTTTTGAAAATGGAATTCTTTCCCATTCTTGTTTTATGTAGAGCTTCAGTCGTTCAACAGTCCGGGGTCTCCGCTGTCGTATTTTAGGCTTCATAATGCGCCACACATTTTCAATGGGAGACAGGTCTGGACTGCAGGCGGGCCAGGAAAGTACCCGCACTCTTTTTTTACGTAGCCACGCTGTTGTAACACGTGCTGAATGTGCCTTGGCATTGTCTTGCTGAAATAAGCAGGGGCGTCCATGAAAAAGACGGCACTTAGATGGCAGCATATGTTGTTCCAAAACCTGTATGTACCTTTCAGCATTAATGGTGCCTTCACAGATGTGTAAGTTACCCATGTCTTGGGCACTAATGCACCCCCATACTATCACACATGCTGGCTTTTCAACTTTGCGTCGATAACAGTCTGGATGATTCGCTTCCTCTTTGGTCCGGATGACACGATGTCGAATATTTCCAAAAACAATTTGAAATGTGGACTCGTCAGACCACAGAACACTTTTCCACTGTGCATGAGTCCATTTTAGATGATCTCGGGCCCAGAGAAGCCGGCGGCGTTTCTGGGTGTTGTTGATAAATGGCTTTCGCTTTGCATAGTAGAGCTTTAACTTGCACTTACAGATGTAGCGACCAACTGTATTTAGTGACAGTGGTTTTCTGAAGTGTTCCTGAGCCCATGTGGTGATATCCTTTACACACTGATGTCGGTTTTTGATACAGTGCCGTCTGAGGGATCGAAGGTCACGGTCATTCAATGTTGGTTTCCGGCCATGCCGCTTACGTGGAGTGATTTCTCCAGATTCTCTGAACCTTTTGATGACATTATGGACCGCAGATGTTGAAATCCCTAAAGTTCTTGCAATTGCACTTTGAGAAACGTTGTTCTTAAACTGTTTGACTATTTGCTCACGCAGTTGTGGACAAAGGGGTGTACCTCGCCCCATCCTTTCTTGTGGAAGACTGAGCATTTTTTGGGAAGCTGTTTTTATACCCAATCATGGCACCCACCTGTTCCCAATTAGCCTGCACACCTGTGGGATGTTCCAAATAAGTGTTTGATGAGCATTCCTCAACTTTATCAGTATTTATTGCCACCTTTCCCAACTTCTTTGTCACGTGTTGCTGGCATCAAATTCTAAAGTTAATGATTATTTGCAAAAAAAAAAAAAAGTTGATCAGTTTGAACATCAAATATGTTGTCTTTGTAGCATATTCAACTGAATATGGGTTGGAAATGATTTGCAAATCGTTGTACTCCGTTTATATTTACATCTAACACAATTTCCCAACTCATATGGAAACGGGCTTTGTAGGTAGAACACCTAAAGTAGAAGACAAATGTTGGCCAAAGCAAAAGAGCAATGAGGGGTGAAGAAGTAAATAGTCTATATCAAAGGAGCAAATAAGGAGATGAGGAGAGAAGGAAATAAGGAAGCATCTTGATGATTCCCAGAGGAGAAGCATCAGGGAGGTGGAGACCTCTGCTGGTGTTCCCAGGGGTATTACACCTTCCTCTGCACACACCTCCACTCTCACCACGCCACTTGTCACCATGACGACAAGCAGAATCAAAACAACAGTGTGACGTGTAAAGATGTGTTTTGAAGCAAAGATGGCTGATGACCTGCGTCGCCATGGTTACCAGGAGTATAAATCCCCTGTACAGCCAGAAGAATAGCCCCGCCCCCTCCTGTCCGTCACCCCAGATATTCTTCCCCGGCCTTTTCTATTCTGCTTTCTGGGGGCTTAATTAGGGGGGCCGCCTCGGTGCTGGAGGAGGTGCGGCCGATCAGGGACGAGCGTGACCCCTGAGGAGGCGCCATCAGACAGCGGCCTTAACAATGATAAATCACCCCCGGCACGGCGGCGGCGAGGAGCTGCTCCCCTGGAATATGGCGGGGGAGTGGGAGGGGGCGGGTCCAGATGAGCGATTATCAGAGCTCTTCTAACGACGAGGGTTAATTTCATTCATCTCATGAATACAATCTGCTCATTATTGTCCTCATTCACAACTAACGAGTCTGCACGGGACCCCTCCCTGCGGCCAGGACCCGGGTCAACCACCGGAACACGCCGTCTTGACCCCAAAGATGTTTGGCGTGTGTCACCACATGAATACTCAAACATCACCGAGCGCTGCGTGGACTGCATTGGCAGTGTGTCGTACTACATATGGGGGCCCCACTTTTCCCACTGAGGGCCACGGACCGACAAATCAAATGGATGCGGCGGCCATTATGCTGGTTTCCATCTTCAAAACCAGAACAATATAGAGATTATTTTTCAAAGTAGCACAAACATTCCCTGTGAATGCTGAAGAAAACTGAAATGCTAACTGTTAGCACGCTGGCCAGATAGCGTCAAGTAACAAAAAATACCAGCTTGCAGTGCTATGACAACATGCTAACAATAGCATGCTTACAGTTAGCGTGAGTAAAATACCAAAAATATCACACTATGGTATATCACTGCTAAATTAGCCTAAAAAAAATCTAGCATGCTAATGTTAGCATACAAAAAATGCTAAAATGTGTCAAGTACAAAAATATATTACTTTGAGGTGGGTACCAGAAAAATGTGTTTAAAATGCTACCCTGATAACATTAGCATGCATTGAGTACCAAAATATTTGACGCTGAGGTGCATACCTGCTAAATTAGCTAAAAAAAACAACTAGCATGCTAATGTTAGCATACAAAAATGCTAACTTGTGAAGTACAAAAATATATTACTTTGAGGTGGGTATTAGAAAATGTGTTTTAAATGCGAGCCTGTTAGCGTTAGCATGCATCAAGTACCAAAATATTTGACGCTGAGATGTATACCTGCTAAATTAGCTTAAAAAAAAAAAAAATCTAGCACGCTAATGTTAGCATACAAAAATGCTAACATGTGTCAAGTACAAAAATATATTACTTTGAGGTGGGTACTAGAAAAATGTGTTTGAAATGCTAGCCTGCTAACATTAGCATGCATTGAGTACCAAAATATTTGACGCTGAGGTGTATACCTGCTAAATTAGCTAAAAAAAAATCATCTAGCTTGCTAATGTTAGCATACAAAAATGCTAACTTGTGAAGTACAAAAATATATTACTTTGAGGTGGGTACCAGAAAAATGTGTTTAAAATGCTAGCCTGATAATGTTAGCATGCATTGAGTACCAAAATATTTGACGCTGAGGTGTATACCAGCTAAATTAGCTAAAAAAAAAACTAGCATGCTAATGTTAGCATACAAAAATGCTAACATTTGTCAAGTACAAAAATATATTACTTTGAGGTGGGTACTACAAAAATGTGTTTAAAATTCTAGCCTGCTAACATTAGCATGCATTGAGTACCAAAATATTTGAGGCTGAGGTGTATACCTGCTAAATTAGCTAAAAAAAAAAATCTAGCATGCTAATGTTAGCATACAAAAATGCTAACATGTGTCGAGTACAAAAATACATTACTTTGAGGTGGGTACCAGAAAAATGTCTTTAAAATGCTAGCCTGATAATGTTAACATGCATCAAGTACCAAACTATGACTGAGGTGTATAACTACAAAATTAGCTAAAACAAAAAAAGCTAGCATACTAACATTAGCATGATAACAGGTATCATTCGTCAAGTAACAAAATATTTGACACTAGGGTCTATACCTGATAAATTAGCCACAAAAAAAAATCAAGCATGCTTGCGTTAGCATGCATCAAGAACCAAAATATGACTGATGTGTAAATATAAGCAAGAATACTAACGTTAGCACGCTAAAAGGTATCATTCCTCAAGTAACAAAATATATGAAACTGAGGTCTATAAATAAGCTAAAAAAAATTAGCGTGCTACTGTTGGCATGTTAACATGCGTCATGTACCAAAATATATTACTCTAAGAGGTGTGTACCTAAAAACATTTGTTTAAAATGCTAGCCTGCTAACATTACCATGCATCAAGTACCAAAATATTTGACGCTGAGGTGTATCACTGCTAAATTAGCTAAAAAAAAAAAAAATCTAGCATGCTAATGTTAGCATACAAAAATGCTAACATGTGTCAGGTAGAAAAATATATTACTTTGAGGTGGGTACCAGAAAAATGTGTTCAAAATGTGCCAACTGTAACATGTGTCATGTAAATAAATGATAAATGGGTTATACTTGTATAGCGCTTTTCTACCTTCAAGGTACTCAAAGCGCTTTGACAGTATTTCCACATTCACCCATTCACACACACATTCACACACTGATGGCGGGAGCTGCCATGCAAGGCGCTAACCAGCAGCCATCAGGAGCAAGGGTGAAGTGTCTTGCCCAAGGACACAACGGACGTGAGTAGGAAGGTAGAAGGTGGGGATTGAACCCCAGTAACCAGCAACACTCCGATTGCTGGCACAGCCACTCTACCAACTTCGCCATGTACCAAAATATATTACTCTAAGAGGTGTGTACCTGAAGATATTTGTTTAAAATGTGAGCCTGCTAACATTACCATGCATCAAGTACCAAACTATTTGACGCTGAGGTGTATACCTGCTAAATTAGCTAAAAAAAAATAAATCTAGCATGCTAATGTTAGCATACAAAAATGCTAACATGTGTCAGGTACAAAAATATATTACTTTGAGGTGGGTACCAGAAAAATGTGTTCAAAATGCTAGCCTGCTAATGTTAACATGCATCAAGTACCAAACTATGACTGAGGTGTATAACTACAAAATTAGCTAAAAAAAAAAAAAGCTAGCATACTAACATTAGCAGGTATCGTTCGTCAAGTAACAAAATATTTGACACTAGGGTCTATACCTGATAAATTAGCTCAAAATAAAATCAAGCATGCTTACGTTAGCATGCATCAAGAACCAAAATATGACTGATGTGTAAATATAAGCAAGAATACTAACGTTAGCACGCTAAAAGGTATCATTCCTCAAGTAACAAAATATATGAAACTGAGGTCTATAAATAAGCTAAAAAAAATTAGTGTGCTACTGTTGGCATGCTAACATACGTCATGTACCAAAATATATTACTCTAACAAGTGTGTACCTAAAAAACATTTGTTTAAAATGCTAGCCTGCTAACATTACCATGCATCAAGTACCAAAATATGACTGAGGTGTAAAAAACTAACAAAAACAAGCATGCTAAAGGGTATCAGTTGTCAAGTAACAAAATATATGAAACTGAGGTGTGTACCTAATAAATTAGCTAAAGAAAAAATGACATGCTCATGTTGGCTTGCTAACATGCTATCTGTAACATGTGTCATGTACCAAAATATATCACTCTGAGGTGTGTACCTGAAAACATTTGTTTAAAATGTGAGCCTGCTAGCGTTAGCATGCATCAAGTACCAAAATATTTGACGCTGAGGTGTATACCTGCTAAATTAGCTTTAAAAAAAAAATCTAGCATGCTAATGTTAGCATACAAAAATACTAACATGTGTCAAGTACAAACATATATTACTTTGAGGTGGGTACCAGAAAAATGTGTTTAAAATGCTAGCCTGCTAACATTAGCATGCATTGAGTACCAAAATATTTGACGCTGAGGTGTATACCTGCTAAATTAGCTAAAAAAAAAAATCTAGCATGCTAATGTTAGCATACAAAAATGCTAACATGTGTCAAGTACAAACATATATTACTTTGAGGTGGGTACCAGAAAAATGTGTTTAAAATTCTAGCCTGCTAACATTAGCATGCATTGAGTACCAAAATATTTGACGCTGAGGTGTATACCTGCTACATTAGCTAAAAAAAAAAAAAATCTAGCACGCTAATGTTAGCATACAAAAATGCTAACATGTGTCAAGTACAAAAATACATTACTTTGAGGTGGGTACCAGAAAAATGTGTTTAAAATGCAAGCCTGCTAACATTAGCATGCATTGAGTACCAAAATATTTGACGCTGAGGTGTATACCTACTAAATTAGCTAAAAAAAAAAAAAATCTAGCACGCTAATGTTAGCATACACAAATGCTAACATGTGTCAAGTACAAAAATATATTACTTTGCGGTGGGTACCAGAAAAATGTGTTTAAAATGCTAGCCTGCTAACATTAGCATGCATTGAGTACCAAAATACATTACTTTGAGGTGGGTACCAGAAAAATGTGTTTAAAATGCAAGCCTGCTAACATTAGCATGCATTGAGTACCAAAATATTTGACGCTGAGGTGTATACCTACTAAATTAGCTAAAAAAAAAAAAAATCTAGCACGCTAATGTTAGCATACACAAATGCTAACATGTGTCAAGTACAAAAATATATTACTTTGCGGTGGGTACCAGAAAAATGTGTTTAAAATGCTAGCCTGCTAACATTAGCATGCATTGAGTACCAAAATATTTGACGCTGAGGTGTATACCTGCTAAATTAGCTAAAAAAAAAAAAAATGTAGAACGCTAATGTTAGCATACAAAAATGCTAACATGTGTCAAGTACAAAAATACATTACTTTGAGGTGGGTACCAGAAAAATGTGTTTAAAATGCAAGCCTGCTAACATTAGCATGCATTGAGTACCAAAATATTTGACGCTGAGGTGTATACCTACTAAATTAGCTAAAAAAAATAAAAATCTAGCATGCTAATGTTAGCATACACAAATGCTAACATGTGTCAAGTACAAAAATATATTACTTTGCGGTGGGTACCAGAAAAATGTGTTTAAAATGCTAGCCTGCTAACATTAGCATGCACTGAGTGCTAAAATTTTTGACGCTGAGGTGTATACCTGCTAAATTAGCTCTAAAAAAAAAATCTTGCATGCTAATGTTAGCATACAAAAATGCTAACATGTGTCAAGTACAAAAATACATTACTTTGAGGTGGGTACCAGAAAAATGTGTTTAAAATGCTAGCTTGCTAACATTAGCATGCATTGAGTACCAAAATATTTGACGCTGAGGCGCCCGAACCCAGCGACCCCAAAGGGACAAGCGGTAGAAAATGGATGGATGGTGCAAAATGGACACAAAAGCTAGCATGCTAATATTAGAATGCTAACAAGCCGTTAAAAAAATGAGCTACAAGTGGCCCCCGTGCCGCACTTTGTATTACATCACATGACATGTTGGAACCCGACACAGGAACCACACCCGACACAGGAACCACACCCGACACAGGAACCACACCCGACACAGGACCCATACCCGCCCCCTGTTTAACCAGATGAGTGTTAGCGCGCGGCGTCCCGGGCGAGCGGCGTGTAATCGACCACATGGCGCCCGACAAGGAATCAATCTGCCCACAAAGAAAAACGTCCCATCAGAGCGTCGCCCTCCATCGCCGCTGCTGAGGCGGCGAGTGAAAAGAAAAGTGAAGTGACAGGCGGAGTTAACCCTCCCGCTGTGCGGTCACGCGCTCCCCGCCGCCGCCGACACGCGTGTCGCCGCCTCGCCGGCTGCCAGCCAACAACAGGAAGAAGAAGGATGCGGCGCCTTATTGGCTTTCTTTGACGACATAAATATTCAGGAGGAGGAAGAGGTGAAGGCTCGCCATCATGGCGGCCACGCGACCTGCGCTCACTATTAGCATCAATTTACAAACAAACTGCTTTTTCTCTGGTGTCACCTTTTGATAAATGGCTTCAATTTGGCAGCTGCGTTCTGTGTCACAGCCCATCTGCCGCCTCGCCTCGCACAATCTGCCTCCGCTCGCCTCCGCGATAATCTCGTCATAGCCAGCAGGCCTTGGTTCTCCTGACGTTCCTTTAAAGCACTCCACCTTCGCCGCTTCACTCTGACCTTTCACCTCGCTACACTCAACCCAGGAAACCACGCAGCCATCTTCCTCTTGCCAGGCGGGATAAAGACTTTTACTTCCATGTGATGACATCCACCTCCACGGTAACATACCGGGTAGAACACTCAAAGTAGAACATACCATGTAGAACACTCAAAGTACAACATACCATGTAGAGCACTCAAAGTAGAACATACCGGGTAAAACACTCAAAGTAGAACATACCAGGTAAAACACTCAAAGTAGAACATACCAGGTAAAACACTCAAAGTAGAACATACCATGTAGAGCACTCAAAGTAGAACATACCGGGTAAAACACTCAAAGTAGAACATACCAGGTAAAACACTCAAAGTAGAACATACCAGGTAGAACACTCAAAGTAGAACATACCAGGTAAAACACTCAAAGTAGAACATACCAGGTAGAACACTCAAAGTACAACATACCATGTAGAGCACTCAAAGTAGAACATACCGGGTAAAACACTCAAAGTAGAACATACCAGGTAAAACACTCAAAGTAGAACATACCAGGTAGAACACTCAAAGTAGAACATACCAGGTAAAACACTCAAAGTAGAACATACCGGGTAAAACACTCAAAGTACAACATACCATGTAGAGCACTCAAAGTAGAACATACCGGGTAAAACACTCAAAGTAGAACATACCAGGTAAAACACTCAAAGTAGAACATACCAGGTAGAACACTCAAAGTAGAACATACCAGGTAAAACACTCAAAGTAGAACATACCATGTAGAGCACTCAAAGTAGAACATACCGGGTAAAACACTCAAAGTAGAACATACCAGGTAAAACACTCAAAGTAGAACATACCAGGTAGAACACTCAAAGTAGAACATACCAGGTAAAACACTCAAAGTAGAACATACCAGGTAGAACACTCAAAGTAGAACATACCAGGTAGAACACTCAAAATAGAACATACCGGGTAAAACACTCAAAGTAGAAGATACCGGGTAAAACGCTCAAAGTAGGACATACCAGGTAGAACACTCAAAGTAGAACATACCAGGTAAAACACTCAAAGTAGAACATACCAGGTAGAACACTCAAAGTAGAACATACCAGGTAGAACACTCAAAATAGAAGATACCGGGTAAAACACTCAAAGTAGAAGATACCGGGTAAAACACTCAAAGTAGAAGATACCAGGTAATACACTCAAAGTAGAACATACCAGGTAGAACACTCAAAGTAGAACATACCAGGTAAAACACTCAAAGTAGAACATACCAGGTAGAACACTCAAAGTAGAACATACCAGGTAGAACACACAAAGTAGAACATACCGCGTAAAGCGCACAAAGTAGAACATACCGGGTAGAACACTCAAAGTAGTACATACCAGGTAGAACACTCAAAGTAAAAAATACCGGGTAAAACACACAAAGTAGAACATGGCGGGTATAACACAGAGTACAACATACCAAGTAGAACACACAACAGGACATACCAGGTAGGATATATGAGGTAGGACATACCAGGTAGAACATATGAAGTAGAACATATGAAGTAGGACATAAGGAGGAGAACATATGAAGTAGAACATATGAAGTAGAACATATGAAGTAAGACATATGAAGGAGAACATATGAAGTAAGACATATGAAGGAGAACATATGAAGGAGAACATATGAAGTAGGACATATGAAGTAAGACATATGAAGGAGAACAAATGAAGGAGAACATATAAAGTAGAACATAAGAAGGAGAACATATGAAGTAGGACATGTGAGGTAGGACATACCAGGTAGAACATATGAAGTAGAACATATGAAGTAGAACATAAGAAGGAGAACATATGAAGTAGGACATATGAGGTAGGACATATGAGGTAGGACATACCAGGTAGAACATATGAAGTAGGACATACGAAGGAGAACATATGAAGTAGGACATACCAGGTAGGACATATGATATGTCGTAGAACATACAAAGGAGAACATATGAGGTAGGACATACCAGGTAGAACATATGAAGTAGGACATAAGAAGGAGAACATATGAAGTAGGACATATGAGGTAGGACATATGAGGTAGGACATACCATGTAGAACATATGAAGTAGGACATACGAAGGAGAACATATGAAGTAGGACATACCAGGTAGGACATATGATATGTCGTAGAACATATGAAGGAGAACATATGAAGTAGGACATACCAGGTAGGACATATGATATGTCGTAGAACATATGAAGTAGGACATATGAGGTAGGACATACCAGGTAGAACATATGAAGGAGAACATATGAAGTAGAACATATGAAGTAGGACATATGAGGTAGGACATACCAGGTAGTACACATGAAGTAGGACATAAGAAGGAGAACATATGAAGTAGGACATAAGAAGGAGAACATATGAAGTAGGACATACCAGGTAGGACATATGATATGTCGTAGAACATATGAAGGAGAACATATGAAGTAGGACATACCAGGTAGGACATATGATATGTCGTAGAACATATGAAGTAGGACATATGAGGTAGGACATACCAGGTAGAACATATGAAGGAGAACATATGAAGTAGAACATATGAAGTAGGACATATGAGGTAGGACATACCAGGTAGAACACATGAAGTAGGACATAAGAAGGAGAACATATGAAGTAGGACATACCAGGTAGGACATATGATATGTCGTAGAACATATGAAGGAGAACATATGAGGTAGGACATACCAGGTAGCACATATGAAGTAGAACATATGAAGGAGAACATATGAAGTAGAACATATGAAGGAGAACATATGAAGTAGGACATACCAGGTAGCACATATGAAGTAGAACATATGAAGTAGAACATACCAGGTAGGACATATGAAGTAGAACATATGAAGTAGGACATACCAGGTAGCACATATGAAGTAGAACATATGAAGGAGAACATATGAAGTAGGACATACCAGGTAGCACATATGAAGTAGAACATATGAAGGAGAATATATGAAGTAGGACATACCAGGTAGGACATATGAAGTAGAACCTATGAAGGAGAACATATGAGGTAGGACATACCAGGTAGCACATACGAAGGAGAACATATGAAGTAGACATATGAAGTAAGACATAAGAAGGAGAACATATGAAGTAGGACATAAGAAGTAGAACATATGAGGTAAGACATACCAGGGGTCATATGAAGTAGGACATATGAAGGAGAACATACGAAGTAGAACATATGATGTAAGACATAAGAAGGAGAACATATGAAGTAGGACATACCAGGTAGGACATTAGAAGTAGAACATATGAAGTATAACTTATGAAGTAATACATACCAGGTAGGACATATGAAGTAGAACATATGAAGTAGGACTTAAGAAGTAGAACATATGAGGTAGGACATACCAGGTAGCACATATGAAGTAGACGATATGAAGTAGGACATAAGAAGGAGAACATATGAAGTAGGACATAATTAAAACATATGCGGTAGGACATACAAGGTAGACCATTTGAGGTTGAACATACCAGGTAGGACATATGAGGTAGAACATACAAGATAGAACATATGAAGTAGGGCATACAAGGTAGACCATATGAAGTAGAACATATGAAGTAGGGCATACAAGGTAGAACATATGAGGTAGGACATACATTGTAGAACATATGAAGTAGAACAAATGAAGTAGGATATATAAGGTAGACCATATGAGGTAGGACATACAAGGTAGAACATATGAAGTAGAACATATGAAATAGGACATACAAGGTAGACCATATGAGGTAGGACATACAAGGTAGAACATATGAAGTAGAACAAATGAAGTAGGATATATAAGGTAGACCATATGAGGTAGGACATCAAGGTAGAACATATGAAGTAGTACATATGAAATAGGACATATAAGGTAGACCATATGAGGTAGGACATACAAGGTAGAACATATGAAGTAGACCATATGAAGTAGGACATAAGTGGAAGAACAAACAAGGTAGAAAAACAAGATAGACGTATTTGGAAGAACAAACAAGATAGCACAAACAACGTATGCAAGTACACACAAGGTAGAACACACTAGGTATTGGCAGTACAATCTGGTACTAAATGTACTACCTTAATTTCCTCGTTGTATGTTCTACCTTGTATGCAAGTACACACTAGGTAGAACACACTAGGTATTGGCAGTACAGACTGGTAGTACATGTACTACCATTTCTGTCCTACCTTGTATGCAAGGACACACAAGGTAGTACACACTAGGTATTGGCAGTACAGACTAGTAGTGCATGTACTACCTTTTATGTTCCTTTTTGTATGTTCTACCTTGTATGCAAGGTGAAACCAAGAAGGTGGAACATAGAACTACATAGCAGGTAAAAGATAGTAGACACACAAGGTAGAACACATTAGGTATTGGCAGTAGAGACTGGTAGTACATGTACTACCTTATGTTCCTCCTTTTATTCTACCTTGTATGTAAGTACACACTAGGTAGAACACACTAGGTATTGGCAGTACAGACTGGTAGTACATGTACTACCATTTCTGTCCTACCTTGTATGCAAGGACACACAAGGTAGTACACACTAGGTATTGGCAGTACAGACTAGTAGTACATGTACTACCTTTTATGTTCTACCTTGTATGTTCTACCTTGTATGTAAGAACACACAAGGTAGAACACACTAGGTATTGGCAGTACAGACTAGTAGTGCATGTACTACATTTTATGTTCCTTTTTGTATGTTCTACCTTGTATGCAAGGTGAAACCAAGAAGTTGGAACATAGAACTACATAGCAGGTAGAAGATAGTAGACACACAAGGTAGAACACACTAGGTATTGGCAGTAGAGACTGGTAGTACATGTACTACCTTATGTTCCTCCGTGTATTCTACCTTGTATGCAAGAACACACAAGGTAGTACACACTAGGTATTGGCAGTACATGTACTAGCTTTTATGTTCCACCTTGTATGCAAGGTGAAAGAAGGTGAAACCAAGAAGGTGGGACATAGAACAACATAGCAGGTAGAAGATAGTAGACACACAAGGTAGTACACACTAGGTTTTGGCAGTACAGACTGGTAGTACATGTACTACCTTATGTTCCTCCTTTTATTCTACCTTGTATGTAAGTACACACTAGGTAGAACACACTAGGTATTGGCAGTACAGACTGGTAGTACATGTACTACCATTTCTGTCCTACCTTGTATGCAAGGACACACAAGGTAGTACACACTAGGTATTGGCAGTACAGACTAGTAGTACATGTACTACCTTTTATGTTCTACCTTGTATGTTCTACCTTGTATGCAAGAACACACAAGGTAGAACACACTAGGTATTGGCAGTACAGACTAGTAGTGCATGTACTACCTTTTATGTTCCTTTTTGTATGTTCTACCTTGTATGCAAGGTGAAACCAAGAAGTTGGAACATAGAACTACATAGCAGGTCGAAGATAGTAGACACACAAGGTAGAACACACTAGGTATTGGCGGTACAGACTGGTAGTACATGTACTACCTTATGTTCCTCCGTGTATTCTACCTTGTATGCAAGAACACACAAGGTAGTACACACTAGGTATTGGCAGTACATGTACTAGCTTTTATGTTCCACCTTGTATGCAAGGTGAAAGAAGGTGAAACCAAGAAGGTGGGACATAGAACAACATAGCAGGTAGAAGATAGTAGACACACAAGGTAGAACACACTAGGTATTGGCAGTACAGACTGGTAGTACATGTACTACCTTATGTTCCTCCTTTTATTCTACCTTGTATGTAAGAACACACAAGGTAGTACACACTAGGTATTGGCAGAACATGTACTAGCTTTTATGTTCCACCTTGTATGCAAGGTGAAAGAAGGTGAAACCAAGAAGGTGGAACATAGAACAACATAGCAGGTAGAAGATAGTAGACACACAAGGTAGAACACACTAGGTATTTGCGGTACAGACTGGTAGTACATGTACTACCTTATGTTCCTCCTTTTATTCTACCTTGTATGCAAGAACACACAAGGTAGTACACACTAGGTATTGGCAGTACATGTACTAGCTTTTATGTTCCACCTTGTATGCAAGGTGAAAGAAGGTGAAACCAAGAAGGTGGAACATAGAACAACATAGCAGGTAGAAGATAGTAGACACACAAGGTAGTACACACTAGGTATTGGCAGTACATGTACTACCTCATGTTCCTCCTTGTATGTTCTACCTTGTATGCAAGAACACACAAGGTAGAACACACTAGGCATTGGCAATACATGTACTAGCTTTTATGTTCCACCTTTTATGTTCCACCTTGTATGTAAGAACACACAAGGTAGAACACACTAGGCATTGGCAATACATGTACTAGCTTTTATGTTCCACCTTGTATGTAAGAACACACAAGGTAGTACACACTAGGTATTGGCAGTACATGTACTAGCTTTTATGTTCCACCTTGTATGCAAGGACACACAAGGTAGTACACACTAGGTATTGGCAGTACATGTACTACCTTATGTTCCACCTTGTATGTAAGAACACACAAGGTAGTACACACTAGGTATTGGCAGTACATGTACTACTTTATGTTCCACCTTGTATGTAAGAACACACATGGTAGTACACACTAGGTATTGGCAGTACATGTACTACCTTATGTTCCACCTTGTATGTAAGAACACACATGGTAGTACACACTAGGTATTGGCAGTACATGTACTACCTTATGTTCCACCTTGTATGTAAGAACACACAAGGTAGTACACACTAGGTATTGGCAGTACATGTACTACCTTATGTTCCACCTTGTATGTAAGAACACACAAGGTAGTACACACTAGGTATTGGCAGTACATGTACTACCTTATGTTCCACCTTGTATGTAAGAACACACAAGGTAGTACACACTAGGTATTGGCAGTACATGTACTACCTTATGTTCCACCTTGTATGTAAGAACACACAAGGTAGTACACACTAGGTATTGGCAGTACATGTACTAGCTTTTATGTTCCACCTTGTATGCAAGGTGAAAGAAGGTGAAACCAAGAAGGTGGAACATAGAACAACATAGCAGGTAGAAGATAGTAGCTACAAAAGGTTGGTGTGTTTGACCTTTGACCTGCTGACTAAGCACTGACCTTAGGTAACCTCTCGGGGTCGCCGGGGTGGCGAGGGATGACCTTCTGTAACCTCTGGAAGCCGTAGTCGATGGTGGGCTCGTTCAAAGCTGCGAGAGAAGCGGGCGTGTGGATGATTAGTCTTTTTATTCTGAAGGGACGTGGTGTCCGCGCTAATTCCAATTCACTTCCTGCCGTCCTCCCGCTGGCGGCGGAAAGTTCCGGAAGGAGTGGTGGAGACACTTGTCCATAATCAAGTCCATTAATCATAAAATGCTGTCAAATGTGACTTTGGGGACAATTTGTCAGAGCGTCTTTGTCAGCGCTAGCGCTTGTAGCGGCTAACGATGATTGACAGGCCGCACGCCGGCCGGCAGAGCGGCTCGTTTGCGCTCATTTGCATAAGCACGGCCTTCATGAATAAGAATGGGGCGGCGGGCGTCTCCTTCAAAGCGCTCCAAATAGATGTTATTACCATTAGAACAATATTTGTTTTCTTCCCCGGGAACGGCGGCAGCGGGCTGCTAAATCTAATTTGTCCGAGGTGGTTTTGGAGCGGCGGCGGCGAGAAGAGGCTTTCAGCGGGAAGGCGGGATGAGAGCTGAAGGGTGACAAAGCGCCCAGGGACGTGCCGCTCGCCGCCCGCCACCACAGCCATGTTGGACGTGGGACAAATTCTTTCTGGAAACCCAAAGAGGCTTTTTGCGACCAACAGACTGAAAGGAAAGTCCCAGACCTGGGCTGTGATGATACCGAGATGTCAATACTGAAATATCGATACTGAGACATTGATACCGCCTTTACCTTTCTTTAAAAATAAGGGTTTTTAAGCGTTTTTTAAAAGCATCCACAGTCTGTGGTGCCCTCAGGTGGTCAGGGAGAGCGTTCAACAGACTGGGAGCGGCGGAGCAGAAAACCAGATCTTTTTGCTCTAATATTCATTCTCAAATCAAAATATCCGTACTTTTGATATTTTAGTTCAGGGGTGCCTAAAATTATTCCACCAAGAATGCGGCAGCCAATTTGATATTTTTTAAATCTAAAAATAATGCTGAACACAGATATTGTATCAGCTTCGTAATAAAGAAGTATAAAGTTATAATAATAATAATAATAATAGATTGTATTTGTAAAAAGCACTTTACATTGAGTAAACAACCTCAAAGTGCTACGGTGTATTAAAAAAATTTAAAATTAAAAGATAATAAAAAATTAAAGCTGCAAGCATCGATGGACGGGACCGACTTTGAGGGCTCATAAAATCCAAACCGGAGCAGTAATTAAAACTCTTCCATCAACTTTTAATCAGAAGGGTTCAATCTCTCTCCTGTGCTAGTTTGAAGCCGACATGACAAACGCGCTCAGAGGAGATAATGTTTGAAAAAAGGTGACTGTTTTTACACAACTTTTGTTTTGAAGGGGGAATTGCAAACTTCCTGTTGATTTTTGCTGGGGGTTGTCAGTGTATGAAATATAGGTCTAAGTGAGACCTACAGTACATAGAAGTTTTTGTTTCATGTCTCTACGACATTCCTACTGGGAGTTACAGGCAGTTTTGTCTGTGTTTTCTTCCTAGGGGGCGCTAGAGCGCAATTTTGAGTTTTGGGGTTTGGTTTTTTGATTAGATCGCAATTTTCGCCAGTCCTGATGTGTGTGTCCAATTTGGTGAGTTTTGAAGCATGTTAAGGGGGTCAAATTACAGCTCAAAGAGGCGGCGGTATAATAATAAAACGCTAGAAATACAATATGGTCCTCTGTCCCAAAGGGACTCGGTCCCTAATAAATAAAAATAAAAACTAGAACAGCCAAATAGCTAAAGGCCTACTGAAACCCACTACTACCGACCACGCAGTCTGATAGTTTATATATCAATGATGAAATCTTAACATTATAACACATGCCAATACGGCCGGGTTAACTTATAAAGTGACATTTTAAATTTGCCGCTAAACTTCCGGTTCGAAACGCCTCTGAGGATGACGTATGCGTGTGACGTAGCCCGACGAACACGGGTATGCCTTCCACATTGAAGCCGATACGAAAAAGCTCTGTTTTCATTTCATAATTCCACAGTATTCTGGACATCTGTGTTCGTGAATCTGTTTCAATCATGTTCATTGCATTATGGAGAAGGAAGCCGAGCAAGCAAAGAAGAAAGTTGTCGGTGCGAAATGGACGTATTTTTCGAACGTAGTCAGCCACAACAGTACACAGCCGGCGCTTCTTTGTTTACATTCCCGAAAGATGCAGTCAAGATGGAAGAACTCGGATAACAGAGACTCTAACCAGGAGGACTTTTGATTTGGATACACAGACGCCTGTAGAGAACTGGGACAACACAGACTCTTACCAGGATTACTTTGATTTGGATGACAAAGACGCAGACGTGCTACTGTGAGTATGCAGCTTTGGCTTTTTTTTGCGTATGTACGTAACTTTTTTTAAATATATAAGCTTTATGAACCTTGGGTTAGGTGAACGGTCTTTTGGGCTGAGTGATTGTGTGTGTTGATCATGTGTTTGAATTGTATTGGCGTGTTCTATGGAGCTAGGAGCTAGCAGAGGAGCTAGGAGCTAGCATAACACGTACCGTACCGTACGTGCGCGTCACGTACGTAACTTTTTAAAAATATATAAGCTTTATGAACCTTGGGTTAGGTGAACGGTCTTTTGGGCTGAGTGATTGTGTGTGTTGATCGGGTGTTTGAATTGTATTGGCGTGTTCTATGGAGCTAGGAGCTAGCAGAGGAGCTAGGAGCTAGCATAACAAACACGCAGGTGTTATTATGCAGGATTAATTTGTGGCATATTAAATATAAGCCTGGTTGTGTTGTGGCTAATAGAGTATATATATGTCTTGTGTTTATTTACTGTTGTAGTCATTCCCAGCTGAATATCAGGTACCGTGAGTATGCAGCCTTGGCTGCTAAACATTCGATAACTTGACCGTATGTGCGCGTCACGTACGTAACTTTTTAAAAATATATAAGCTTTATGAACCTTGGGTTAGGTAAACGGTCTTTTGGGCTGAGTGATTGTGTGTGTTGATCAGGTGTTTGAATTGTATTGGCGTGTTCTATGGAGCTAGGAGCTAGCAGAGGAGCTAGGAGCTAGCATAACAAACACGCAGGTGTTTTTATGCAGGATTAATTTGTGGCATATTAAATATAAGCCTGGTTGTGTTGTGGCTAATAGAGTATATATATGTCTTGTGTTTATTTACTGTTGTAGTCATTCCCAGCTGAATATCAGGTCACCCCCGGCTCTCACAGCATCTTCCCTATCTGAATAGCTTCAACTCCCCACTAGTCCTTCACTTGCACTTTACTCATCCACAAATCTTTCATCCTCGCTCAAATTAATGGGGAAATTGTCGCTTTCTCGGTCCGAATCTCTCTCACTTCATGCGGCCATCATTGTAAACAATAGGGAACTTTGCGTATATGTTCAACTGACTACGTCACGCTACTTCCGGTAGGTGCAAGCCTTTTTTTTATCAGATACCAAAAGTTGCAATCTTTATCGTCGTTGTTCTATACTAAATCCTTTCAGCAAAAATATGGCAATATCGCGAAATGATCAAGTATGACACATAGAATAGATCTGCTATCCCCGTTTAAATAAAAAAAATTCATTTCAGTAGGCCTCTAAGGCTAGTATGCATGTATCTAAAAAAAGGCTTTTTTTAAAAAGAAGGGTTTTTAAGCCTTTTTTAAAACCATCCACAGTCTGTGGTACCCTCAGGTGTTCAGGGAGAGCGTTCCACAGACTGGGAGCGGCGGAGCAGAAAGCCCGGTCTCCCATTGTTCGTAGCTTTGTCCTCTGAGGTTGGAGGAGGTTAGCCTGTCCGGAGCGGAGGTGTCGTGTGGAGGATTTGGGGGTGAGTAGTTCTTTGAGGTAGAGGGGGGCATTTCCATGGACGCACTGGTGAGTTAGTAGGGAGACTTTGAATTCAATCCTGAGTGGAACAGGAAGCCAGTGAAGGGATTTGAGAGTTGGTGTGATATGGTCATATTTCCGCACTCTCATCAGGATCCTAGCAGCACTATTCTGTATGTATTGCAGCTTCTGGATGTTCTTGCTGGGGATCCCGACAAGAAGTGCGTTGCAGTAGTCTAGCCTGGAGAAGACAAAGGCGTGGACGAGCCTCTCGGCATCAGAGAGAGGGAGTGAGGGGCGGAGTTTAGCAATGTTCCTGAGATGGTAGAAGGAGGTCTTGCACATTAATTATTAGTAATAACATTTCTGATTTTTCTCACTACATACTGATTTTTTTGGCCCTTTTTTCTTACATTTTTACTGGTGTTTTTTTTACTATGTAAGTATAGAATAGAAATATTAACTAGAAAATTTTGATGGGCCTGCTATCTGTGCCCTGAACCTCTGGCCGGAGGTCGTCAGAAGCCGCCGCACTTGGAAAAAGGTGCCGAGTGTCTGAATCTGTGAGTTTTAGGTCTAACCGTACAAAATGAGCCACAGAGCTAGCCTAAAACAATAGCATATTTACATAAAAATGCTAACACTTAGCATGTGTGCTAACGATAGCATGATAACAGTCAGCATGTTTCATATACCAGGTTATATGATTCTAAGGTGTGGAAATGGGTAAAGTGTAAAATTAGATGAAATAGTTAGCATGCTTAAGTTAGTTTGCTAGCATGCTATCGTTTGCATGCTAACAGTTAACAAGTGTCACATACCAAGTTATATGACTCTGGGGTAAACAGTTGCAAAACCAGCTCAAAAAGTTAGCAAGCTAATGTTAGCATGTTGGCAAGCTAAAGTTACCATGGTAACAGTTGGCTTGTGTCAGATACCAAGCTGTATGACTCTGAGGTGTATGGCTGGGGAGTTAGAGAAAAAAAAGAGTACAAGTAGCTAAAAAAGTTAGCACTTTAATTTTAGCATGCTAACAGTTAACAAGTGTCACACATCAAGTTATATGACTGTGAGGTAAACGGTTGCAAAATGTTCTCAAAAAGCTAGCACTTTAATTTTAGCATGCTAACATGCTAACGTAAATATGCAAACAGTTAGCATGTTTCAAATACCAAGTTCTATGACTGTAAGGGGTATGGCTGCAGAATTAGAGAAAAAAGGTTCAAATTGGGTGAGAAATGTGGGATATGCAGTAGATTGTATAATGCCCATTCATTGTCAATGGCGAGAAAATTCCGGGAAACCCGGGAATTTCGGGAAAGGTAATACATGTTTTGCGTTCAGAATATTGGAAGAGTAGTGTGTGTGAATGGTTGAATGGTCGGAATCGGGCAAAAAATGCCGCAAAATATTGAGATACTAGGGCATTCTAGAACTATGACAATGTCCATTCATTGGAATGGAAATTTCCTGGATATTTGGGAATTTTTTAAAATATTGATACTAGAACAATTGTCCTAGAGATATGAATGGGTTGGTGTTGGAACTTTTGGAATTGGTTAAAAATGTTGACGAAGTAGCAGTTTGAATTGAGAACAGGTATTTTGGAATTCCTGGAATTTCGGGGAAAAAACGGGTATTTGTGCAAAAGAAATAGGAGGCTTTGTTGTCCTAACTAAGAGGAATGTTTTGAAGGTGGAATGGTCGAAAACGGTAGAAAAATGTGGACTGCGAAAACTTTCCAGGAAGAGGTGAAAGTAGGGCCTTGGAAAACCAAGAATTCTGGGAATTCCTGGAAAATGAACTTGGAAAATAGTAGTTTGATTGTTGAGTGGATGGTGGAACGGTTCGATTCGGGTGAAAAATGTGGGATATGCAGTAGATTGTATAATGCCAATTCATTGTCAATTGGGAGAAAATTCCGAAAAAAAATTTGGAATTTTGGGAAAGAGAAAACATGTTTTGCGTTCGATATATCGGAAGAGTAGTGTGTGTGGATGGCTGAAAGGTCGGAATCAAGTTTAAAAACGGCCCAGAATGTTAAGAATTTAGGGTGTTGTAGAACTACTGTTGTAGAAATACATTTGAATGGGAATTTCCTGGGTATTTTTTTGAATTTTGGGAAAACTGGGAATTTTGGAAAATATTGATACTAGCACGATTGTCCTAAATGATATGAATGGGTTGGTGTTGGATTTTTTGGAATCGGTTAAAAATGTTGACGTAGTAACAGTTTGAATTGAGGATGGGTATTTCAGAACTCCTGGAATTTTGGGAAAACCGTGAATTTGCACCAAAAAATATGAGCCTGTGTTGTCCTAAGAGGAATGTTTTGAGGGAGAAATGGGCGAAAACGGTTGAAAAATGTGGACTGTGGAAACTTTCCAGGCAAAGGTGAAAATAGGACCTTGGAAAACCGTGAATTCTTAGTAATTCCTGGAAAATGTTTTGGAATTGGAAAATAGTAGTTTGATTGTTGTGTGGATGGTGGAACGGTTCAAATCCGGTGAAAAATGTGAGATATTCAGTAGATTGTATAATGCCAATTCATTGTCAATGGGGAGAAAATTCCGAAAAAAACAGGAATTTTGGGAAAGGGAAAACATGTTTTGCGTTTGATATATCGGAAGAGTAGTGTGTGTGGATGGCTGAAAGGTCGGAATCAAGTTTAAAAACGGCCCAAAATTTTAAGAATTTAGGGTGTTGTAGAACTACTGTTGTAGAAATACATTTGAATGGGTATTTTTTTGAATTTTGGGAAAATACTGATTTTTTGGAATCGGTTAAAAATGTTGACGTAGTAACAGTTTGAATTGAGGATAGGTATTTCAGAACTCCTGGAATTTTGGGAAAACCGGGAATTTGTACAAAAAAATAGGAGCCTGTCCTAAGAGGAATGTTTTGAAGGTGGAATGGGCGAAAATGGTTGAAAAATGTGGACTGTGAAAACTTTCCAGGAAGAGGTGAAAATAGGGCCCTGGAAAACCAGAAATTCTGGGAATTCCTGGAAATGTTTTTTAACTTGGAAAATGGTAGTTTGATTGTCCAAGGTGAGTGGAGTGTGTGGATTGTGGAATGGTTCGAATTGTGGGAGATGTGCATGTTTGAAAATTGGCCCATAAATTGTCAATGGGCAAAGTGTCCTGGAAAACCAGGAATTCTGGGTAATTCGGGATATTTATTAAAAAATCTTTTGGGGAGCAAGACCCACAATGCAATGCGTTTCCACGTCACACTTTCAAGCCCTATAGCAATACCAGAAAATGAAACGTATGTGTTGGGAATGTAGTTAATCATACAACTGGCACCTACTGTTATTAAAAAAGTATTGAATTTAAATTGAGAATCGATTCTGAATCGAATCGTTAGCCCCCAAGAATCGATTTAAATCGTACCCAAAGATTTACGACCAGAGATGGGATTCATGGCTCTTTAAAAGAGCAGTTCAAAAGACTTGCTCGTTATTATAGCTCTTTTTTTTAAAATGGTAAATGGTAAATGGGTCGTACTTGTATAGCGCTTTTCTACCTTTTTAAGGAACTCAAAGCGCTTTGACACTATTTTCCACATTCACCCATTCACACACACACACATTCACACACTGAATGTGTGACACAGTGTGTTAACTGTTATTTTTATTTTTTATCAAAAAAATAATCACTGGTAGCCGTTATAAGATAAGATGTGTACATTTACACAAATACGACTGCATTGGTAGAAAAAATATTATTTTTTAAAATTAATTAATTAATTTTATTTATTTATTATTTATTTTTACTGTAAATATTCCCAAAGGAATGCATGTATCTAAAAAGGGACAGTGATATCCCTATTTGTAATT
>NC_084758.1:14986788-14996788 GCF_033978785.1 Entelurus aequoreus
TAAACACACAAAATAGGCAACATGGAGCCTCAAACAGGCCAATGATTCATAACAACATTGATCTTGATTTATTATCATTTTTGGAGCAATGACAGTTAAAAAAAATCCTATTAAAATGCTCAGCGGTCCAAAAGGGAGCGACTCATAGAAGTATTATAAATAAGTCATACATTGTTATTTTTTTACTTTCAACGCTTAAATTTCAAGATTAACTTCAGATCCATCCATCAAATATAGTTTAATATTTTTTTGTTTGTTTTATGCCCTTTTGTCATCGAAAACTTGTTTTTTATGGCAAACACACAAAATATGCAATACGGAGCCCCATATAAGCCAATAATTCATTACAATATTGATTTTGATTTATTATTTTTTGAGCAATGATAGTTTAAAAAAAATCCTACTAAAACTCTCAGAGATCTAAAAGGGAGCGACACATAGAAGTGTAAAAAGAAGTCATACATTGTTATTTTTTTTTACTTTCAACGCTAACATTTCGAGATCAACTTCAAATCTATACGTCAAATACAGTTTAAGATTTTTCAAAGAAAACTTAGTTGTTTTTTTATGGCAAACACAGAAATTACACAACATAGAGCCCTAAATAGGCCAATAATTCATAAAATTGATTTTGATTTATTATCATTTTTTGAGCAATGACAGTTGAAAAAAATCCTACTAAAATGCTCAGAGTTTTAAAAGGGAGCTTTTTTTTTTTTTACTTTCAACGCTTAAATTTCGAGATCAACTTCAGATCTATCCGTCAAAGAATTTAATATTTAGTTTGTTTGTTTTTTTTTGCCATTTTTGTCATTGAAAACTTGTTTTTTTATGGCAAACACACAAAATATGCAATGTGGAGCCCTAAATAAAATTTCCCTTGTGCATCAATAAAGTTTGTCTATGTAAAAAAAAATAGGCCAATAATTTATAACATTGATTTTGATTTATTACTTTTTGAGCAATGACAGTTAAAAAAAAAAATCCTACTAAAAAATTCTCAGAGATCCAAAACGGACTCGTAGAAGGGGTAAAAAGAAGTCACTCGTTGTTATTTTTTTTTTTACTTTTGAGATCAACTTCAGATCTATCCGTCAATTAATTTAATATTTTTTTTAATTTGTTTTATGCCCTTTTTGTCTGAGAAAACTATGTTTTTTCTGTGGCAAACACACAAAATATGAAATATTTCCCCCCGAAAATGATTTCAGAGTGGATTATTTGAAGGGAAGTAATTGCAGCCTTGAATAGGTCAATCATCATCATCATCATCATTTCTTTTTATTCCTTTCATGAGAATGCATACCAGTGTTTCCCACACATTCATTTATTTGTGGCGGCCCGCCACGAAAGAATTACGTCCGCCACAAATAAAAAAACATTTTTATTTTTTTTTGTCCTGTCCAGCTTTTCAGGCAAATCATATAGTTGATGTAGTTGCCCATATAGGCTGTTCAGATTTACTTTACAAAAGAGAAGTGTAGGATACTTCTCTTGTTGCCTTATTTGTATTTGACCACTACTGTTTTCTGTTTATTTGTTACTGACTGTGGCAGGACACCTCTGCCTCTGTTTCACTTTATGTTGCTGGTAAATAATATGGTTGTAGTAGTAGGCTAAAGTTAAATTATTTAGTATGCACTAATTAAAGGGGCAGAGCTTTAAGAGATATTTTAGCTTTTATATTTTATAAGATACATTTTTTGTAAGAACCACAATTAATAAATATATCTCAGTGAATAACTTATTGTTCAAATCTGTATATAAATATGTACATAAAGTGTTGTAATTATATTGTGAAATGGATGGATGGATGGACGTTTAAAACAAAACTGTTATTATTAATTAGTAAGTATACATTTTTTGAGCCTTTTTAGAGAAAATCATATCATTGTAGTAAGTTATGCAAATTACTTGATGATGTCATGGTGACCACGCCCATAGCCACGCCCCCACCGCCACAGGTATCTTGGCAGTTTATGGGAAACACTGCATACTGTATATACAAGACATATACAGTTGACACTTTCATTGTTTTTTTGTTTCTTATACATGTCCACGATCAGAAAGGAGCAGATGGAAGAATACTATTCTTATATTTATCTGCCCCCTTTTAACACAAATTATTTAGATGACTTTATCACTGTTCCCTCCACCAACACCCCAACTCCAACATACTTTTTCATTTTCGTTTAAGCATTTTCAAAATGACACGTCCAATCACAATCAAAAATCAGTTTGATATAATTCCAGTTGTCTCTTTTTGTAACTCTTTTTAAATTCAAAGATATTCTTGCAACTTTTTAAGTCTTTGTCTAGAGAATTCCATGCTTTCCACCAGCAACAGACAAGCACATTTGCTTCAAAATTGTTGGCACTCTTGGATGTTTAAAATCATACAGACTTCTGTGGTTCCCATCCTCAGACAAATAACTTTTCTAAGTCCTTCGGAAGAACTTTATTTCTAGCTTTGAACATGAACATGATTTATTATAAAACAAATTTAACAATGACAGTTTGAAAAACAAACAGCCTGCATGGCAGCTTTGTGTTATTAGAAAATGACAACTTTTTCTTGTTATATTAATTCTGTATGCTTTTTTATTCCACTTTTTTATGTTGATTTGTAATAGTATGTTTAGAATGTGCCGCGGGCCGCACTTTGGACACCACCGTGCGAGAAGATGACCAGACGCCATGTCGCACTCAAGGACACCGGCGTGCTTTTTCCCTTATGCAATCACTTGACCTCAGACCCTGCTCTAGCTTTAGCCAATCCGGTACCAGCCTGTCCACCACCACCACCACACCCGGCTGGCGCTCGCTGCCAATTAAAAGATAAACGATGCAGCAATACTAATGGAAATATTTATGTTCATATATTATATTTTTGGTAATAATACTGCCGCTGTTTGAATATTTTGATTTTATACGATTTTTTTGTACGTTTCTTGTGATTTATGTTCTGATCCGTTCCAGCTTCTGCTGGGACGGATCAGAACTTTGAGAGTCTACTCCAATCTGGGTCATCACACACGCGCGTGTGTGTGTGTGTGTGGCGGGAAGTTGGTCTTTGGAAGCTGTGCGCTCGCCGCCAGATGACGTGATCAAAGCGAGGAAGTCCGTCAGCGCCGCGTGGCGTGCTGAGGTGCCAGCGTCTGGTTCCCCGCCAGGTGTTCTGTTCTTGTGGACCCGTTTCAATATTTGATGGCGCTGCTCTACATCTGCGCGTGTGTGTGTGTGTGTGTGTGTGTGTGTGTGTGTGTGTGTGTGTGTGTGTAGGTGTGTCAGGCCCCCAACATCATCCCCTCACCTCGCTCCAGACCAGCATCGTTCCAAACACCACCTGCAGGCCGTCGAAGAAGTTGTCGCCGATGAGGATGACGGTGGCGCCTCCGGTGGTCCAGCCCTCGCTCGGGCTGATGGCTTTGATGCACGGCGTGGCTGCTTTGGAACACACATGGCAGAGAACAGCGTTACACACAACAGAGACGGTGACGTAGCGTGCCAAAAGTGCTGTTAGAGGAATCATTTCCCTCCTTTTGGAAGAGTTAGTAGGCCTTAGAATTGCCAGGAGAAGATAAACACACTGAACGCACCGCACCCTGTCACACACGTATATTAGAAGTTAAGTTTCAGTTTCGATTCTTACGTTTCAATTCCAATTCATGCCGAGGCCGAGCAACCTCTTTATAGCTCGACACTCTTTTCAGGACTGGTATTTCTTTGGTTGGTAATTACTGTGAATTTTGGGGAACCACACAATTCGATTTGAACGGGTAACGATTCGATTCAGAATCAATACTTTTTGAATAACGTTGGGTGCGGGCTCTGTGATTAGCGACATTCCTCCATAAAATAGACAAACAGCTCTGATAAATCTTTTATGTTACTTCAAAGGAAACAGGTTTTGTTGAATACATTTCTACCCAAGCATTTAATAAAGTCAAATACAAATAAGGCAACAAGAGAAGTATCCAACACTTCTCTTATTCTTATTTTACTGTTATATTTTTATTCTCATTGTTGCTTTTTCTATTTTGTTTCCATTTATACTCCCATTATTTACTTTTTAAATTCGATCTCAATTCTGTACACTGCTGCTGGAATTTTAATTTTCCTGAGGGAACTCTCCTGAAGGAATCAATAAAGTACTATCTATCTATCTATCTATCTATCTATCTATCTATCTATCTATCTATCTATCTATCTATCTATCTATCTATCTATCTATCTATCTATCTATCTATCTATCTATCTATCTATCTATATCTCTATCCATCTATCTATCTATCTGTCTATCTATCTATCTATCTTTTCTAAAGTAAATGTGTACAGCAGATATAGATAATCTACAACAACTATATGATTTGTCTGAGTGGCTGGACAGGACAGTTTAAAAAAAACATACATATATACACACATATACATATATACACTATATATATATACACACACACACATATATATATATACACACACATATATATATATACACACACATATATATATATATATATATGTATATATATATATATATACATATACATATATATATATATATCTTTATATTTATATATATATATATATATATATATATATATATATATATATATATATATATATATATATATATATATATATATATATATATATATATATATATATATATATATATATATATACAGTACAGGCCAAAAGTTTGGACACACCTTCTCATTCAATGCGTTTTCTTTATTTACATTCATATTTATTACATACTATTTACATGGTAGATTGTCACATCAAAACTATGAATGAACACATGTGGAGTTATGTATTGAACAAAAAAAAGGTGAAATAATATTCTAGTTTCTTCAAAATAGCCACCCTTTGCTCTAAATACTGCTTTGCACACTCTTGGCATTTTCTCCATGAGCTTCAAGCGGTGGTCACCTGAAATGGTTTTCACTTCGCAGGTGTGCTTGAAGCTCATGGAGAGAATGCCAAGAGTGTGCAAAGCAGTAATCAGAGCAAAGGGTGACTATTTTGAAGAAACTAGAATACAAAATATGTTTTCAGGTATGTCACCTTTTTTTTGTTCAGTACATAACTCCACATGTGTTCATTCATAGTTTTGATGTGACAATCTACAATGTAAATAGTCATGAAAATAAAGAGAACGTATTGAATGAGAAGGTGTGTCCAAACTTATGGCCTGTACTTTATATATATATATATATATATATATATATATATATATATATATATATATATATATATATATATATATATATATATATATATATATATATATATATATATATATATATATATATATATATATATATATATATATATATACACACATCCATCAATCCATCCATTTTCTATCGCTTGTCCCTTTTGGGGTCGCCGGGGGTGCTAGAGCCTATCTCAGCTGCATTCGGGCGGAAGGCGGGGTACACCCTGGACAAGTCGCCACCTCATCACAGGGCCAACACAGATAGACAGACAACATTCACACACTAGGCCTAATTTAGTGTTGCCAATCAAACATATATACATATATAAGTCGCACTGGAGTATAAGTCGCATTTTTTGGGGGAATTGTATTTGATAAAAGCCAACACCAAGAATAGACATTTGAAAGGCAATTTAAAATAAATAAAGAATAGTGAACAACAGGCTGAATAAGTGTACGTTATATGAGGCATAAATAACCAACTGAGAATGTGCCTGGTATGTTAACGTAACATATTATGGTAAGAGTCATTCAAATAACTATAACATATAGAACATGCTATACGTTTACCAAACAATCTGTCACTCCTAATCGCTAAATCCCATGAAATCTTATACGTCCAGTCTCTTACGTGAATGAGCTAAATAATATTATTTGATATTTTACGGTAATGTGTTAATAATTTCACACATAAGTCGCTCCTGAGTATAAGTCGCACCCCCGGCCAAACTATGAAAAAAACTGCGACTTATAGTCCAAAAAATATGGTATATATATATATATATATATATATATATATATATATATATATATATATATATATATATATATATATATATATATATATATATATATATACACACACACACATATATTACATATATACATATATTTTACATACACTACCGTTCAAAAGTTTGGGGTCACATTGAAATGTCCTTATTTTTGAAGGAAAAGCACTGTACTTTTCAATGAAGATAACTTTAAACTAGTCTTAACTTTAAAGAAATACACTCTATACATTGCTAATGTGGTAAATTACTATTCTAGTTGCAAATGTCTGGTTTTTGGTGCAATATCTACATAGGTGTATAGAGGCCCCTTTACAGAAACTATCACTCCAGTGTTCTAATGGTACAATGTGTTTGCTCATTGGCTCAGAAGGCTAATTGATGATTAGAAAACCCTTGTGCAATCATGTTCACACATCTGAAAACAGTTTAGCTTGTTACAGAAGCTACAAAACTGACTTTCCTTTGAGCAGATTGAGTTTCTGGAGCATCACATTTGTGGGGTCAATTAAACGCTCAAAATGGCCAGAAAAAGAGAACTTTCATCTGAAACTCGACAGTCTATTCTTGTTCTTAGAAATGAAGGCTATTCCACAAAATTGTTTGGGTGACCCCAAACTTTTGAACGGTAGTGTATATATATATATGTATGTATATATATATATATATATATGTGTGTGTATATATATATATATATATATATATATATATATATATACACACACACATACATACATGTATATATATATATTTTATTATTTTTTTCCCCCCAATCTGTCCTGTCCAGCCACTCAGACACATCATATAGTTGATGTAGATGATCAACATCTGCTGTACACATTTACTTTAGAAAAGAGAAGTGTTGGATACTTCTCTTGTTTACTTATTTGTATTTGACTTGATTAAAGGGCTACTGAAAGCCACTACTACCGACCACGCAGTCGGATAGTTTATATATCAATGATGAAATCTTAACATTGAAACACATGCCAATACGGCCGGGTTAACTTATAAAGTGCAATTTTAAATTTCCCGCTAAACTTCTGGTTGGAAACACCTTTGGATGATGACGTATGCGCGTGGCGTAACCAGTGAAACAGAAGAATCGGTACCCCCATTGAATCCAATACAAAATAGCTCTGTTTTCATTTCATAATTCCACAGTATTCTGGACATCTGTGTTAGTGAATCTTTGGCAATTTGTTTAATGAACAATGCAGACTGCAAAGAAGAAAGTTGTAGGTGGGATCGGTGTATTAGCGGCGGACTACAGCAACACAACCAGGAGGACTTTGACTCGGATAGCCGACGCTAGCCACCGACCGCACGGATGATCATGGTGAAGTCCTTCGTCCTTCCGTCGATCGCTGGAACGCAGGTGAGCACGAGTGTTGATGAGCAGATGAGGGCTGGCTGGCGTAGGTGGAGCGCTAATGTTTTTATCATAGCTCTGTGAGGTCCCGTTATACTAAGTTAGCTTCAATGGCGTCGTTAGCAACAGCATTTTTAAGCTTTGCCAAGCTGGAAAGCATTAACCGTGTATTTACATGTTCATGATTTAATAGTATTGTTGATTTTCTGTCTATCCTTCCAGTCAGGGGTTTATGTATTTTGTTTCTATCTGCATTTGAGCCCGATGCTATCACGTTAGCTACCTAGCTAAGTTAGCTTCAATGGCGTCGTTAGCAAGAGCATTGTTAACCTTCGCCAGGCTGGAAAGCATTAACCGAGTATTTACATGTCCATGGTTTAATAGTATTGTTGATCTTCTGTCTATCCTTCCAGTCAGGGATTTATTTATTTTGTTTCTATCTGCATTTGAGCCAGATGCTATCACGTTAGCTCCGTAGCTAAAGTGTTTCGTCGATGTATTGTCGTGGAGATAAAAGTCACTGGGAATGTCCATTTCGCGTTCTCGACTCTCATTTTCAAGAGGATATAGTATCCGAGGTGGTTTAAAATACAAATCCGTGATCCACAATAGAAAAAGGAGAGAGTGTGGAATCCAATGAGCCAGCTTGTACCTAAGTTACGGTCAGAGCGAAAAAAGATATGTCCTGCACTGTATTCTAGTCCTTCACTCTAACGTTCCTCATCCACAAAATACTTTCATCCTCGCTCAAATTAATGGGGTAATCGTCGCTTTCTCGGTCCGAATCGCTCTAGCTGCATTGAAAACAATAGGAAAATATGAGGAGGCGATCAACTGACTATGTCACGCTACTTCCGGTAGGGGCAAGGCTTTTTTTTTTAATCAGAGACCAAAAGTTGCGAACTTTATCGTCGATGTTCTCTACTAAATCCTTTCAGCAGAAATATGGCAATATCGCGAAATGATCAAGTATGACACATAGAATGGATCTGCTATCCCCGTTTGAATAAAAAAATTCACTTCAGTAGGCCTTTAAATGCTTGGGTAGAATTTTGTTAAACAAAACCAGTTTTCTATTAAGTAATATAGAAATTGATCAGAGCTGTTTATTTTAGGGAGGAATGTAGTTAATCAATTAAGATTTGTTACAAATAAGAATCAGGATTAATTCAAAAATGTATTTCCTATTTCGCCAAAGACGTTGTTAACCTTCAGTTCTAGTCACCTCTCAGCCTTAGAATGACTCGTGCTAACACGGTTGATGGTGACGTACTGTACACGTGACGTGCTCCACCATCGTGGCCTTTGGGCTGGTAGGCGGCCATTGTTTAAAGATTAAAGATTAAAGATACCAATGATTGTCACACACACACTAGATGTGGTGAAATTTTTCCTCTGCATTTGACCCATCTCCTTGGGGAGCAGTGGGCAGCAGCGGCGCCACGCCCGGGAATCATTTTGGTGTGGTCACCTTATTCATTTCCCGCCTTTTTGTCCTGACAGTAAACAACCAAGGCGACGTTGGGGGGAGGGTTAGGGGTGCATGCGTGAATAAACCTGGGAGCACAAAGAGATGCAGGCGACGGAAAGTTCTATGGAGGACGCTTTGGTGACAAAGACATGAGCAGATGTTAGCGCGTCTCATCCCGGGGAGGAGCAGATGAAAGGACGGCGGCGTGGTGGTGCCACAAGGCCGCTCGGCGAAGAGCGTCGCTTCCGGACTGCCGACGTGGTCTCAAAGAAGACGTGTCGGCGACAGATTGGTGTCAGGTAACGTTTGTTTTTGTCCCGTCGGACGTGCCAGACAGGTGGGGTCCGCCGCCGAGGACCGAGTGGGGAAAAAAACGTTTGATCAACATCCCGTCTGCAACACCCCCACAGTGACAAACACCACCCGCCTGGTGCGCCCAAGTAGGCTCATCAAACGCCACTTGAAAGAGCAGGGAGAGGACGGCCCTTTGATGTCTGACTCTGCGAGGGCTTCTTTTACGCTGTGCCGCGTCCCAGACGGGTGGGTTTTGTCTAAGGGGGCTCAACGACGCCATGTAAGGGGACAAAGGAAAGTTTGATGCTTTAAGACACGCGTACTTTAGACTTCCCTCAGTACACTTCAATAAGTGCACTGTGTGGAGTTAACCCACCCTATCAGTGCAAATACTAAAATAGCACTGCCAGTCCTTTTTTATGTCCAACTATTACAGTTTTTATGTTATTGATGTTTTATACTTTTTACAACAATGTTTTGACTCATAACCACCCACCTTGTCCCATTTGTTTTTTTGTCCAACTATTACAGTTTTTTTTGTTATTAACATTTTATTAAACCATTGACAAAAAAACTAAAAAAAAAACTAAACCAGTGAAGTTGGCACGTTGTTTAAGGTCTGGACTACAGGCAGGCCAGTCTAGTACCCGCACTCTTTTACTATGAAGCAACGCTGTTGTAAGACGTGGCTTGGCATTGTCTTGCTGAAATAAGCAGGGGCGTTCATGGTAACGTTGCTTGGATGGCAACATATGTTGGTCCAAAACCTGTATGTACCTTTCAACATTAATGGTGCCTTCACAGATGTGTAAGTTACTCATGTCTTGGGCACTAATGCACCCCCATAC
>NC_084758.1:15001788-15031788 GCF_033978785.1 Entelurus aequoreus
GTTAGACAACTCCACAGTGGCAAAGCTCCGGGGGTTGACGAGATCCGTCCAGAAATGCTGAAGGCTCTGGGTGTTGATGGGCTGTCTTGGTTGATACGCCTTTTCAACATTGCGTGGAAGTCTGGGACAGTGCCGAGGGAGTGGCAGACTGGGGTGGTGGTTCCCCTTTTCAAAAAGGGGGACCAGAGGGTGTGTGCTAACTACAGGGGTATCACACTACTCAGCCTCCCTGGGAAAGTTTACGCCAAGGTACTGGAAAGGAGGGTCCGGCCGATAGTCGAACCTCAGATTCAAGAGGAGCAATGTGGATTTCCGTCCTGGTCGTGGAACAACTGACCAACTCTTTACGCTTGCGGGAATCCTGGAGAGGGCCTGGGAGTATGCCTATCCAGTCTACATGTGTTTTGTGGATTTGGAGAAGGCGTATGACCGCGTCCCTCGGGAGATCTTGTGGGAGGTGCTGAGGGAGTACGGAGTGAGGGGAACCCTGTTGAGGGCCATCCAATCTCTGTACAACCAAAGCGAGAGTTGTGTCCGGGTGCTTGGATGTAAGTCGGATCCGTTTCCAGTGGGGGTTGGTCTCCGCCAGGGCTGCGCTCTGTCACCTATCCTGTTTGTGATTTTCATGGACAGGATTTCTAGGCGGAGTCGTGGCCATGGCGGAGAGGGTATACGTCTCGGGGGGCTAAAGGTTGCGTCACTGCTGTTTGCAGATGATGTGGTCCTGATGGCACCTTCGGTTCGTGACCTTCAGCTCTCACTGGATCGGTTCGCAACCGAGTGTTCAGCGGCTGGAATGAGGATCAGCATCTCCAAATCTGAGGCCATGGTTCTCAGCAGGAAACCGATGGTTTGTACAGTCCGGGTAGGGGACAGGACTCTGTCCCAGGTGGAGGAGTTTAAGTATCTCGGGGTCTTGTTCACGAGTGAGGGAAAGATGGAGAAGGAAATCAGCCGGAGAATCGGAGCAGCTGGGGCAGTATTGCAGTCTCTCTGCCGCACTGTTGTGACGAAACGGGAGCTGAGCCAGAAGGCAAAGCTCTCGGTCTACCGAGCTATCTACATTCCTACTCTCACCTATGGTCATGAAGTGTGGGTAATGACCGAAAGAATAAGATCGCGGATACAAGCGGCCGAAATGAGTTTCCTCAGAAGGGTGGCTGGCATCTCCCTTAGAGATAGGGTGAGAAGTGCAGTCACCCGAGAGAGACTCGGAGTAGAGCCGCTGCTCCTTCGCTTGGAAAGGAGCCAGCTTAGGTGGTTCGGGCATCTCGTGCGGATGCCTCACGAGCGTCTCCCTAGGGAGGTCCTCGTTGCACGTCCCACTGGGAGGAGGCCCCGCGGCAGACCAAGGACCAGATGGGGGGATTACATCTCCTCTCTGGCCTGGGAACGCTTCGGGATTCCCCAGGAGGAAGTCGCAAATGTTGCTCTGGAGAGGGAAGTCTGGGGGTCTTTGCTGGAGCTGCTGTCCCCGCGACCCGATTCCGGATAAGCGGTTGAAGATGGATGGATGGATGTTCTATTCTCACAGTGGGTCTGGATGAACTTTTGCCTGTGAGAATCCTGCGTGTGACTGAAAGCATCAAGGAGTGGGGTACTCGCCGCATTGTGCTCAGACAACCACCAGGTAGCGTCTGCGAGCAGATAATACCGTATCATCTCTTTCTCTTTCGGACTTGGAGACGCCCGTTCTGCCTTCACTATCAAGTGAGGGATGAGGCAAAAACTCATCCAGACCCACTTCATCCTGGCCAGTCATGTTGTTACACATTTGTTACACGTATTGATCAGCAATAAATACAAACAGCAAGGAGTGGGAGAGGGAGAGGGGAGGGGCGTGGCTGTCGTCCTCCTCGCCATCAAGGATGTGTCGGCGCCTTAATGCGTTTCTCGCCGCCGCCTTCACATTCATCTCTCGGACCATAAGTGAGCCCCCCCCCCCCTCGCTCTAACGGAGGGCTTCCTGTTTAATTGGCACATTATCACAATAATAATGTGGGCAGTTAAGAAGCGGCAAGGTCGCAGACAGACATGTCACATTAACCACGGAATAACCTCCCACGCCGTCCTACTGCTCCGCCTCCCGGATAAAGATGGACTCAAGAGTGTCGCCATGGCAGCGAGCGACACGTTGACCGGGACGCTTTTACGTGCCGTCAGCACATAGGCATGCGGGCATGATGTTACCCGGGCTGCGCCCGGTGCATTATGGGAAACTGTTAGGTCGGCTTCGGATTACAGCGCACGCGTGTCGCGGGTGAAAATCAATAAGAAGGAACATCAACGTGTTTTCCTACGGCGCCGGGTGCCGCCGTGACAATAACTCGCCGTGACGAAAAGCGGCGGGCGTGTCAGAAAGTGACACGCCCGAACGATCGGTCCCACTTAAGTTGCTAACGAAGGAGGCGCGCGCTGGAGAAAGGACCGCCTGCAAGAAACACACACACACACACACACACACACACACACACACACACACACACACACACACACACACACACACACACACACACACACACACACACACACACACACACACACACACCCACACACACACACACACACACTCTTGTATTTGTGACCTTCTTGAGACCTGAGAAAAATGCCTACCTCTTTAGGACCACCCTTTCTAGATATATAAAGAAGTGTATTTACAACATTAATAATATATACAAACTATGCAAGTATAAAAAAGCTTGTTGTGAAAAATGAGTTGGAATTTCACAAGAAAAAGGTCACAATTTCACAAGAAAAACTTAGAATTTTGGCAATATTATAATAAAAGTCCTCATTTTACAAGTCAAAATTATACAAGAAAAACTGACTATTTGTGCAATATTATGATAAAAGTTGGAATTTTACTCAACGCAAGTCAAACTTTTACAAGAAAAACTGACTATTTGTGCAATATTATGATAGAAGTTGGAATTTTACTCAATAACAGTTGCAATTTTACAAGAAACATTTAACATTTTGGCAATATTATAATAATAATCGGACTTTTACTTGGCAAAATGATAACATTCATAATTTTACTCAAAAAACAGAAACATTGCCAATATTGTGATAAAAGTCAGAATTTTATATGACAAATGTCACCATTTTGCATTAAAAAGTAATAATTTTACATAAAAAGTAGTAATTTTACTCGAAAATATTGCAATATTACAGAAACAGAAAGGATATGAGAAATTTTTACCAATTTTATATGAAAAAAGTCGACACATTGTGAGAAAAAGACTGCTTTTAGTTCATTGATTTTTTTCATTTATTTAATCTTCATTATTTACTTCAAGTTATTACAGCATGTCTCTATATGCATTTTTAATTTTTTAAAATTAAATTTGGCCAAAGGGGGCGCATTTCAATTTCTTACACACACTTGTTATTTCATATAATGGCCAGAGGGGGAGCACTTTTAAAAGCGACACACAGTCAATTTGAAAAATCTCTCCTTTTTGGGACCACCCTCATTTTGATAGATTTCACCACCAGGGGTGCAAGTGAGACATTTATGTCCTAACTTGTTCACACCTCCTCATATGGAAGCTACTTTTCCTTGTTGATGTCTCAAGAAGGGTAGAAATACAAGAACACACACACACACACACACACATATACACACATTCTTGTATTTGTTACCTTCTTGAGACCTGAGAAAAATGCCTACCTCTTTAGGACCACCCTTTCCTAGATATATAAAGAAGTGTATTTACAACATTAATAATATATACAAACTATGCAAATATAAAAAAGCTTGTTGTGAAAAATGAGTTGGAATTTCACAATAAAAAGGTCACAATTTCACAAGGAAAACTTGGAATTTTGGCAGTATTATAATAAAAGTCGTCATTTTACTCAACACAAGTCAACATTTGACAAGAAAAACTGAACATTTGTGCAATATTATGATACAAGTTGGAATTTTTCTCAATAACAGTCACAATTTTACAAGAAAAGCTTAAAATGTTGGCAACTTTATGAAAAGAGTCGTCATTTTACTCGACAAAAGTCACAATTTTATCAGAAAACTTTTACATTTTGGCAATATTATAATAATAATCAGAATTTTACTTGGCAAAATGATGACAAAAGTCATAATTTTACTCAAAAAATTGCACTATTTTACAAGAACAAAAAAAAATGGCAATAGTGATAAAACGACAAATATGACAAATGTCACCATTTTGCAGTAAAAAGTAATAATTTTACATGAAAAAGTAACAGTAAATAATACAACAATAAGATATTGCAATATTACAGAAACAGAAAGAATAAAGAAAAAGTCAACACATTGTGAGAAAAAAACTGCTTTTAGTTAATTAATTAATTTATTTTTTTGAATTTTTTGTTTGTAGTTGGTTTTTAATCTTCACTATTTACTTCAAGTTATTACAGTATGTCTCTATATGCATATTTATTTTATTTTTTTTTAATACATTTTGGCCAAAGGGGGCACATTTCAATTTCTTACACACACTTGTTATTACATATGTTGGCCAAAGGGGGAGCACTTCAATTTTTTACATATACATATGTTGACCAGAGGGGGAGCACTTTTAAGCGACACACAGTCAATTTGAAAAATCCCTCCTTTTTGGGACCACCCTCATTTTGATAGATTTCACCACCAGGGGGTGCAAATGAGACATTCTCTATTAGATGCAATGGTTTTCTGTATTGGGACCATGATTTATGTCCTCACTTGTTCACACCTCCTCATATGGAAGCTAATTTCCCTTGTTGATGTATCAAGAAGGGTAGAAATACAAGAACACACACACATTCTTGTATTTCTTACATTCTTGAGACCTGAGAAAAATGCCTACCTCTTTAGGACCACCCTTTCTAGATATATAAAGATGTGTATTTACAACATTAATAATATATACAAACTATGCAAATATAAAAAAGCTTGTTGTGAAAAATGAGTTGGAATTTCACAAGAAAAAGGTCACAATTTCACAAGAAAAACTTAGAATTTTGGCAGTATTACAATAAAAGTCCTCATTTTACTCAACGCAAGTCAACATTTGACAAGAAAATTGAACATTTGTGCAATATTATGATACAAGTTGGAATTTTACTCAATAATAGTCGCAATTTTACAAGAAAAGCTTAAAATGTTGGCAATTTTATGAAAAGAGTCGTCATTTTACTCGACAAAAGTCACAATTTTATCAGAAAACTTTTAAATTTTGGCAATATTAGAATAATAATCAGAATTTTACTTGGCAAAATGATGACAAAAGTCCTAATTTTACTCAAAAAATTTCACTATTTTACAAGACCAAAAAAAAATGGCAATAGTGATAAAATAACAAATATGACAAATGTCACCATTTTGCAGTAAAAAGTAATAATTTTACATGAAAAAGTAATAGTAAATAATACAACAATAAGATATTGCAATATTACAGAAACAGAAAGAATATGATAAATTGTTCCCAATTTTATAAGAAAAAAGTCAACACATTGTGAGAAAAAAACTGCTTTTAGTTAAATTTTTTTTCTTTTTTTTTTTCACTATTTACTTCAAGTTATTACAGTATGTCTCTATATGCATATTTTATTTATTTTTTTTAACACATTTTGGCCAAAGGGGGCGCATTTCAATTTCTTACACACACTTGTTATTACATATGTTGGCCAAAGGGGGAGCACTTCAATTTTTTACATATACATATGTTGACCAGAGGGGGAACACTTTTAAGCGACACACAGTCAATTGAAAAATCCCTCCTTTTTGGGACCACCCTCATTTTGATAGATTTCACCACCAGGGGTGCAAATGAGACATTCTCTATTAGATGCAATGGTTTTCTGTATTGGGACCATGATTTATGTCCTCACTTGTTCACACCTCCTCATGTGGAAGCTACTTTTCCTTGTTGATGTCTTAGGAAGGCTAGAAATACAAGAACACACACACACACACACACACACACACACACACACACACGCATTCTTGTATTTCTTACCTTCTTGAGACCTGAGAAAAATGCCTACCTCTTTAGGACCACCCTTTCTAGATATATAAAGAAGTGTATTTACAACATTAATAATACATACATACTATGCAAACATAAATAAGCTTGTTGTGAAAAATGAGTTGGAATTTCATAAGAAAAAGGTCACAATTTCACAAGAAAAAACGTAGAATTTTGGCAGTATTACAATAAAAGTCCTCATTTTACTCAACTCAAGTCAACATTTGACAAGAAAAACTGAACATTTGTGCAATATTATGATACAAGTTGGAATTTTACTCAATAACAGTCGCAATTTTACAAGAAAAGCTTAAAATGTTGGCAACTTTATGAAAAGAGTTGTCATTTTACTCGACAAAAGTCACAATTTTATCAGAAAACTTTTACATTTTGGCAATATTATAATAATAATCAGAATTTTACTTGGCAAAATGATGACAAAAAGTCATAATTTTACTCAAAAAATTGCACTATTTTACAAGAACAAAAAAAAATGGCAATAGTGATAAAACGACAAATATGACAAATGTCACCATTTTGCAGTAAAAAGTAATACTTTTACATGAAAAAGTAATAGTAAATAATACAATAAGATATTGCCATATTACAGAAACAGAAAGAATAAAGAAAAAGTCAACACATTGTGAGAAAAATACTGCTTTTAGTTATTTTTTTTATTTTTTTTTGAATTTGTTGTTTGTAATTGGTTTTTAATCTTCACTATTTACTTCAAGTTATTACAGTATGTCTCTATATGCATATTTATTTTATTTTTTTAATACATTTTGGCCAAAGGGGGCGCATTTCAATTTCTTACACACACTTGTTATTACATATGTTGGCCAAAGGGGGAGCACTTCAAGTTTTTACATATACATATGTTGACCAGAGGGGGAGCACTTTTAAGCGACACACAGTCAATTTGAAAAATCCCTCCTTTTTGGGACCACCCTCATTTTGATTGATTTCACCACCAGGGGTGCAAATGAGACATTCTCTATTCGATGCAATGGTTTTCTGTATTGGGACCATGATTTATGTCATCACTTGTTCACACCTCCTCATATGGAAGCTACTTTTCCTTGTTGATGTCTCAAGAAGGGTAGAAATACAAGAACACACACACACACACACACACACACACACACACATTCTTGTATTTCTTACCTTCTTGAGACCTGAGAAAAATGCCTACCTCTTTAGGACCACCCTTTCTAGATATATAAAGAAGTGTATTTGCAACATTAATAATATATACATACTATGCAAACATAAATAAGCTTGTTGTGAAAAATGAGTTGGAATTTCACAAGAAAAAGGTCACAATTTCACAAGGAAAACTTGGAATTTCGGCAGTATTACAATAAAAGTCCTCATTTTACTCAACTCAAGTCAACATTTGACAAGAAAAACTGAACATTTGTGCAATATTATGATAAAAGTTGGAATTTTACTCAATAACAGTCGCAATTTTACAAGAAAAGCTTAAAATGTTGGCAACTTTATGAAAAGAGTCGTCATTTTACTCGACAAAAGTCACAATTTTATCAGAAAACTTAAAAATGTTGGCAATATTATAATAATAATCAGAATAATAGTCATAATTTTACTAAAAAAAATCTCACTATTTTACAAGAACAACAAAAATAGCAATATAGTGATATAACGACAAATATGACAAAAGTCACCATTTTGCAGTAAAAAGTAATAATTTTACATGAAAAAGTAATAGTAAATAATACAACAATAAAATATTGCAATATTACAGAAACAGAAAGAATATGTTAAATTGTTCCCAATTTTATAAGAAAAAAGTCGACACATTGTGAGAAAAAAACTGCTTTTAGTTAATTTATTTCTTTTTTTGTTGAATTTTTTGTTTGTAATTGGTTTTATTCTTCATTATTTACTTCAGGTTATTACAGTATGTCTCTACATACATATTTATTTAATTTTTTTAATACATTTTGGCCAAAGGGGGCGCATTTCAATTTCTTACACACACTTGTTATTTCATTTGTTGACCAGAGGGGGAGCACTTTTAAAAGCGACACACAGTCAATTTGAAAAAATCCCTCCTTTTTGGGACCACCCTCATTTTGATGGATTTCACCAACAGGGGTGCAAATGAGACCTAACTTGTTCACACCTCCTCATATGGAAGCTACTTTTACTTGTTGATGTCTCAAGAAGGGTAGAAATACAAGAACACACACACACGCACTCACACACACACACACACACACACACACACACACACACTCACACACACACACACACACACACACACACACACACACACACACACACTCATTAGGCGCTGGAGTCAAGTCTAATATTGACGCCGCCATGTTGGCCTCTTCAAATAATTACGCAGGAATTTCAGATGGCGCGGCTGTGCTGCTAATTAGGATGAAACAAGAGCGGCTTCACGCACATTAGCATTACATGATGATGCAGTGTGTGTGTGTGTGTGTGTGTGTGTGTGTGCACGAGGGTCTCGTTGGCTCCGCTACACGTCATCAATAATTCAGCAGGCAAGATGGCAATTACAGGAGCGTGTACAATCAAAGTAAATATTTGATGAGGCACTAAAACAGTCTGTGGAACAGATCTGCCCCCCCCCCCCCCCCACACACACACACACACACTGTGACAACACACACACACGAGGTCGCTGCTCCCTAATCCGCCAACACTTGACACACAAAATCAGTTTATTCTGCTAAAAGTGCTGCAATTCATTTGTTCCATCTGAAATATAAAGTGGCGCCGCTCTGTAGGCCGCCGACGCAAATAACAACATGCCACTGTGTGTGTTCTTGTATTTCTACCCTTCTTGAGACATCAACAAGGAAAAGTAGCTTCCATATGAGGAGGTGTGAACAAGTTAGGACATAAATCATGGTCCCAATACAGAAAACCATTGCATCTAATAGAGAGCCAAATACTAGAGTCCGTGAACATTGCTCCAAAGTCAGGATTTTTGGTTGATTTAATGTGCATACAAAAGTAAACATTTGCACCCCTGGTGGTGAAATCTACCAAAACGGGGGTGGTCCCAAAAGGAGGGATTTTTCAAATTGACTGTGTCGCTTTTAAAAGTACTCCCCCTCTGGTCTACATATGAAATAACAAGTGTGTGTAAGAAATTGAAATGCGCCCACTTTGGCCGCAATTTATTAAACAAATTAATAAATATGTATATAGAGACATACTGTCATAACAAAGTAAATAAGGAAGATTAAAAACCAATTACAAACAAAAAATTCTAAACAAAATAAATGAACTAAAAGCAGTCTTTTTCTCAATGTGTCGACTTTTTTCTTGTAAAATTGGTAAATTACTTTTTAATGTAAAATTATTACTTTTTAATGCAAAATGGTGACATTTGTCATATAAAAATCTGACTTGTATCACAATATTGCCTATTTTTTTGTTGTTCTTGTAAAATAGTGACATTTTTTTGAGTAAAATTATGACTTTTGTCATCATTTTGCAAGTAAAATTTCGATTATTATTATAATATTGCCAAAATGTTAAAGTTTTCTTATAAAATTGTGACTTGTCGAGTAAAATTACGACTCTTTTCATAAAATTGACAAAACGTTAAGCTTTTATTGTAAAATTGTGACTGTTATTGAGTAAAATTCCAACTTTTATCATAATATTACACAAATGTTCAGTTTTTTTTGTCAAATGTTGACTTGCGTTGAGTAAAATGAGGACTTTTATTATAATATTGCCAAAATTCTAAGTTTTTCTTGTGAAATTGTGACCTTTTTCTTGTGAAATTCCAACTCATTTTTCACAACAAGCTTTTTTATATTAAATAGTATGTATATATTATTAATGTTGTAAATATACATCTTTATATATCTAGAAAGGGTGGTTCCAAAGAGGTAGGCATATTTCTCAGGTCTCAAGAAGGTAAGAAATACAAAAATGTGTGTAAGAAATCGAAATGCGCCCCCTTTGGCCAACATATGTAATAAAAAGTGTGTGTAAGAAATCGAAATGCGCCCCCTTTGGCCAAAATTAATAAAAAATAAATAAACTAATATATATATATAGATACATACTTGAAGACATTCACTTGAAGTAAACAATGAAGATTAAAAAACAATTACACTAATGCTATCCACTTTTTTCTTATAAAATTGGGAACAATTTCTCGTATTCTTTCTGTTTCTATAATATTGCAATATTTTCTCGTGAAATTATTACTTTTTTAATGCAAAATGATTACTTTTTAATGCAAAAATGGTGACATTTGTCTTATAAAATTCTGACTTTTATCACAATATTGCCAATTTTTTTTGTTGTTCTTGTAAAATAGTGAAATTTTTTTTGAGTAAAATTATGACTTTTGTCATAATTTTGCCAAGTAAAATTTTGATTATTATTATAATATTGCCAAAATGTTCTTATAAAATTGTGACTTTTGTCGAGTAAAATTACGACCCTTTCATAAAATTGACAAAATGTTAAGCTTTTCTTGTAAAATTGTGACTGTTATTGAGTAAAATTCCAACTTTTATCATAAGTAAGTAAAATGAGGACTTTTATTATAATACTGCCAAAATTCTACGTTTTTCTTGTGAAATTGTGACCTTTTTCTTGTGAAATTCCAACTCATTTTTCACAACAAGCTTTTTTATATTTGCATAGTATGTATATATCATTAATGTTGTAAATACACATCTTTATATATCTAGAAAGGGTGTTCCTAAAGAGGTAGGCATTTTTCTCTGATCTCAAGAAGGTAAGAAATACAAAAATGTGTGTAAGAAATCGAAATGCGCCCCCTTTGGCCGCAATTTATTTTAAAAAATAAATAAATATGTATATAGAGACATACTGTCATAACAAAGTAAATAAGGAAGATTAAAAACCAATTACAAACAAAAAATTCTAAACAAAATAAATGAACTAAAAGCAGTCTTTTTCTCAATGTGTCGACTTTTTTCTTGTAAAATTGGTAAATTACTTTTTTATGTAAAATTATTACTTTTTAATGCAAAATGGTGACATTTGTCATATAAAACTCTGACTCTTATCACAATATTGCCAATTTTATTGTTGTTTTTGTAAAATAGTGACTTTTTTTGAGTAAAATTATGACTTTTGTCATCATTTTGCCAAGTAAAATTTTGATTATTATTATAATATTGCCAAAATGTTAGTTTTCTTATAAAATTGTGACTTTTGTCGAGTAAAATTACGACTCTTTTCATAAAATTGACAAAATGTTAAGCTTTTTTTGTAAAATTGCGACTGTTATTGAGTAAAATTCCAACTTTTATCATAATATTACACAAATGTTCAGTTTTTTTTGTCAAATGTTGACTTGCGTTGAGTAAAATGAGGACTTTTATTATAATACTGCCAAAATTCTAAGTTTTTCTTGTGAAATTGTGACCTTTTTCTTGTGAAATTCCAACTCATTTTTCACAACAAGCTTTTTTATATTAAATAGTATGTATATATTATTAATGTTGTAAATATACATCTTTATATATCTAGAAAGGGTGGTTCCAAAGAGGTAGGCATTTTTCTCAGGTCTCAAGAAGGTAAGAAATACAAAAATGTGTGTAAGAAATCGAAATGCGCCCCCTTTGGCCAACATATGTAATAAAAAGTGTGTGTAAGAAATTGAAATGCGCCCCCTTTGGCCAAAATTAATAAAAAAATAAATAAACTAATATGTATATAGAAACATACTTGAAGACATTAACTTGAAGTAAACAATGAAGATTAAAAAACAATTACACTAATTCTATCCACTTTTTCTCACAATGTGTCGACTTTTTTCTTATAAAATTGGGAACAATTTCTCGTATTCTTTCTGTTTCTGTAATATTGCAACATTTCCTCGTGAAATTGATTACTTTTTTAATGCAAAATGATTACTTTTTAATGCAAAAGTTTTCTTATAAAATTGTGACTTTTGTCGACTTTTTTCATAAAATTGCCAAAATGTTAAGCTTTTCTTTTAAAATTGTGACTCTTATTGAGTAAAATTCCAACTTTTATGATAATATTGCACAAATAGTCAGTTTTTCTGTCAAATTTTGACTTGCGTTGAGTAAAATGATGACTTTTATTGTTACACTGCCAAAATTCGTAGTTTTTCTTGTGAAATTGTGACCTTTTTCTTGTGAAACTCCAACTCATTTTTCACAACAAGCTTTTTTATATTTTCATAGTTTGTATATATTATTAATGTTGTAAATACACTTCTTTATATATCTAGAAAGGGTGGTCCTAAAGAGGTAAGTGTTTTTCTCAGGTCTCAAGAATGCAACAAATACGAGAATGTGCGTGTGTGTCTGTGTGTGTGTGTGTGTGTGTGTGTGTGTGTGTGTGTGTCAGTCCTGCTGGCTGCACCCCTTTTGCAGCATGTCTTAGGGGGTCAGAGTCCAAGTGAAAGAGAAGTGTGGGTTTGGACAGGAAGTGGAGGTGGGCGGCCCGTTGGAAAAAAAACAAAAAAACACAGAAGAAGAAGAAGTGATGATGATGAGCCCCCAGTGGCACGCGGGGAGGGGGCTTTCACATGGTGCTGAACAAGTATGTGTGTGTTTGACATTAAAATGAGGTGCAAGTCAGATTTGGACTGAAAAGTCGGGGAAAAACATTTCATGAAAAAAAACCCACATTATGCAGCCAATTACACACACACACACACACACACACACACACACACACACACACACACACACACACACACACACACACACACACACACACACACACACACACACACACACACACACACACACACACACACAACTCTGCTGTTGTCATTATTGTGTCCCGGCCAGTAGTTCCAGTGGATCCAACAGAAACATTTCCTGCTCCTCCTAGAACACCTGCAGTCCCAGGACATGATGATGGAGTATTATGTTATATGATATCATGTTGACTTCATGCTTGGGGTGACAAAAAATACATCACTCGGATTCTTATTTGTAATGATTCTTAATCTATTAAAAAAAAAAAAATCCCCCAAAAATGAGATTGTATTTATTTCTTTTATATCTGTACTGTCCAGCCACTCAGACTATAATAGTAGATGTCATTAATAACACTGTTATTAATGACATCTACTGTTTTAATAACATTATATGTCATTAATAACATTGTTATTAATGACATGTACCGTTTAAATAATAGTATATGTCATTAATAACACTGTTATTAATTAAATGTACTGTTTAAATAACAGTATATGTCATTAATAACACTGTTATTAATTAAATGTACTGTTTAAATAACAGTATATGTCATTAATAACACTGTTATTAATTAAATGTACTGTTTAAATAACAGTAAATGTCATTAATAACACGGTTATTAATGACATGTACTGTTTAAATAACAGTATATGTCATTAATAACACTGTTATAATGACATCTACTGTTTAAATAACAGTAGATGTCATTAATAACAGTTATTAATGACATATACTGTTTAAATATCAGTATATGTCATTAATAACAGTGTTATTAACGACATATACTGTTATTTAAACAGTATTTGTCATTAATAACACTGTTATTAATGACATTGTTTGATAACAGTTTATGTCATTAATAAGAGTTTTATTAATTACATATTTGTTTTAATAAAAGTACGTCATTAATAACACTCTTATTAATGACATATATTGTTTTAATAACAGTATATGTCATTAATAAGAGTGTTAATAATGACATATTGTTTTAATAACAGTATATGTCATTAATAGCACTCTTATTAATAACATCGACTGTTCTAAATAACAGTTCTAAATAACAATATATGTCATTAATAGCACTGTTATTAATGACATATTGTTTTAATAACAGTATATGTCATTAACAAAACCGTTATTAATGACATTGTTTTGACAACAGTATATGTCATTAATAAGAGTTTTAATAATATAGTTTTAATACATATACTGTTATCAAAACAATGTCATTAGTACATTTTATTAATGACATATACTGTTATTAAAACAATATAGGTCATTAATAACACTGTTATTAATGACCTATATTGTTTTAATAACAGTATGTCATTAATAAAAACGTACTAATGACATTTTTTTGATAACAGTACATGTCATTAATAAGAGTTTTATTAATGACATATTGTTTTAATAACAGTATATGTCATTAATAACACTCTTATTAATGACATATACTGTTATTAAAACAGTGTCATTAATTAAGTGTTGTTAATGGAGATGTCCGATAATATCGGACTGCCGATATTATCGGCCAATAAATGCTTTAAAATGTAATATCGGAAATTATCGGTATCGGTTTAAAAAAGTAAAATGTATGACTTTTTAAAAGGCCGCTGTGTACACGGACGTAGGGAGAAGTACAGAGCGCCAATAAACCTTAAAGGCACTGCCTTTGCGTGCTGGCCCAACCACATAATATCTACGGTTTTTTCACACACACAAGTGAATGCAAGTCATACTTGGTCAACAGCCATACAGGTCACACTGAGGGTAGCCGTATAAATAACTTTAACACTGTTACAAATATGCGCCACACTGTGAACCCACACCAAACAAGAATGACAAACACATTTCGGGAGAACATCCGCACCGTAACACAACATAGACACAACAGAACAAATACCCAGAACCCCTTGCAGCACTAACTCTTCCGGGACACTACAATATACACCCCCCGCTACCCCCTACCCCCCACCTCAACCCCGCCCACCTCAACCTCCTCATGCTCTCTCAGGGAGAGCATGTCCCAAATTCCAACGTGCTGTTTTGAGACATGTTAAAACAAATTATGCACTTTGTGACTTCAATAATAAATATGGCAGTGCCATGTTGGCACTTTTTTCCATAACTTGAGTTGATATATTTTGGAAAACCTTGTTACATTGTTTAATGCATCCAGCGGGGCATCACCACAAAATTAGGCACAATAATGTGTTCATTCCACGACTGTATATATCGGTATCGGTTGATATCGGAATCGGTAATTAAGAGTTGGACAATATCGTCAAAAAAGCCATTATCGGACATCTCTAGTTATCAATGACATATACAAACAGTATATGTCATTAACTGTTATTAATGACATATTAACAGTATATGTCATTAATAACAGTGTTATTAATAATCGCAGTAAAGGACTTGCTTGCATGTGTTTATTTAAAATACCAATAATATCCTGACACAAATGAATAAAACATTTTAAAATGTTTTAGTGGAATGTACATCACTTGCTGAAAACGTTCTAAAAAGGTAATATTCCACACATGTGCAAGTATATTGCAAATAGGAGCTGATATGGTTTACATTCGTAGCGATCCAAGCATCGATCGTGTCGATTCTGACTCCTCAGGATCAAGTGGGTGTGGCCTCCAGTTGGGAATACACACTTCTGACAGGCGCACGTCACAAAGGTGTGTTCGGGGGTCTCATATATGGTTGGACATATTGGACACGACCGCTTCAAGTTCATTAAGCCTCACTGCCGTACTTCAATAAAGCCTCGGGCTCGCCTCCCAACCTTTTCACTCCGATTCCTCCTGGCGCCAACGCCGCGCATGAAGACATTTTCCAGCCTTCATCGCCGTCTAAATCCTCCTCCTGCGTCATCATCATCATCAAGTTAGAATTGCTGATGATCAATTTAAAAAAAAAAAAAAAAATCATCCATTGCTCTTCGATCCACTTCCTGCCCTGCAGGCGGACTAGAGTTTCATCATCAGCTGCACTGATACAGTTGATTGGTTACTGATAAGGAGAAGGAATAATGATGCAAACATTACATCGTCAATGTAATTGACTCTCCTTTGAAGTCGCATCTACATACACACACTCACACACACACACACACTTGGCACAAGCGCTGAGAGCAAAAGTTGTGGTTTTTTTATTTATTTTTATTTTATTTTGCAGGCTGTGTTTTCCTGCTGAACCTCCTCAGCAGAGGATTTTGAGGTTTTTACAGCTCGCTGCTTCCGTCCATCTGTTTGGCGCCAAAATGGCGGCGTGACGGCGGCACGGGGACCAGCGGTCAGCGTCAAGGTGATGCCAGTGGAACCATCTGGCCCGACCTTGGACCAGGCTCAAACAAATAAATAAAAAAATTTCAAAAAGTACCTGACCGTCAGAGGGGTGTCTAAACTTTTTCCTCTGAAGAAACACACTGAAAATAAAAGCGAGCAGCAGCCATATTGACATGTTTCATTTTCAAAACCAATACAAATTAAAATCTTAAAATCCAAACCGGAGCAGTAATTAAAACTCTTTCATCAAATTTTAATCAGAAGGGTTCAATCTCTCTCCTGTGCTAGTTTGAAGCCGACACGACAAACACGCTCAGAGGAGATGTTTAAAAAAAGGTGACTGTTTTGACCCAACTTTTATTTTGAAGGGGGAATTGCAAACTTCCTGTTTGATTTTTGCTAGGGGTTGTCAATATATTAAATGTAGGTCTAAGAGGTTTTTGTTTCATGTCTCTATGACATTTCTACTGGAAGTTACAGGCAGTTGTGTCTGTTTTCTTCCTAGGAGCAGTTTTGTCTGTGTTTGCCTCCTAGGGGGCGCTAGAGCGCAATTTTGAGTTTTTGGGGTTTGGTTTTTTAATTAGATCGCAATTTTCGCCAGTCCTTATGTGTGTGTCCAATTTGGTGAGTTTTGAAGCATGTTAAGGGGGTCAAATTACAGCTCAAAGAGGAAAAGGGGACAGTTTTTACTAAACTTTTGTTTTGAAGGGGGAATTGCCAACTTCCTGTTGATTTTCGCTGAAGGATGTCAGTGTATGAAATCTAGATGTAAGTGAGACCTACATAGAGGTTTTTGTTTCATGTCTCTATGACATTCCTACTGGGAGTTACAGGCAGTTTTGTCTGTGTTTTCTTCCTAGGGGGCGCTAGAGCGAAATTTTGAGTTTTGGGGTTTGGTTTTTTGTTTAGATCGCAATTTTCGCCAGTCCTGATTTGTGTGTCAAATTTGGTGAGTTTTGAAGCATGTTAAGGGGGTCAAATTACAGCTCAAAGAGGCGGCGGTATAATAATAATAATAAAACCTTAGAAATACAATAGGGTCCTCTGTCCCAAAGGGACATTCGGTCCCTAAATATAGATGTTTTTACCTTTTAGGGCTCCCCTCAAGTTTAGTCCCAGAAAAATGTTGCAAATAATTCATATATTACATTTTTCTACACTTAAATGTCTGGTTCAGTGATGCTCAACCTCTAGTACGGGCTCCATCCAGCTCTCTAGCGCCGCCCTAGTGGCTCCCTGGACCTCTTTCAGAGATGTGTGAACATGGAAAAAGATGAAGAAAAAAATATATTTTCTGTAGGAAGACAAACCCTTCCTAATTATTACAAATCCCACTGTTTGTGTTATACATGCTTCACTGATGCGAGCACCGTTTTGTCCTACTAATTTCGGCCATCCTTGAACTCATCGTAGTTTGTTTACATGTAGTGAAGTGAATTATATTTATATAGCGCTTTTCTCTAGTGACTCAAAGCGCTTTACATAGTGAAACCCAATATCTAAGTTACATTTAAAGCAGTGTGGGTGGCACTGGGAGAAGGTTGGGTAAAGTGTCTTGCCCAAGGACACAAGCAGGAATCGAACCTGGAACCCTCAAGTTGCTGGCACGGCCACTCTAATAACCGAGCTATGCCGCCCCAATGTACAACTTTCTCCGATGCTGCCACAGGAAGACGTGTTTTATGCCACTCCTTCTCTGTTTCATTTTGTCCACCAAACGTTTTATGCTGTGTGTGAATGCACAAAGGTGAGCTTTGTTGATGTTGTTGATTTGCTTGAGTGCTTATCAGGCATATTTGGTCAATCCATGACTGCATGCTAATCGATGCTAACATGCTATTTGGGCTAGCTGTGTGTACATATTGCATCATTATGCCTCGTTTGTAGGTATATTTGAGCTCATTTAATTTCCTTTCTGTGTATATAATTTATAATTGCGTGTCTCATGACACATTATCTGTATGTAAAATTGGCTGCATTTCTGATGGTTGTGTGCTATGTTGTTCCAGACCACAGCAAACGTTACCCAGCTTGTAAAGATTGTAATAAATCCATTAGAAGAAGACAGCCTGTCCTTTCCTTTAACTTGGACACACACATATATATATATATATACTTGCAGTGTGTTTATTGTACATATTACATATTGTGATATGATTGTGAACAATAGGCAAAATTATCAAAAAAGTGCAGTTCCCCTTTAAAAAATAATCCCACTAAAATTCTCAGGGATCCAAAAGGGCCCCACTCATTAAAGTGTCAAGAATAAGTCATACTTTATTGGATGTTTTATTTCAACGCTTAAATTTGTAGAACAACTGCAGATCTGTCAATTATAAGATTTCGATATTTTTGTATGTTTTATTTGTTTGTTTTATGCCCTTTTTGGTAAAGAAAACGTTGTTTTTAATATGGAAAACAAACTATGAAAGACTTTCCCCGAAAACATTTTTTTAGTGGATAAATTGTAACAACATTGATTTTACTTCATTATTATGTTTTGAGCAATGACAGTTTAATAAATTAAAAAAACAGCTTTGTGGTATTAGAGTCAACATTGCTCCATTTTTTCTGCTTTTTATTCCACTTTTTAATGTTTTTTCTGGAATAATACTTTAAGAGTATGCCGCAGGCCGGTAAAAAAATAAGGCGTGGGCCACAAAAATGCCCACAATGCACCAGTACAAGTCTACATGTTTTTCCGTCAGCTGGAATGGACATCGCTCAAATGCCGCTGCCTTCGCCGCCACATCTCCAATATCGCCACCGGCATTATCCACGCCCTCGCCGGCAATACGTGTGACGTGAAAGAGTAGGTGGCTATGACATCACCGATGACCTCGTCCCCGTGCGACGAGCGCCAGCAGCTGCTGGTCACGTGACGGATTGTCTTTTCTCCTACGATGGCGCCTCCAAACGCCTCGTCGCCATGTTTCATCAAATTACCAAGCAGCCAAAAAGTGACATTTTTCATTAATTCCACAGGATGATTGTAATTGCACATTCTAATGTATTCTCTCCAAACAGAAGGTGCTCGCTAATATTTCAGCACATTTGCATATTAAATGGCGTCCGCGCCTCATTACGTATGCAAATGTATGCGCATTGTCTTTATTTTTAACTTGCCGCCATATGTGGCGCCGCCTGCTTGAGCAGGTGACAACATTGTCTCACTTTGCTGAACAAACGCCGCCGCGACCTCAGTCAAGTGCCGCCTGCTCTCCTCTGATTGGTCGTTGGAGTGAGGCCGCTTTTTCTCGCGGCTTTTTTTTTTTTTTGCGTGCGGTTGTTTGCTGTCGCGGCGCTTTTGGCCGCCAGCCGCCGCAGGTGACACTGCGGCATCAGCACAAAAACAGCGCAAGTGTTACGCAGTGTGAACGTCGCCTGCCTGTCGCCAACGCCGTCGATGGGCGGGACGCCAACTATGCTTTGCAGCTTTACTCTGCGCACAAGGGGAATCGAACCACTGACACATTCAAATTAAATTAGATTTGATTTGGTTTGGTTCAAAGATCAACCTATTCAACTCAACCCTGTAGTATGACTAGGGCTGCAACTAACAACTAATTTGATAATCGATTAATCTGTCGATTATTACTTCGATTAATCGATTAATAATCGGATAAAAGAGGCAAACTACATTTCTATCCTTTCCAGTATTTATTTTGATTATTGTTTTTCAGCTGTTTGTAAATGCTGCAGTTTATAAATTAAGGTTTATAAAAAAAATAAAAAAATAAAATAAAAAGTAGCCTCTGCGCAGCGCATAGCATAGATCCAACGAATCAATGACTAAATTAATCGCCAACTACTTTTATAATCGATTTTAATCGATTAGTTGTTGCAGCCCTAAGTATGACATTTGGAATGCTAAATGTTGGTATAGTTAGAAGAGTTAGCATACTTTAAGAGGTTAAAAAGTAACAGAATCTATGATCACTTTTTGTAAAATGGTAGCATGAAAGGTTAGCATGATGATAAGGGAACAGCTAACATACTTCTAACAAGGCATCAAGTAACAGAATACTTAAATATTAGGTTAAAACGTACAAAATCAGCTAAGATTCTAGCATAAAACTTAAGCATACTAGTATGCTAACAGGTAAGGAGCTAGCATACTTCTAAGATGGCTGCAAGTATCAAAATATACGATTACCAGGTTAAAATGTACGTAATTAGCTTAAATGCTAGTGTACAACTTGAGCATACCAGGTGAAGAGTAAGCATATTTCTAAAATGGCGGAAAGAGACGGAATCTATGATTATTAGGTTACAAAATACAAAATTAGCTAAGATGGTAGCATGAAAGGTTAGCATGATAATAAGGGAACAGCTAACATACTTCTAACAAGGCATCAAGTAACAGAATACTTAAATATTAGGTTAAAATGTACAAAATCAGCTAAAATACTAGCATAAAACTTAAGCATACTAGTATACTAACAGGTAAAGAGCTAGCATACTTCTAAGATGGCTGCAAGTATCAAAATATACGATTATCAGGTTAAAATGTACGTAATTAGCGTAAATGCTAGTGTACAACTTTAGCATACCAGGTGAAGCGTAAGCATATTTCTAAAATGGCGGCAAGAAACGGAATCTATGATTATTAGGTTACAAAATACAAAATTAGCTAAGATGGTAGCATGAAAGGTTAGCATGATAATAAGGGAACAGCTAACATACTTCTAACAAGGCATCAAGTAACAGAATACTTAAATATTAGGTTAAAATGTACAAAATCAGCTAAAATGCTAGCATAAAACTTAAGCATACTAGTATGCTAACAGGTAAAGAGCTAGCATACTTCTAAGATGGCTGCAAGTATCAAAATATACGATTATCAGGTTAAAATGTACGTAATTAGCTTAAATGCTAGTGTACAACTTGAGCATACCAGGTGAAGAGTAAGCATATTTCTAAAATGGCGGCAAGAAACGGAATCTATGATTATTAGGTTACAAAATACAAAATTAGCTAAGATGGTAGCATGAAAGGTTAGCATGATAATAAGGGAACAGCTAACATACTTCTAACAAGGCATCAAGTAACAGAATACTTAAATATTAGGTTAAAATGTACAAAATCAGCTAAAATGCTAGCATAAAACTTAAGCATACTAGTATGCTAACAGGTAAAGAGCTAGCATACTTATAAGATGGCTGCAAGTATCAAAATATACGATTATTAGGTTAAAATGTACGTAATTAACTTAAATGCTAGTGTACAACTTGAGCATACCAGGTGAAGAGTAAGGATATTTCTGAAATGGCGCCAAGAAACGGAATCTATGATAATTAGGTTACAAAATACAAAATTTGCTAAAACGGTAGCATGAAAGGTTAGCGTGATAATAAGGGAACAGCTAACATACAGGGCATCAAGTAATAGAATACTTAAATATTAGGTTAAAACGTACAAAGTCAGCTAAAATGCTAGCATAAAACTTAAGCATACTAGTATGCTAACACAGTAACAGCGATCCTACTTCCAAGATGGCGGCAAGTATCAAAAACCATGATTATTACGTTAAAACGTACATAATTAGCTTAAATGCTAGCATGCAATGCTAGCATACCGGGTGAAGAGTAAGCATACTTCTAAGATGGCGCCGAGTAACGGAATCAATGATTATTAGGTGAAAAAAAATTAGCTAAAATGTTCGCATGAAACGTTAGCATGTTAATGTTAGCATGCTAACCAGTGAAGAGCTAACATACTTCTGACAAGGCGCCAAGTAACAGAATCCTTAAATATTAGGTTAAAACGTACAAAGTCAGCTACAAACCCCGTTTCCATATGAGTTGGGAAATTGTGTTAGATGTAAATATAAACGGAATACAATGATTTGCAAATCCTTTTCAACCCATATTCAGTTGAATATGCTACAAAGACAACATATTTGATGTTCAAACTGATAAACGTTTTTTTTTTTTGCAAATAATCATTAACTTTAGAATTTGATGCCAGCAACACGTGACAAAGAAGTTGGGAAAGGTGGCAATAAATACTGATAAAGTTGAGGAATGCTCATCAAACACTTATTTGGAACATCCCACAGGTGAACAGGCAAATTGGGAACAGGTGGGTGCCATGATTGGGTATAAAAGCAGCTTCCATGAAATGCTCAGTCGTTCACAAACAAGGATGGGGCGAGGGTCACCACTTTGTCAACAAATGCCTGAGCAAATTGTTTAAGAACAACATTTCTCAACCAGCTATTGCAAGGAATTTAGGGATTTCACCATCTACGGTCTGTAATATCATCAAAAGGTTCAGAGAATCTGGAGAAATCACTGCAGGTAAGCGATGATATTACTGACATTCGACCCCTCAGGCGGTACTGCATCAAAAAGCGACATCAGTGTGTAAAGGATATCACCACATGGGCTCAGGAACACTTCAGAAACCCACCGTCAGTAACTACAGTTGGTCGCTACATACAGTATGTAAGTGCAAGTTAAAACTCTCCTATGCAAAGCCAAAGCCATTTATCAACAACACCCAGAAACGCCGCTGGCTTCGCTGGGCCCGAGCTCATCTAAGATGGACCGATACAAAGTGGAAAAGAGTTCTGTGGTCTGACGAGTCCACATTTCAAATTGTTTTTGGAAACTGTGGACGTCGTGTCCTCCGGACCAAAGAAGAAAAGAACCATCCGGATTGTTCTAGGTGCAAAGTGTAAAAGCCAGCATGTGTGATGGTATGGGGGTGTATTAGTGCCCAAGACATGGGTAACTTACACATCTGTGAAGGCACCATTAATGCTGAAAGGTACATACAGGTTTTGGAGCAACATACAGTATGTTGCCATCCAAGCAACGCAATCATGGACGCCCCTGCTTATTTCAGCAGGACGATGTCAAGCCATGTGTTACAACAGTGTGCGGGTACTAGACTGGCCTGCTTGTAGTCCAGACCTGTCTCCCATTGAAAATGTGTGGTGCATTATGAAGCCTAAAATACCACAACGGAGACCCCAGATTCCTTTGTTTGAGTCGTACTATGCTTAGTTTAGAGATCAACCCATTTAACTCCGCCCACCTTCAAGGAAGGAGATTGTGGGCGGAGCTACGGCCCACTCTGACTTTGGTCACCGTTGACTTGTTGTCAGCGGCGGCGACGCCACTCTCTGGCTAAAACTTGGCCAACATGGCGGCGGAGAAAAAGGATTAACCATCCCACACACACACATGCGGCACTGTAACCATGGCAACCGTTTTCAATGTCACCGCTCGACTTCACGCGTCCTTCCACTTGGACGCGGGACCAGAACCCCGGTCCAAGGGCGGTGCGAAAGGACGCCTGCGACCGCTGAGCGCCTCTCGATGGACGGGTGCCCACTTGGCAGCGCGGGCGGGGGCGGGGCCAAAGGGAAAAACAGCAAAGTGATATTTGAGGGATCACGTGACAGGAAGCGTGCGAACGTCGCCAAAGACGCTCATCGGGCTGGCTGACGGAGGTCAAAGTTCGGGGGCTGCGGTGGAGTGGGGGTGTGGGATGGGAACATCAGAACATCTGCACTCAGCTGCAAAGACGCTTTCCCAGGAGAAACTCCCATCATGCACTTCCTGCTCCGCTCCCCCTCCCGTTAACGCAGAACACATGTTGCACTTCCTGTCGGGGCTGCCGCACGCCAACACATCGCGTCGACGAACCCCCCCACCTGTGTGGGACAGTGACGCCACACATTTTACCAGGTCAAAGGTCATGTCACCATCATGCCGCGCGTGCGTGTGTTCTTGTATTTCTAGCCTTCCTAAGACATCAACAAGGAAAAGTAGCTTCCATATGAGGAGGTGTGAACAAGTGATGACATAAATCATGGTCCCAATACAGAAAACCATTGCATCTAATAGAGAGCCAAATACTAGAGTCTGTGAACATTGCTCCAAAGTCAGGATTTTTTGTTGATTAAATGTGCATACAACAGTAAACATTGACAGGTGCAAAGGCAGCAATATATGATAAAACAAGATGTTAGCGTGTGTGTGTGTTCTTGTATTCCTAGCCTTCCTAAGACATCAACAAGGAAAAGTAGCTTCCACATGAGGAGGTGTGAACAAGTTAGGACATAAATCATGGTCCCAATACAGAAAACCGTTGCATCTAATAGAGAGCCAAATACTAGAGTCCGTGAACATTGCTCCAAAGTCAGGATTTTTTGTGTTCATTTAATGTGCATACAATAGTAAACATTGACAGGTGCAAAGGCAGCAATATATGATAAAACAAGATTTTAGCGTGTGTGTGTGTGTGTGTGTTCTTGTATTTCTAGCCTTCCTAAGACATCAACAAGGAAAAGTAGCTTCCATATGAGGAGGTGTGGACAAGTGAGGACATAAATCATGGTCCCAATACAGAAAACCATTGCATCTAATAGAGAGCCAAATACTAGAGTCCGTGAACATTGGTCCAAAGTCAGGTTTGTTTGTTGATTAAATGTGCATACAAAAGTAAACATTGACAGGTGCAAAGGCAGCAATATATGATAAAACAAGATGGCAGAACTTCTCTATTCATCCCTGAAAAACCCCGCCAGGTGAACAGCTGATTTTATGACTTCCGGTGCTGACGTAAGACAACCCGCGTCCCACATGTGACCATAGGATGAACAAATACACTACGCTACTAAGACTATAGTGGCCATTAACAGTTAGCTTCTACAGCTGGGTTGCCCAAAGTGTGGCACAGGGGCCATCTGTGCTCCGTGACTCCTTTGTCATCGGCCTTAAGCACATTACAAAAAATAACAAATAGAGAATGTCTCATGTGCACCCCCTGGTGGTGAAATCTATCAAAATGAGAGTAATCCCAAAAAGGAGGGATTTTTCAAATTGACTGTGTGTCGTTTTTATAAGTGCTACCCCTCTGGTCAAGATATGAAATAACAAGTGTGTGTAAAAAAATTGACGCGCTCCCCCTCTGGCCAACATATGAAATAACAAGTGAGTGTAGGAAAAGGAAATGCGCCCCCTTTGGCCAAAATTAATTAAAAAAATGAAATAAATATGTATATAGACAAACTAATAACTTGAAGTAAATAATTAACATTAAAAATCTAATTTAAAAAATAACTAAAAGCAGTCTTTTTGTCACAGTGTGTCGACTTTTTTCTTATAAAATTGGGTACAAATTTCTCATATTCTTTCTGTTTCTGTAATATGGCAATATTTTCTCGTAAAATGATTACTTTATGTTAAATGATTACTATTAATGCAAAATGGTGACATTTGTCATATCAAATTCTGACTTTTTTATGTAAAATGATTACTATTAATGCAAAATGGTGACATTTGTCATATCAAATTCTGACTTTTATTACAATATTGACAATTTGTTGGTGTTCTTGTAAAACAGTGACATTTTTTGAGTAAAATTATGACTTTTGTCATCATTTTGCTAAGTACAATAATATTGCCAAGATTTTAACTTTTCTTATAAAATTGTGACTTGTCGAGTAAAATTACGACTTTTCATAAAATTGCCAACATTTTTAACTTTTCTTGTAAAATTGCGACTGATATTGAGTACAATTCCAACTTTTATCATAATATTGCACAAATGTTCACAGTTTTTGACTTGCGTTGAGTACAATGAGGACTTTTATTGTAATACTGGCAAAATTCTACGTTTTTCTTGTGAAATTGTGGCCTTTTTATTGTGAAATTCAAACTCATTTTTCACAACAAGCTTTTCACACTTCTTTATATATCTAGAAAGGGTGGTCCTAAAGAGGTAGGCATTTTTCTCAGGTCTCAAGAAGGTAACAAATACAATAGTGTGTGTGTGTGTGTGTGTGTGTGTGTGTGTGTGTGTGTGTGTGTGTGTGTGTGTGTGTGTGTGTGTGTGTGTGTGTGTGTGTGTGTGTGTGTGTGTGTGTGTGTGTGTGTGTGTGTGTGTGTGGGAATGGAGTGTTTGGAGACAGGAAGCAGAGTCGCTCGTGAGCCAGAGATGGAGTTGGCGCACATGTGCACACACTTCTTCACCTTCAGCGGGCCAAGAGTGCGTATGTGTGTATGTGTGTGTGTGTATGTGTGTGTGTGTGTGTGTGTGTGTGTGTGTGTGAGTGACAGCTGCACGGTGAGAGTGCATTAATTAATGACTGACGGCTAAATAACACTTAAGCCTGACAGTACAGGTGGGGGCTGGGGGGGCAAGGTGGGCATTGGTCGATGGATCGATGCTTGCACACACACACACACACACACACACACACACACACACACACACACACACACACACACACACACACACACACACCTGCCCTCCCAACTAGGTGGCCCAGAGCCCCCGGCTGGGCTGAATTTGAGCGGACATCGGGCGTCCAGGGGGACGAGCTCGTCTTCTTCCTGCAAGCTTTTTTTTTCTTTTCCCAGCATCCTCCAGCGGGGGCTAGATTAGCTCGTTAAAGGGGTGGCGGCGCGGCGCGGTCTTTGATTGGAGCGTTTGACAGGTGGGATTACAGCGGGTGATTAGAAGACGGCGCACGTCCGCGGCGCTAAGCCTCCGTGTACGAGGCGGGAGGAGCATGCGGCGAGGAAAAGCCCATCTCCTCTCCCCTGTAACAGTCGCTCCTCGTTAGCTACTAATGAACTAGCCTGCGTTAGCATGTTAGCTACAGACATCAACACAGTGCAGTTGCACATGCAAGCGGGGGCCATTTTCAACAACTAGGATGTTGACCATGTTCTGGCAACTTAGAGTCTTATAGCACCAAAGGACTACGACACTTGTATCCCATGTGCTGTAACATGTATGCTATTGTTCGCCCAAGGTTTTTTCCTGGTCTCAAACTGAGTCCCTCCTCCTCGCCCCCCATAGGAGCATAGTTTGGAATCTGCTTTTTTTCTCCCCTTCCTTTTCCCCCCATGTTTACCTTTTTTTTCCAACCCATCAGTCTTCCTACCATGAATTGATTAACGTGGACCCCGACTTAAACAAGTTGAAAAACTTATTCGGGTGTTACCATTTAGTGGTCAATTGTACGGAATATGTACTGTACTGTGCAATCTACTAATAAAAGTCTCAATCAATCAATGCTGTTCTGTCTCCCCTGTATCCAGTATGTCTGTTCTCGGACAGGTTTGTACTGAAAAGTGAATTACCGTATTTTTCGGACTATAAGGCGCACTTAAAATATTTTTTTCCCCTCAAAACTCGACAGTGCGCCTTATAACCCGGTGCACCTAATGTACGGAATAATTATGTAATTTTTTACCGACCTCGAAGCAATTTTATTTGGTACATGGTGAAATGATAAGTGTGACGAGTAGATGGCAGTCAAACATAAGAGGTACGTGTAGACCAATGTTCCCTCTAATTGTTCATGTGTGTGAGCAAACGCAAAAACTCCCTGAGCATTCAGTGGAGCCCATGTGAGCAACATCAGACGTGCACACTGTGACTACACCAGCAGCACACCTGTCCCAAACCTGACTAAATAACAAGTTAAATCCCCATCCATCCATCCATTTTCTACTGCTTGTCCCTTTCTGGGTCACGGGGGGTGCTGGAGCCTATCTCAGCTGCATTCGGGTGGAAGGTGGGGTACACCCTGGACAAGTCCCCACCTCATCACAGGGCCAACACAGATAGACAGACAACATTCTCTTATTATTATAATTAAATGACAGCAGTCATTTCCATGACGTTATTTTCTAATATAAGTGTTTAGGCTCACTTACAATGACAATAACAAAAAATATTGTTTTTCATTAACTGTGTACTTGTACTGTTTGTCTGTGTGGAGGTCCTGCTTTGGAAATAATTTGTACCCCTTTCAGACATTGCATTTAGTTCCCATTAAAACATTCACATGTTGCACAATGAGATGTAAGCAGGGGATCATGTGTACATTCCTGCAACTTCCTGTTTGTTAAAAATATATTTTTATTAGTATTTATTTAATATACTAACCGCATTTCATGATTCATATTTATAAATTAAGATTCCTAATAAATGACACCAGAATAAGCACACATTTGATTGGTAAATCATAGTGTAACGACCTGGAATGACACTTATGTGTGGTGTTGGAGTTGTCCGACTTTTTGTGTGGCTGTAAACGCATCACTGGCTAAGTGCCATATGTGCATGTGTTGGCGCAAGCGAGAAAGAGCGAGTGGCTGCTGTTGATATAACAAAGTTGCTTTTGGTCTGGTTTGTACTGCAGAAAATGACCAGTTTTGCTAGATATAATTTTTTTTACTAATGTTTTGGTGATGTGTTTATGGCCGACAATGGAGAGTTTTGCTCAGTAAAGCTATGGATGGAATTCATGTCTTCAAAGCGTCTCGACAGACGTTACAATATTTGAACAATGATGACAAAAACTGTATTCTCTGTCATGTCCGTGTGTCGAAAATTGTTATGCGCTTATTTTTTAATTTTATTTTGTGCGTGGCATGGATTTGCCGTGCGCAGAGGACGCTTGAGCAGTGCGCAATTGCACAGGTGCGCACCTTAGAGGGAACGTTGGTGTAGACTGCAAAATGATGGCAATATAACTCAAGTAAACAACACCAACATTTTATATGTTCCATTGAAAATATAGAACTTTACACACGGCGCTCAAAAATCTATCAAAATGTTTTAGTATGACTTTGGTAAGCTATGAAGCTTGGTGGATTGTACTGTGCTTCAACATAGGAGTATGATCAGTATTATTTGTAGTCCGTGCTGACACCGTAGTCAATAAGCTTCTTCTTTTTGTCTTTCTTCTTGTTATGGGACATTCATCCCCCGCTGTTGCCATTTCTAATATAAAGTTGTCATAACAAGGGGGTCTTCGCAACTTACTGTGAGAATTGTTCTCCCAGGAAGCAAACGGACCTTTCCGGACAAGGCGAGAAGGTAGGAACATATTTATTAATTAATAAATCCTACACAAGACAAAAGTCAGAAACTAAAACAAAAGGAAAGCGTGCCGATTGCACGAGAGGCTAAGGGACATAAAACTTAAAGCAGGAAACATACGCTATCACTTAGCCTGAACTATGGACATGAAACAAACAAAACTTACTGTGGCAAGAAACGAGCAGCATGAACTAAGCACGACACAAGCAATGACGCCAGGACGACTAACTGGCAAAGACACGCTTAAATAACAGTCTCTTGCTTATAGCAAGTGCGTGTCCCGAACACATGAGGCAGGTGGAACTAATGAGTCGCCATGACAAACAAAACAAACAAGGGAGCGCAATAAGGAACTAAAAGAGTACACAAATAACAAAAACATGATCCAGACCACAGATCATGACAAAAGTAGTGTAAAGTTCTTACTTATATCTGTCAGTAAGCTCGCCATGAAAGCGTTAAAACATACCGGTGTAGTGAGTTTACATTATTCACCCAAGGATCTTTAGTTATTACAGAGTTCCGGTCGGACGCTCTGTTATTGATTGAAGTAAAGTCTGAATGTCATTAAAACAGTTAGCTCCATCTTTTGACACTTCTTCCACTCCCGTCCTTGCACGCTACAACAAAGTAGACGCTGCTGAAGGTGAGCTACGTAAATAAGACCGCCCACAAAAAGGCGCATCCGGAAGAGACTGTCAGAAAGTGGCTTGAAGATGATCTGTAAAACATCTTCTATGCAACATTTTGACCAAAGAACCACCATTACATGTTATGTAGACCACAAGGAAGTGTTTTACAGTTAGAAAAAAATAATAATAATATGACTCCTTTGATGTATAATCCAGTGCGCCTTATATATGAAAAAATATCAAAAATAGACCATTCATCGCCAGTGAGCCTTATAATCCGATGCGCCCTATGGTCCGGAAAATACGGTAATAATATTTTTTAACCTTTCAACGCTAAAATATCTTTAGATTAACTCAAAATCCATCCATTGAGTTAGATTTTTGTTAACGTTGTAGGTTTTAATGGAAAAAAACAACATATGTAATATTTAAAGTTAAAGTTAAAGTACCAATGATTGTCACACACACACTAGGTGTGGTG
>NC_084758.1:15039288-15054288 GCF_033978785.1 Entelurus aequoreus
ACGCCTCCGCCAGGGGCCCCAGCCAGATGGCACCACCCACTAAGAGCGGTTTTACTGCAGGTGGCCAGCAGGAGGAGCACCTCCTTGACACCAACATGTCTTCATAGAATAATATCAACCATTTGGGTAGAAACTGCCTGGAAATGCTGAATACCTGAAGCCGGACTGAAATGTTGTCAAGAAAAGTTGAATCATAAGAAAAAAATAAGGAGTTTTAGGAATGTGGGAAATTGATAGGCTGAATGTTTTGGTCCTGGAATGGTTTGAAAAATGTGGTCGGCGTCCCTCCCTTCAATAGGCTTTAAAATGTTGCAGCTTCACTAGCGGTGTAAATTTTTGGGCAACTAACGATTTCATCCAGATCAGATTCTCGGGGTGACGATTCAAATTAGAATCGATTCTCGATTAAACAAGATTTTCGATGATTCCTTCTGTTTGTTGGAGATGGCCTAAAAACGACTTCTTAAAAACATACTTATGTATATACACATAGATATATATATACATATATACACATATATTATATATATACATATATGTGTATATATATTTTTATATGTACATTTAAAAAAATGATATACAAATATAATCTAACTATATCGATACATATATATGTATATAATATATATATTATATACATACATATGTATATACATACATATATGTATGTATATATATATATATATGTATACATATGTGTGTGTGTATATATATACACATACATACGTATATATATATACATACGTATGTATATACGTACATATATGTATATACATATACACATGTATATGTGTGTATGTATGTGTATATATATATACATATATATATATATATATATATATATATACATATATATATATATATATACATATATATATATATATACATATATATATACATATATATATACATATATATATACATATATATATATATATATATATATATATATATATATATATATATATATATATATATATATATATATATATATATATATATATATATATATATATATATATATATATATATATACATATATATATACATATATATATATATATAAATATATATATATATACATATATATATATATATATATACATATATATATATATATATACATATATATATATACATATATATATATACATATATATATATACATATATATATATACATATATATATATATATATATATATATATACATATATATATATATATATACATATATATATATATATATATATATATACATATATATATATATACATACATATATATATATATATATATATATATATATATATATATATATATATATATATATATATATATATATATATATATATGTATATATATATATATATGTATATATATATATATATATATGTATATATATATATATATATATATATATATGTATATATATATATGTATATATATATGTATATATATATATGTATATATATATATGTATATATATATATATATATATGTATATATATATATATATATGTATATATATATATATATATATATATATATATATATATATATATATATATATATATATATATATATATATATATATATATATATATATATATATATATATATACACTACCGTTCAAAAGTTTGGGGTCACCCAAACAATTTTGTGGAATAGCCTTCATTTCTAAGAACAAGAATAGACTGTCGAGTTTCAGATGAAAGTTCTCTTTTTCTGGCCATTTTGAGCGTTTAATTGACCCCACAAATGTGATGCTCCAGAAACTCAATCTGCTCAAAGGAAGGTCAGTTTTGTAGCTTCTGTAACGAGCTAAACTGTTTTCAGATGTGTGAACATGATTGCACAAGGGTTTTCTAATCATCAATTAGCCTTCTGAGCCAATGAGCAAACACATTGTACCATTAGAACACTGGAGTGGTAGTTGCTGGAAATGGGCCTCTATACACCTATGTAGATATTGCACCAAAAACCAGACATTTGCAGCGAGAATAGTCATTTACCACATTAGCAATGTATAGAGTGTATTTCTTTAAAGTTAAGACTAGTTTAAAGTTATCTTCATTGAAAAGTACAGTGGTTTTCCTTCAAAAATAAGGACATTTCAATGTGACCCCAAACTTTTGAACAGTAGTGTATATATTAGGGCTGCAACGAACGATTAATTTGATAATCGATTAATCTGTCGATTATTACTTCGATTAATCGATTAGTAATCGGATAAAAGAGACAAACTACATTTCTATCCTTTCCAGTATTTTATTGAAAAAAAACAGCATACTGGCACCACACTTATTTTGATTATTGTTTCTCAGCTGTTTGTACATGTTGCAGTTTATAAATAAAGGTTTATTTTAAAAAAAATAAATAAAAAAAAAAATTTAAAAGCCTCTGCGCATGCGCATAGCATAGATCCAACGAATCGATGACTAAATTAATCGGCAACTATTTTTATAATCGATTTTAATCGATTAGTTGTTGCAGCCCTAGTATATATATATATATATATATATATATATATATATATATATATATATATATATATATATATATATATATATATATATATATATATATATATATATATATATATATATATACACACACACACACATATATACTAGGGGTGTGGGAAAAAAATCTATTTGAATTCAAATCGCCATTCTCACGTTGTACGATTCAGTATCGATTTTTTTTATTTTTTTTATTTAATTTAATTTAATTTAATTTTTTTAATCAATCAATCCAACAAAACAATATTATCAACAACAGTATCAATATTAGTAACAATTTCAACATAGCAGTGATTAAAAATCCCTCATCGACATTATCATTAGACATTTATAAAAATAAAAATAAAATAAAATAGTGTCACAGTGGCTTACACTTGCATCGCATCTCATAAGCTTGACAACACACTGTGTCCAATATTTCCACGAAGATAAAATAAGTCATATTTTTGGTTCATTTAATAGTTAAAACAAATTTACATTATTGCAATCAGTTGATAAAACATTGTGCTTTACAATTATAAAAGCTTTTTACAAAAATGTACTACTCTGCTTGCATGTCAGCAGACTGGGGTAGATCCTGCACAAATCCTATGTATTGAATGAATAGAGAATCCTTTTGAATCGGAAAAAAATCGTTTTTGAATCGAGAATCGCGTTGAAACGAAAAAAAATTGATTTATAATCGAATCGTGACCCCAAGAATCCATATTGAATCGAATCGTGGGACACCCAAAGATTCGCAGTCCTAATATATACATATACATACATATATAAAGGCTGTGACTTTTGGGCACCTCACGATTCTGATTCCATTCGATTCTTGGGGTAAGGACTCCATTCAGAATTGATTCTCGATTAAAAAAAGATTCTCTATTCAAAATCAATACTTTAATAACATTGGGTGCCAGTTCTATGATTAACTACATTCCACCATAAAACAGATAAACAGCTGTGATACATTTCTATATTACCTAAAAGAAAAGTTTTCTTTAAAAAAATAAATACAATTCTACCCAAATACAAATAAGGCAAAAAGAGAAATAGCAAACATTTCTCTTTTCTAAAGTAAATCTATACAGCAGTTATAGATCATCTACATCAACTATATGATTGACAGGAGAGATTTAAAATACATTTTAAAAAATAATCTATTTTTGACTTTTTTGAATTTGTTTTGACAATCCTAATATATATATACAATAATATATGTACATACATATGCATACATATGTATATGTACTAATAATACGGTATATATATTATATAGACTAATAATAAAATAAATAAATACATATATTTTTTTCTCCCGAATTTGGAAAATTATGAATCGATTTGATGAATAAGATTCGTGATTCGGATATTTTTTGGCCTAAATTTTGTCTTAAATTAATTCTTATTTATGTCTTATGTATAATACAGTGCAGTACTTGTCTTATTTCTTTAGTATTGTGTTGTGGCGATGACAAAAGATACTCCCCGAGAGGGACTTCCTCCTCAGGGTTAAGGGTGAATTTCCGTTTCCATGGTGACGGCGCCATTGTTTACGTTTCTGTTTTTCATGTTAAGTGGAGAGTTAAAGGGGAACTGCTCTTTTGGGAAATTTTGCCTATCATTCACAATCCTTATGTGAGACAAGAACACATATGTTTGCCTTTTTACATTCTAAATCGTAAATAAACACTAGCAAAAGTCAGCTAACAATTGGGTTGTGGGATTCGCTTTATTCCGCTTAAAAAGTGCTCTAAAAACCTCCATGAATGATTTATATACACAATGTATATATGTAACGTAGTAACATTCCTAATAACATGTAATATTTACATATTTTGCTAATTTTAACCATACGGCGGCGAACTAATTTAATAATCGCATCACAACGTTCGCTATTTCCTTCAACAATAACTACTACATAACATGGTCACTACTGCATAGTTTCTCTTGTTATATTCTTATTTTTACGGTTATATTTTTATTCTTATTGTTGCTTTTTATTTTTATTGTTATATTTTATTTCCATTTATACCCCCATTATTTACTTTTTACTTTTTAAATTCGATCTCAATTCTGTACACTGCTGCTGGAACTCTCTTGAAGGAATCAATACAATACTATCTATCTATCTACTACTATAATGGCAGACTTCATGAGAGTCAACAATGAATGCTCTGGGACCAATGATGACCCCAAACCTTATATTTTTGAGCCTGAATATAAAGAAGATGAGCTACAAGTTTTTGAATATGTGTGCTAAACAAACCCAGCAAGTAGCAATATTGTTAAGTGCTAAAGAAGATACAATCTACGAACATATTCAATCAATCACGTACTGTACAATGTCTTCTTTCACTGGGATGCCGACTGATGGGATGTTTATATCTTCCCGTTTAGATGAAGAATGAATCATAATCCTCGCATAGGTAAGTACAAAAAAAACAAAACTAAACAGGCAGGTATTTTGTGTCTTTCTCGCCATCTGGATGTCTAAGTTGAATGTCAAAGTTGACCAAATTCTTGGTTTATGTCCACATCCTTCTACTGTACAAGTGAGAGGCATCATCTATAATCTAGAATCAATTTTTTCTCGTAGCTGCATAAGCTAGTTAGCTCTATGTGATCAGGCCGCCACTGAAATTAGTTCCTCTGCGTAAGCGCTTATAATAACAATACTGCTAATACTTAGTTGATATGCGGGTTACCACATGTAAATGGACTATTGTTGGCGGCATTTTTAGAGTACTCTCATTGTTAGCTAACTTTTGATAACGTTTATATACAAATTAGAATGCATCAAAACAAGAAAAACATACGTGTTCTTGTCCTATATATTACAAAAAAAAGGCATCTCCCTTTTAAGAGTGAATTACCCTTTCCGTGCCGATTTAGCCATTGTTTACGTTTGTTTTTCATGTTAAGTGCAGAGCCAAAATGTTGAAGAACTTCATCAAAAAACACATCTCGACGATAAACATTTTAAAAACGATTAATCATATGGCAGCGCTGGATTAATTTCGATTAATCACGATTAAACCCAAGACGTACACTACAAAAACTGAAATCTAAGTAAGATAAAATATCTCAAATGAGGGTGATATTTGCTTATTTTCTGTCTGATAAGATAATTCTTCTCACTAAGCAGATTTTATGTTAGAGTCTTTTACTTGTTTTAAGGGTTTTGGTCCTAAATGATCTCAGCAAGATATTACAGCTTGTTGCTGAGATTTGATTACCTATATTGAGTAAAACATGCTTGAAACTAGAATATCAACTGTTGCAATGTTGTGTCATCAACACTCACAAGTATAAAACTACTTTTTTAAAGTAATAATTTCTTGTTTCAAGCATGAAAAACAAAAAATCATGATTTTGACACAATTGTGTCTCATAATTAAAACAGATGACAGTAGTAGTACAGTTGGCACAGTACAGTAAACTGACAGTTAATATTTAAACATTTAACATTTCAAACAATTTTGAACAGAAATAGTTCATGCACATTCAGATAAATTCCTCAAAATTACAATTAAAAAGATTTTGGCCGGGGGCCGGGCTGTATATATGCGCACTAATTGACTGAAAGAGCACGCACTTGGCGTGATGATGTCATGTTATCCATGGAAAAATGCATTTTTAGACCATATGATTTGCCTGAGCGGCTAGGAGACCCCGAGAGTAACAAGCGGTTGCCTTGTTGCCTTTCCATTAAGAACAATACATTAGTTTTTAGTATAAGTTTACTGGTTTCAATAAATGTAATACCGAGCGCATATCATTATGTCAAGACAATGGCACTAGCATTTACTTCATTTAAGAATATTTTTCAACATATTGAGCAAAAAGGTCTCTTTTTTTTCTACCAAGAAAAGTGCACTTGTTATTAGTGAGAATATACTTATTTTAAGGTATTTTTGGGTTCGTTGAGGTTAGCTACTTAGGGACCGAGTCCCTTTGGGACAGAGGACCCTATTGTATTTTTAGCGTTTTATTGTTATTCTTTATTATTATACCGCCGCCTCTTTGAGCTGTAATTTGACCCCCTTAACATGCTTCAAAACTCACCAAATTGGACACACACATCAGGACTGGCGAAAATTGCGATCTAATCAAAAAACCAAACCCCAAAACTCAAAATTGCACTCTAGCGCTCCCTAGGAATAAAACACAGACAAAACTGTCTGTAACTCCCAGTAGGAATGTCGTAGAGACATGAAACAAAAACCTCTATGTAGGTCTCACTTAGACCTATATTTCAAACACTGACAACCCCCAGCAAAAATCAACAGGAAGTTTGCAATTCCCCCTTCAAAACAAAAGTTGTGTAAAAACAGTCACCCTTTTTCAAACATTATCACCTCTGAGCGCGTTTGTCGTGTCGGCTTCAAATTAGCACAGGAGAGAGATTGAACCCTTCTGATTAAAAGTTGATGAAAGAGTTTTAATTACTGCTCCGGTTTGGATTTTATGAGCCCTCAAAATCGGTCCCGTCCATCGCTGCTTGGAGCTTTAATTTTACTTGTTTTGGAAAGTATTGACAAGCCAAATGTTCTTGTTCTATAGGCAGATAATTTTGCTTAGTTCAAATAAAATACCCCTTATTTTTTTGTTTTGTTTTTGAACACTGACTATTTGCAGTGTGCGTCCATGTGTGAATGTGTGCTATTTTTTTCTACTGCCGTCTATTTGTGTGCGTTCGTCTTCTCCGGTGTGACCTGAAGTGAAGTTTTAAAAAGGGGAAAAAGAAACAGAAAGGAGTGGAAGTGAATTTGGGGGAAAGGGGGGGTTGATAGGGGCGACTGGTGTTGAAGGAAAAAAAAGACAACTCTCCAAATCATCGCCATGATGTCAATAACGTTGTAATATTTATGAAGGCTGCAAGCCCTAAAACCCAAACTGCTGCTATCCTGAATTATAAATTGATATTGATTTGTGTGTGCGTGTGTGTGTGTGTGTGTGTGTGTGTGTGTGTGTGTGTGTGTGTGTGTGTGTGTGTGTGTGTGTGTGTGTGTGTGTGTGTGTGTGTGTGTGTGTGTGTGTGTGTGTGTGTGTGTGTGTGTTTACAGTCTTTACAGGAAAAAGTTGCAGGGGTTTGGCAACACTGATGCTAGCAAGTGTTAGCCACATGATGCTAACAAACGCATCAAGTCGTCATGTAACCTGAACCTCCGCCTCTCCTTTCACCCCGGGCCTACCCATCTTTATATAGAAATCAATATTTTCTTCATCTCCCCATCACTCCTCATCCTCCCCCACGTCCTCATCGCACATCCCGACTGTCTCATTCTCACTCCTCACGCTACACCTCTGACCGCCCGCCTCCCCCTGCCCCCAAACCCCATCTCTTTTCTGCTGTTGTGCCTGGACTCGCCCGCATCACATTTCTGGTACACACACACACACACACACACACACACACACACACAAACACATACATCAATATTAATTCACAATTAGCGTGAAAGAAGACTGCACGTCTCTGGAGGACCCATGACAACGTTCTGTCTTAAAACGTCAAAAAAATATCTAAGTTAGGGCTGTCAAAAATTACGAGTTAACTCATGTGATTTATCACAAACATGATCACATTAATCATGTACGTACCCTAAATAGCAGGCCCGGCCGACCTGTCTGACAAGCCTGTAAAAATGTGTTGGTCATGTATGATGTCTTTTTGCTATTTTTGTCCATGATGTGTAATGTTTATTGTTTAAATGTACGGTCAGTGAAAATGAATTTCCCCACGCGGACCAATAAATCTAAATCTAAATCTAAATCTACTGTAAGACAATAGCATCACCGTCCTGCGGCAAAATACCAAAACATTTTCCTAAAAACTACTTTTAAATGGATCAGTGCCTCCTCGGGCTGACATAAAAAATAACGCCATTTTTAGTTATGCACGTGCATCTGTAGTTTGGACGACAAAATGGCCAAGATGCTGTTATTGTTTGTATTACCCAACTCAGGACACTATTCAAACCTGAAATGAAACGGTGAATAATAACAGTAGGTGAGAAATAAGTCAATGATTTGTTAGCAATATTAGTTCAAGTCGTTGTGTAGCTAGCTTAGCCTTCTACTGTTTTTCCTGTTATCCCTGCAGCTTTAGCCACCCTAAATAGCAGGCCCGGCCGACCTGTCTGACAAGCCTGTAAAAATGTGTTGGTCATGTATGATGTCTTTTTGCTATTTTTGTCCGTGATGTGTAATGTTTATTGTTTAAATGTACGGTCAGTGAAAATGAATTTCCCCACGGGGACCAATAAATCTAAATCTACCGTAAGACAATAGCATCACCGTATTGCGGCAAAATACCAAAATATTTTCCTAAAAACTACTTTTAAATGGATCAGTGCCTCCTCAGGCTGACATAAAAAAATAACGCCATTTTTAGTTATGCACGTGCATCTGTAGTTTGGACGACAAAATGGCCAAGATGCTGTTGTTGTTTGTATTACCCAACTCAGGACACTATTCAAACCTGAAATGAAACGGTGAATAATAACAGTAGGTGAGAAATAAGTCAATGATTTGTGAGCAATATTAGTTCAAGTCGTTGTGTAGCTAGCTTAGCTTTCTACTGTTTTTCCTGTTATCCCTGCAACTATAGCCACCGTAAATAGCAGGCCCGGCCGACCTGTCTGACAAGCCTGTAAAAATGTGATGGTCATGTATGATGTCTTTTTGCTATTTTTGTCCGTGATGTGTAATGTTTATTGTTTAAATGTACGTCAGTGAAAATGAATTTCCCCACGGGGACCAATAAATCTAAATCTAAATCTACCGTAAGACAATAGCATCACCGTATTGCGGCAAAATACCCAAATATTTTCCTAAAAACTACTTTTAAATGGATCAGTGCCTCCTCAGGCTGACATAAAAAATAACGCCATTTTTAGTTATGCACGTGCATCTGTAGTTTGGACGACAAAATGGCCAAGATGCTGTTGTTGTTTGTATTACCCAACTCAGGACACTATTCAAACCTGAAATGAAACGGTGAATAATGACAGTAGGTGAGAAATAAGTCAATGATTTCTGAGCAACATTAGTTCAAGTCGTTGTGTAGCTAGCTTAGCTTTCTACTGTTTTTCCTGTTATCCCTGCAGCTATAGCCACCGTAAATAGCAGGCCCGGCCGACCTGTCTGACAAGCCTGTAAAAATGTGATGGTCATGTATGATGTCTTTTTGCTATTTTTGTCCGTGATGTGTAATGTTTATTGTTTAAATGTACGGTCAGTGAAAATGAATTTCCGCATAGGGACCAATAAATCTAAATCTAAATCTACTGTAAGACAATAGCATCACCGTCCTGCGGCAAAATACCAAAATATTTTCCTAAAAACTACTTTTAAATGGATCAGTGCCTCCTCGGGCTGACATAAAAAATAACGCCATTTTTAGTTATGCACGTGCATCTGTAGTTTGGACGACAAAATGGCCAAGATGCTGTTGTTGTTTGTATTACCCAACTCTGGACACTATTCAAACCTGAAATGAAACGGTGAATAATAACAGTAGGTGAGAAATAAGTCAATGATTTGTTAGCAATATTAGTTCAAGTTGTTGTGTAGGTAGCTTAGCCTTCTACTGTTTTCCTGTTTTTACTGTTATCCCTGCAGCTATAGCCACCCTAAATAGCAGGCCCGGCCGACCTGTCTGACAAGCCTGTAAGTGTGTTGGTCATGTATGATGTCTTTTTTCTATTTTTGTCCGTGATGTGTAATGTTTATTGTTTAAATGTACGTCAGTGAAAATGAATTTCCCCACGGGGACCAATAAATCTAAATCTACCGTAAGACAATAGCATCACCGTATTGCGGCAAAATACCAAAATATTTTCCTAAAAACTACTTTTAAATGGATCAGTGCCTCCTCGGGCTGACATAAAAAATAACGCCATTTTTAGTTATGCACGTGCATCTGTAGTTTGGACGACAAAATGGCCAAGATGCTGTTGTTGTTTGTATTACCCAACTCAGGACACTATTCAAACCTGAAATGAAACGGTGAATAATAACAGTAGGTGAGAAATAAGTCAATGATTTGTGAGCAATATTATTTCAAGTCGTTGTGTAGCTAGCTTAGCCTTCTACTGTTTTTCCTGTTATCCCTGCAGCTACAGCCACCGTAAATAGCAGGCCCGGCCGACCTGTCTGACAAGCCTGTAAAAATGTGTTGGTCATGTATGATGTCTTTTTGCTATTTTTGTCAGTGATGTGTAATGTTTATTGTTTAAATGTACGGTCAGTGAAAATGAATTTCCCCACGGGGACCAATAAATCTAAATCTACTGTAAGACAATAGCATCACCGTCCTGCGGCAAAATACCAAAATATTTTCCTAAAAACTACTTTTAAATGGATCAGTGCCTCCTCGGGCTGACATAAAAAATAACACCATTTTTAGTTATGCACGTGCATCTGTAGTTTGGACGACAAAATGGCCAAGATGCTGTTGTTTGTATTATCCAACTCAGGACACTATTGAAACCTGAAATGAAACGGTGAATAATAACAGTAGGTGAGAAATAAGTCAATGATTTGTTAGCAATATTAGTTCAAGTCGTTGTGTAGCTAGCTTAGCCTTCTACTGTTTTTCCTGTTATCCCTGCAGCTTTAGCCACCCTAAATAGCAGGCCCGGCCGACCTGTCTGACAAGCCTGTAAAAATGTGTTGGTCATGTATGATGTCTTTTTGCTATTTTTGTCCGTGATGTGTAATGTTTATTGTTTAAATGTACAGCCGTGAAAATGAATTTCCCCACTAGAACCAATAAATCTAAATCTACTGTAAGACAATAGCATCACCATCCTGTGGCAAAATACCAAAATATTTTCCTAAAAACTACTTTTAAATGGATCAGTGCCTCCTCAGGCTGACATAAAAAATAACAAAATTTTTAGTTATGCACGTGCTAATGGCCAAGATGCTGTTGTTGTTTGTATTACCCAACTCAGGACACTATTCAAACCTCCGGTCTCATCTGAAGAAGTAGGAAGTGCCTGGCTAACAGCAGGTGCGAAATAAAGCAATGATTTGTTAGCTCAAGTTGTTGTGTATCTAGCTTAGCCTTAGCATCAGCCCAAGTTGTTGCTTTTTTTCAGGTCACTGCATACGCATATAACATTTCGGCCCCCCACATCTGCGGGCCCTTCCTCAAGGTTTCTTCTTTTCCCCATTTTGGGCTTTTGGAGTTTTTCCTTGCCCGGATGTGGGTTCCGATCAAGGGATGTCGTTGTGGTTTGTGAAGCCCTTTGAGGCACCTGTGACAAAGGGCTATACCGAGGGTCAGCAACCCGCATGCAGCTCTTTAGTGCCGCCCTAGTGGCTCCCTGGAGCATTTTTAAAAAAAGAATTGAAAATGGAAAAACTTGGGGGAAATAGTAATTTTCATGTTACAGTATGTTTTTTGTTTGAGGACAAACACGACACAAACCTTCCCAATTGTTAGAAAGCCCACTGTTTGATATGTTTGTGTGTATGCTTCACTGATGACACTATTTGGTGAACATCGTTTTGTCTTACTAATTTCGGCGGTTCTTGAACTCACCATAGTGTGGACTGTGACGCAACAGCTTGTTTACATGTACAATTTTCCACTCCTTCTTTGTCTCATTTTGTCCACCAAAGGTTTTATTCTGTGCGTGAATGCACAAAGGTGCACTTTGTTGATGTTATTGACTTGTTGGAGTGCTAATCAGGGATATTTGGTCAGTGCATGACTGCAAGCTAATCGATGCTAACATGCTATTTAGGCTAGCTGTATGTACATATTGTATCATCATGCCTCATTTGTAGGTATATTTGAGCTCATTTAATATCCTTTACTTTTATCCTCTTTGTATATAATTTATATTTACATGTCTCATGACACATTATGTAATATTGGCTGCATTTCTGATAGTTTGTGTGCCATGTTGTTCCAGACCACAGCAAACATTACCTAGCTTGCCAAAGATTGTAATAAATCTATTAAAAGAAGACAGCCTGTCGTTTCCTTTAACTTGGACACACACATCTATACCTTTGGCCATTCTAAGACAGTCATTTCCAGGAGTTATCTCACCTTCTGAGTAGCCTCTGATTTACTAATGGTTTCTAATGTTGTAAAAATGTGTAGAATAAATATTACATTTCAACATTTCTGTCAACAAAGATTTGCTTCAGCCTGCGACACATATTCATTACAATAGTAGCTATTGTAGACACTTACATCATGTGTTGCCTTCATTCTAACACTTATATAAGACTTTTAAAGTCATTTCGATAGTAGGCTAATATAACTAATGTAGACACTTAGATCATGTGTTGCCTTCATTATAACACTTATATAAGACTTTTAAAGTCATTTCGATAGTAGGCTAATATAACTAATATAGACACTTACATCATGTGTTGCCTTCATTATAACACTTATATAAGACTTTTTAAAGTAATTTTGATAGTAGGCTAATATAACTAATATAGACACTTAGATCATGTGTTGCCTTCATTATAACACTTATATAAGACTTTTCATTTTTTGCGGTTCCAGACAGATTTGCTTTTTTGTATTTTTAGTCCAATATGGCTCTTTTTTAAATGTTGTGGGTTGCCGACCCCTGGGCCATGGAAATAAACTTTGATTGATTCATAATAACCTCAGATATGACTTTAGATAATACTTTACCGGGTTTTGAGCAAATACATTAAGTACATTCAAATAAAACAGAAAGAAAGAAGTCAAATTGCATTTGTACCAAAATATTAGGGTCTTTTTTTAGGATGATTTAAACAGTAAGTAAGTAACAAATCACGATTAATCCAAATTCAAAAGCGTGATTAATCTGATTTGACAGCATTTATCTAAATATGTCCAATTTCCTTTTGTATTGGTCGCCATCACACAGGAAGGAGGAATAAAACGAGGCTGGGTTTTTTTTTCAGTACTATTTGGCGGGGTTAAGTGTGTGTGTGTGTGTGTGTGTGTGTGTGTGTGTGTGTGTGTGTGTGTGTGTGTGTGTGTGTGTGTGTGTGTGTGTGTGTGTGTGTGTGTGTGTGTGTGTGTGTTGAACAGGGGAACACGATGATTTGCGTTTGGGTGAGGTGCATGCAGCGGGAGGATGACGGGGAATTCCCAATCTTCCCATGATCCCCTGCTACGGGCTCACCGTAACTAGGGAGTGTGTGTGTGTGTGTGTGTGTGTGTGTGTGTGTAAATGTGGAGTGGGGGGGTGCCTGTTTTCCAGCTGATCTCAGCAGTTAACGAGCCAGCGGGTGGTGATGTAATCACATTTGCTCTAGCCAATTAAGAGTCACCAGGAAGTGCAAATAGCTGTTATGTTGTTCAATTTGGGGGCTAAGTGACACTAGGCGTGCACAAAAAAAATCACCCGAATTCTTGCACATTCTTAATCTCTTTATCATTTTCAAAAATCGATATTAAAAAACAAATAGGTACATAATTTTTTTTTTTTTTTAGTAATAATATTTTTTTTAAATACGTTTTTAGGCCATCTCCATAATTTGTTTTGAATTCATTAGAAATCTTTTACCAAATAATACATTGCCAGAATCGGTTTGAATCTCAAGAAAACAATCACTAGTATTAGTTATAAATTAGTTGTGGATCAGAATAATTTAATTTACACAAATATTACCCTATAGGTGCGAATTATTCAAAAATATTGGCAATAATTACATTTTTGTTGTGTTTTCATTGTAAACATTCCATAAGGCGGTGGCATATTTTCATGCTTTGCCAGTGACATCAACAGTTTGTATTTTCCCACACCTAAAAAATGTGCAGTATTTTAACAATATAGAAACACATACAAACAGTAAGTGAGAATAAAAGGCATGAATCAGTGTTTCCCACAAATTCATTTATTTGTGGCGGCCCGCCACGAAAGAATTACCTCCGCCACAAATAAAAAATAAAAAATATTTTTTTTTTTTTTTTTTTTTTGTCCTGTCCAGCTTCTCAGGCAAATTGTCTATATACCACCACTACTGTTTTCTGTTTATTTGTTACTGACTGTGGCAGGACACCTCTGCCTCTGTTTCACTTTATGTTGCTGGTAAATAATATGGTTGTAGTAGTAGGCTAAAGTTAAATTATTTAGTATGCAATAATTAAAGGGGCAGAGCTTTAAGAGACATTTTAGCTTTTATATTTTATAAGATATATTTTTTGAAAGAACCACAATTAATAAATATATTTCAGTGAATAACTTATTGTTCAAATCTCTATATAAATATGTACATAAAGTGTTGTAATTATATTGTAAAATGGATGGATGATGGACGTTTAAAACAAAACTGTTATTATTCATTAGTAAGTATACATTTTCTGAGCCTTTTCAGAGAAAATCATATAATTGTAGTAAATTATGCAAATTACTCGATGATGTCATGTGACCACGCCCATAACCACGCCCCCACCGCCACAGGTATATCTTGGCAGTTTATGGGAAACACTGTGAATGAATATATAAAG
>NC_084758.1:15056788-15089280 GCF_033978785.1 Entelurus aequoreus
ATCTAACATAATAGTGTGAGAGTCCAGTCCATAGTGGATCTAACATAATAGTGTGAGAGTCCAGTCCATAGTGGATCTAACATTCCATAGTGGATCTAACATAATAGTGTGAGAGTCCAGTCCATAGTGGATCTAACATAATAGTGTGAGTCCAGTCTATAGTGGATCTAACATAATAGTGTGAGAGTCCAGTCCATAGTGGATCTAACATAATAGTGTGAGAGTCCAGTCCATAGTGGATCTAACATAATAGTGTGAGTCCAGTCTATAGTGGATCTAACATAATGGTGTGAGAGTCCAGTCCATAGTGGATCTAACATAATAGTGTGAGAGTCCAGTCCATAGTGGATCTAACATAATAGTGTGAGTCCAGTCTATAGTGGATCTAACATAATAGTGTGAGAGTCCAGTCCATAGTGGATCTAACATAATAGTGTGAGAGTCCAGTCCATAGTGGATCTAACATAATAGTGTGAGAGTCCAGTCCATAGTGGATCTAACATAATAGTGAGAGTCCAGTCCAAAGTGGATCTAACATAATAGTGTGAGAGTCCAGTCCATAGTGGATCTAACATAATAGTGTGAGTCCAGTCTATAGTGGATCTAACATAATAGTGTGAGAGTCCAGTCCATAGTGGATCTAACATAATAGTGTGAGTCCAGTCCATAGTGGATCTAACATAATAGTGAGAGAGTCCAGTCCATAGTGGATCTAACATAATAGTGTGAGTCCAGTCCATAGTGGATCTAACATAATGGTGTGAGTCCAGTCCATAGTGGATCTAACATAATAGTGTGAGAGTCCAGTCCATAGTGGATCTAACATAATAGTGTGAGTCCAGTCCATAGTGGATCTAACATAATAGTGTGAGTCCAGTCCATAGTGGATCTAACATAATAGTGTGAGAGTCCAGTCCATAGTGGATAGGGATGATGTTTGATAAGGAATTATCGAGTTCGAGCCTATTATCGAATCCTCTTATCGAACTGATTCCTTATCAATTCTCTTATCGAGTCCAGATAGGTTGTTGTATATGGAAAAAAAACCCACAATATTTGGTTTAACAAAAGCTCACTTTTATTATATAATAAAAAAATAAAATCTAATAAATAAATAAATATTGACTGTTGTTACCCAAAGTATATTAAGTGGGATTTATCAGAGAAACAAATATATACAGTAACACAAAAACAACCTGTCTCTGTGATCACTATAGGTGTATAAATAATAATATAGTGTTAAATAAAATCAGTCCCTTGGGAACAAAACTGAAAATAATACAGCTCTCCAAAAAGTGCACTTCTGCTGCTATTTGACATGACTGTTTGTTATGATGCTTTGACATTTTTGCACTTTATTTCTTTATTGAAAGAAAATTCTATGAAGAGAAAAGTTGTTTGCAAATGTGGTTACAATGCTAAAAAATGAAAAATTAAAGCTAAAAAAAAGAAATACACTTTATTGAGTTAACATTATTTCTTTATAGGGGGAAAAATGTTATGAGCTAGAGAATATAACAACTACACTACCCAGCATGCAACGGGAGTTACGAGCATGCGCGGTAGCCCCGAAAAGTGTTGTTGCATGTTGCCACGCTGTGAAAGTAAACGTCAAGAACTCAGCCAACACGCCTCGTCTGCATTATTTATAATTAGACAGACAACACATCTACAGTGTGATTTTGTTTTGTTTACAAGGAAAGAAAAACAAAAGTTTAAAAAGGGAGATGTGTTGTATATAAATGTATGTGCTGCGGTGTTGTATATATATGTATGTGCTGCGGTTGCTTTAAGAACGTTGCGACAACTGCCGTAAAGGAGGTGCGTTGCTAGCCTGGTTGCTATGTTTCCGGTTGGTCGTAAAAGTGTTCGTCATGTGTTTTACCCTGCTAAAATCTCTCAGTAAAGTTATTCGATGGATTATAGCTTTTGTTTTGAACTTTATTACACCTTGGAGCGCTTTTTCCCGTCCATTGTTTTCCTGCTTTCGCTATCTGCGCCTAATGACTGAGCTACGTGACGTCATTTCTTGTGATGTCCCACGGAGCATTTCTGGTCGGGACGGGATTCGAATAAAGAATCAACTCTTTTCCTTTACTATAGTGGTCTCGATAACGGGTACCGGTTCTCAAAAAGGGATTCGAGTCCGAGGACTCGGTTCTTTTCTTATCAAACAACCAGGAAAACCGGTTTCGAGTATCATCCCTAATAGTGGATCTAACATAATAGTGTGAGTCCAGTCCATAGTGGATCTAACATAATAGTGTGAGTCCAGTCTATAGTGGATCTAACATAATAGTGTGGGAGTCCAGTCCATAGTGGATCTAACATAATAGTGTGAGTCCAGTCTATAGTGGATCTAACATAATAGTGTGAGAGTGCAGTCCATAGTGGATCTAACATAATAGTGTGAGAGTCCAGTCCATAGTGGATCTAACATAATAGTGTGAGTCCAGTCTATAGTGGATCTAACATAATAGTGTGAGAGTGCAGTCCATAGTGGATCTAACATAATAGTGTGTGTCCAGTCTATAGTGGATCTAACATAATAGTGTGAGAGTGCAGTCCATAGTGGATCTAACATAATAGTGAGAGTTCAGTCCATAGTGGATCTAACATAATAGTGTGAGAGTCCAGTCTATAGTGGATCTAACATAATAGTGTAAGAGTGCAGTCCATAGTGGATCTAAGATAATAGTGTGAGAGTACAGTCCATAGTGGATCTAACATAATAGTGAGAGAGTCCAGTCCATAGTGGATCTAACATAATAGTGTGAGAGTACAGTCCATAGTGGATCTAACATAATAGTGTGAGAGTCCAGTCCATAGTGGATCTAACATAATAGTGTGAGTCCAGTCTATAGTGGATCTAACATAATAGTGTGAGAGTGCAGTCCATAGTGGATCTAACATAATAGTGTGAGTCCAGTCTATAGTGGATCTAACATAATAGTTTGAGTCCAGTCTATAGTGGATCTAACATAATAGTGAGAGTCCAGTCCATAGTGGGGCCAGCAGGAGACCATCCCGAGTGGAGACGGGTCAGCAGCGCAGAGAGAGAGATACGTGTAGACTGCACTATGATGGCAACACCAACATTTTATATGTTCCATTGAAAATATAGAACATTACACAGGGCGCTCAAAAATCGATCAAAATGTTTTAGTACGACTTTGGTAAGCTATGAAGCTACACCGCTTGATGGATTGTCGGTGCATTAAACATAGGAGTATTATTACGGTGTGTTTATAAGGTAAGACATTATCTGGCGGGTTTTTTCGCAAAATTATGCAAAATAAACTTTTTTTTTACCTTCTGGTACCTGCTGATCTGTACTTGGGATCTGCATAAACCCTGAAAAAATTGCACGCATCCGCCTTTGTAGTCTGTGCCGACACTGTAGTCTATAAGCTTCTTCTTTTTATAATATATATTATAAAAATATATTATTTGTATAATATAATTAATCATAATTCATCCTCCGCTGTTGCCATTTATAATATAAAGTACTGTAAAGTTCTTACTTATATCTGTCAGTAAACTCGCCATGAAAGCACTCAAACATACCGGTGTAGTGAGTTTACATTATTCACCCAAGGAACTTTAGTTATTAGAGAGTTCCGGTCGGACGGTTTTTCACGGGACACATTTCCAGTGTTGTTGTTTCCGGATGAGGAGATGCTGCTCCGTTATTGATTGAAGTAAAGTCTGAATGTCATTAAAACAGTTAGCTCCATCTTTTGACACTTCTTCCACTCCCGTCCTCGCACGCTACACCGCTACAACAAAGATGACGGGGAGAAGGTGAGCCACGTAAATAAGACCGCCCACAAAACGGCGCATCATGAAGCGACTGTCAGAAAGCAGCTTGAAGATGATCTGTAAAACATCATCTATGCAACATAGAACCACCATTACATGTTATGTAGACCACAAGAAAAAAAATCAAATAAAATGACTCCTTTAATGCGCCTATAATCCGGTGCGCCTTTTTTATGAAAAAAGATCAAAAATAGACCATTCACCGGCAGTGCGCCTTATAATCCGGTGCACCCTATGGTCCGGAAAATACGGTGTATATATATATAAATATATATATATATAATTATTATTTTTTCCATAATAAAAAAAAACTGAAAAGCGAAACCAAACGCTGCTTAGTTTCCCTACTTTCCTTTCCAAATGTCGACGCTAAACAATGTTCCCTCTAATTTGTCATGTGTGTGAGCAAACGCAAAAACTCCTTGAGCATTCGGTGGAGCGCATGTGAGCAACATCAGACGTGCACACTGTGGCCACACCTGCAGCACACCTGTCCCAAACCTGACTAAATAACAAGTTAAATGTATTGTTATTATAATCAAATGACTGCAGTCATTTCCATGCATTTAGTTCCCATTTAAACATTCACATGTTGCACAATGAGATGTAAGCACTGTGTACATTCCTGTAACTTTCCGTTTGTAAAATACATACTTGCCAACCCTCCCGTTTTTAGCGGGAGAATCCCGGTATTCAGCGCCTCTCCCGACAACCTCCCGGCAGAGATTTTCTCCCGACAAACTCCCGGTATTCAGCCGGAGCTGGAGGCCACGCCCCCTCCAGCTCAATGCGGACCTGAGACTAAGTGGGGACAGCCTGTTCTCACGTCCGCTTTCCCACAATATAAACAGCTTGCCTAACGAATTCAAACGAATGGAAACAAGAATTTCAGTTCATCCAGGACAGTTCGAAGGGGAAGGTGTATGTTGCCTGTAAATATGTAGAACAGACTTCTCCATTGAACACGGTGGCCGAAATGATATACTCATCATGAACGGAGAAGTTAAACAGGACAATACTGCCATCTAATGGATAGCCACCGGAACACTGACATTCAAGTATTTCTTTTATGTAAATAAAATAAATAAATATATATATACACTACCGTTCAAAAGTTTGGTGTCACATTGAAATGTCCTTATTTTTGAAGGAAAAGCACTGTACTTTTCAATGAAGATAACTTTAAACTAGTCTTAACTTTAAAGAAATACACTCTATACATTGCTAATGTGGTAAATGACTATTCTAGCTGCAAATGTCTGGTTTTTGGTGCAATATCTACATAGGTGTATAGAGGCCCATTTCCAGCAACTATCACTCCAGTGTTCTAATGGTACAATGTGTTTGCTCATTGGCTCAGAAGGCTAATTGATGATTAGAAAACCCTTGTGCAATCATGTTCACACATCTGAAAACAGTTTAGCTCGTTACAGAAGCTACAAAACTGACCTTCCTTTGAGCAGATTGAGTTTCTGGAGCATCACATTTGTGGGGTCAATTAAACGCTCAAAATGGCCAGAAAAAGAGAACTTTCATCTGAAACTCGACAGTCTATTCTTGTTCTTAGAAATGAAGGCGCAAACACAAAATTGTTTGGGTGACCCCAAACTTTTGAACGGTAGTGTATATATATATATATATTAGGACTGCAACAACTAATCGATTAAATCGATTAAAATCGATTATAAAAATAGTTGCCGATTAATTTAGTCATCGATTCGTTGGATCTATGCTACGCACATGCGCAGAGGCTTTAAAAAAATATATATATATATATTTTTTTTTTTTAAATAAACCTTTATTTAAAAACTGCAACATGTACAAACAGCTGAGAAACAATAATCAAAATAAGTATGGTGCCAGTATGCTGTTTTTTTTTCAATAAAATACTGGAAAGGATAGAAATGTAGTTTGTCTCTTTTATCCGATTATCAATCGATTAATCGAAGTAATAATCGACAGATTAATAGAATATCAAATTAATCGTTAGTTGCAGCCCTAATATATATATAGCTAGAATTCACTGAAAGTCAAGTATTTCATACATATATACACATACACATACATATACATACATACATACATACATATATATATATATATATATATATATATATATATATATATATATATATATATATATATATATATATGAAATATATATGAAATACTCGAGTTGGTGAATTCTAGCTGTAAATAACCACGCCCCCCCCCCCCCCACCAAGCCCCCACCCACCACCCCCTACCCCCTACCCCCCACCTCCCGATATTGGAGGTCTCAAGGTTGCCAAGTATGAAAATATATACCTTCTTATTAGTATTTCTTTAATATAATAACAGCATTTCATGATTAATATTTATAAATTAAGATTCTTAATAAATGACAGTAGAATGAGCACACATTTGATTGGTAAATCATAGTGTAACGACCTGGAATTACACATAATGTGCGGTGTTGGAAATGTCCGACTTTTTGTGTGTCTGTAAACGCATCACTGGCTAAGTGCCATATGTGCATGTGTTGGCGCAAGTGAGAAAGAGTGAGCGGCTGCTGTTGATATGACGGATGGCAAAGTTGGTTTTGGTCTGGTTTTTACGGCAGAAAATGACCAGTTTTGCTAGATAGAAATTGTTTAGCAATGTTTTTGGTCATGTGTTGAGAAAGAGTTTTGCTCAATAAAGTGATCGATGGAATTCATGTCCTCCTTAGCGACTCGACAGACGATACAATAATTGAACAGTGATGACGAAAACTGTTGTCTCTGTTGTGGCCTATTGTCGTCAGTTACTTTAAAAATTGTTATGCGATTTTTTTTTTTATTGGATTTTGTGCGCGGCATAGATTTGCCGTGGGCAGAGGACGCGTGAGCAGTGCGCAATTGCACAGCCGCGCACACCTTAGAGCAGTGGTATATTTTTTTAAATATATATATTTTTAAATTAAATCAACATAAAAAACACAATATATACATTATATATCAATATAAATCAATACAGTCTGCAGGGATACAGTCCGTAAGCACACATGATTGTATTTCTTTATGACAAAAAAAAACAAACAAAAAAATTTTTTTTTACTACCCCCCCCCCCCCGGTCCGTGGGACAGATTTTCAAGCATTGACCAGTCCGCAAGTACAAAAAGGTTGTGGACTACTGCCTTAGAGGGAACGTTGACGCTAAATTTGCGTGTTCTGAAAAAAACCCGCCGTGCCACAGGGAATCGGTTCTCATCGTTCACTTAAAAGAGCCGTTCCAAAGACTTGATTCGCTTGTGAACATCCCATCTCGATAGCACGTAAGCCCCGCCCCCACAATCAGCATTCTGCCATGAGTGCGTAAGTGTGTGTAGAAACATCCACACGCACACTCATTCACAAAGTAAACAAGTCTAAAACAGCGACAGATACTTGACCCCTGACCTGCACTTATCGTGTGTGTGTGTGTGTGTGTGTGTGCGTGAGAGTCAACATAAAATGTGGTCATGTGATGCACTGTGTCCAAATCAGCAATGTGCTGCTTTTATAGTAAATCTATACTCTTAATCTGTCAGACTGCGATCGATGTGCAAGGCTTGCTGGGAAGGTTCCGCCGGGGCAGATAACCAACGCCTCCCCCACCCTACACCCTCCACCCTCCACCCCGCGCATGACGTGTTTCTGCATCTACAATTGGTGTCATTGCAACGTTGTGTTGTTGTTGTGAGAGGCAAGGCATGATGGGAAAAGTAGTGTTTTACTGTGGGATACAACCAGGGGGGATGGCTTTGACAGCGGGCGCGCCCCGGTGGGTGGGCGGAGACTAACGCTGACAAGATGTGTGCAGAGGTCAAAGGTTGCTTTTCATACTCATCACTTTAGAGATGACATCAAAGCTAGCAATGATGTTAGCAGAACAAGTGTGGGGGGGTGGGTAGAGGGTCACAGCCTCCATGTAAGGCCTAACCATTAAGGGTGTGTGGGTAATTCCAGCACTACACTGTGACACTTTTGGTCAATTTATGGTGCGCCCAGGCACCTCCTGCACACGTCTAATTGCAATATTAGCGTGGAACAAGCTGCCATTAACTGCACTCGCACGCACACACGCACACACACACACTGTGTCCCCACAAAGTCGCACAAAGACTGCAGTTTTGGTGCAGAAAGGTCAGAGGTGGACTAAAAATGGAAGTGTGTGTGTGTGTGTCCAAGACATGACGGTGACACTAAATGTGGTACTGTAGCTGCTACACAACATCATTTGCATGATGGCTCACTAAATGTACGTGTCTTGTCATAAATCTTCTCTTTCTTAACAGCCACTAAAATGCAGAGAAACAACCCGTCGCTATAAATCTCCATCACACCACCTCTATGGTCCGTGTGTGTGTGTGTGTGTGTGTGTGTGTGTGTGTGTGTGTGTGTGTGTGTGTGTGTGTGTGTGTGTGTGTGTGTGTGTGTGTGTGTGTGTGTGCAAATGTCTCAGCCAAAGTTGTCAATTGCTGGTATATTCTATTCATCTTGTATTCTTCTCTTGCTCTGCTCTATTGGGGGCTCCAGCTTTCAATTATTTTAATAATCGAGTAATCTGTCGATTAGCTTGTTCGATTATTCGGATAAAACACACTTTATAGCCTCAATGTGTATTTTAGGGGAAGTAGTTGAAATAGACAAATATTTTTGCACTTGCCATAACCATTACCTTCTCTTTACCTTCTATCTAACTTATGTTACCTTTATTTACCTTCTATTTAACTTATGTTACCTTTTATTTACCTTATTTTACATTTTATTTACCTTCTATTTAACTTATTCGACCCATTGTTTAACTTCTTTTGACCTTTTTTGACCGTCTTTGGCCTTTTATAGTCCTTTTTTCACCTTGTATCTATTTTAATGACCTTTTATTTAACTTCTTTCACCTTTTATTTATCTTTTTGAACCTTACATCTACCTTTTAGTCACATTCTATTGACCTTTTATTTACCTTATTTTACCTTTTACCAACAACTTTTAACTTGTATTTACTTTCTTTTACCTTTAACCTTTTTTAGTCCTTACCTTCTTTGACTGTGTCTTACCTTCTATATTCCTTTTTTTTTAACATTTCATTTACCTTCTTTTACCTCCTATTTAACTTCTTATTACCTTTCATTTACATTATTTTACCTTCTACTGTATTTAACTTATATTTACCTTATTAACCATCTTTTACCTTTAATAGTTCTTTTTTACCTTGTATCTATCTTTTATTTAACCTTCTATTCAACATATTTTACCTTTTATTGACCTTCTATTTTATTTTACCTTAGTTGACCATCTTCTACCTTCTATTTACCTTTTTAGTGCTACCTTTACCTTCTACTTGCCTCCTTTTACCTTTTTTTGACCTTCTTTAAACTTATATTTACCTTTCACCGTTACCATCTTTTTACCTTTTTTTCTTTTAACCTTTTTTAGTTCTTACCTTCTTTGACTGTCTCTTACCTTCTATATTCCTTCTTTTTTTTACATTTCATTAACCTTCTTTTACCTTCTATTTAACTTCTTATTACCTTTAATTGACATTATTTTACCTTCTACTCTATTTAACTTCTATTTACCTTTTTAACCGTCTTTTATCTTTAATAGTCCTTGTATCTATCTTTTATTTAACCTTCTATTTAACTTATTTTACCTTTTATTTATCTTCTATTTTATTTGACCTTAGTTGACCATCTTCTACCTTCTGCTTACCTTTTTAGTGCTACCTTGACCTTCTACTTACCTCCTTTTACCTTTTTTAAACTTATATTTACCTTTCACCGTTACCTTTTTTTTAACCTTTTTTTTCCACCTTCTTTTGTGCCGCCTGGATTTTATAATTTTTTAATGAGTTTGACTCATTAACCGATTAATCGAAGCAACAGAATATAAATCGTAGCTCTTTTTTAATCCATTAAAGGTTGGAGATTATTTATATGCTGTTTAAAAACAAATGAAGCTATTGTTGATTTCACAAAGGCCCAAAGCAAGAATATGCTTGTTAATGTGTGTGTGTGTGTGTGTGTGTGTGTGTGTGTGTGTGTGTGTGTGTGTGTGTGTGTGTGTGTGTGTGTGTGTGTGTGTGTGTGTGTGTGTGTGTGTGTGTGTGTGTGTGTGTGAGTGTGTGTGTGTGAGTGTGTGTGAGTGCGTGTGTGGCTGCGGTCCAAAGCCCCTCTAACGAGCCAACGCGGACCGACTACTTCCTGTCTGCCGACCTCCTGCGAGGTCAGCAGGTCCCACCTGTGCGTCCAATCACAGGCTGGCGTCGTGACAGACAGCCGCCGGCTCCAAGGACACGTGGTGCGGTGGGAGCCGACGGCGAGGACGCGCGTGGTGTGACTACAGGAAGCGGGAGTGTGACTGACAGGCAGGTGACGCCGCCGGGAAAGATTTGAGACCTTGACGAGCGCCGAGGGTTGTTTTGTTTTCCTCTCTCTTGTCGGACGTTTAGACGGCTACATGGACGGCGAGGCATGGCGGGCGCGTCTTAACGACCTGTCACGCGGCGACCACAGGTGAGGCGGGAGAGACGCACGAGGACACAAGACAAGCGTTTGGATTTGATGGGCTCTTCGGGACACCACCATTGAGTGTCCGTGCAGAAACATCACAAGTAACTGTCAGGAACTTCCTGTTCGGGGCACTAACACACACACAAACACACGCACACGCACACACACACACACACACACGAGGGCGGGCTCCTACCTGTCGATGATGACGGGGTCCGAGGGCGTCTCGTTACGATTTCCACAACTTTTTTTGTCACAACAGCGACTGTGGAGGAAACAACAGACCGTTACTACGGCAACAGATGACAGCAATATTTACCTGATGTTAACATTTATATATGTACAAATAAAACTAAAAGAGCACACACAGCAATTATGATAAGAATATGTATATATTAACTCTAAGCTTATTTTGCTGTGATTTAATTCATACAAAATTTGACTCACACAAATGAAAAAAAAATGTTACATATAGGCCATTAAATATAATATAAATGTTAATTATACATTTCACTTTATAATCTCTGTATGAATTAGCATTTATTAATTAATGCTCGTATGTATAAAAACATGCAATAATAATAGTAAATATTAGAGATGTCCGATACTATCGGCTTGCCGATATTATCGGCCGATAAATGCTTTAAAATGTAATATCGGAAATTATCGGTATCTGTTTTTTTTTTATTATCGTTTTTTTTTTAAATAATTTTTTATTTTATCAACATAAAAAACACACTCATTCACACAAAAGGGTTGTTTCTTTCTGTTGTTAATATTCTGGTTCCTACATTATATATCAATATATATCAATACAGTCTGCAAGGGATACAGTCCGTAAGCACACATGATTGTGCGTGCTGCTGGTCCACTAATAATACTAACCTTTAACAGTTAATTTTACTCATTTTCATTAATTACTAGTTTATATGTAACTGTTTTATATTGTTTTACTTTCTTTTTTATTCAAGAAAAAGTTTTCAATTTATTGATCTTATTTTATTTTATTAATATTTTAAAAAAGGACCTTATCTTCACCATACCTGGTTGTCCAAATTAGGCATAATAATGTGTTAATTCCACGACTGTATATATCAGTATCGGTTGATATCGATATCGGTAATTAAAGAGTTGGACAATATCGGAATATCGGATATCGGCAAAAAGCCATTATCGGACATCCCTAGTAAATATGTGTAAATTATGTATAACATACAAGTAGTGGTAATGTTATGCAACTATAAGTCTTGTTCAAATACTACAGTGTACAATGTTAATTATTAAATACTATAAATAATTTCAATTATTGCTGAAAGAATATGTGATATTTATAAATAATGATAAATAAACGTCAATTATTATTAGTAGTATTAATTAAAATAATTATATAATTATATATATATTATATATTATATATATATATATATATATATATATATATATATATATATATATATATATATATATATATATATATATATATATATATATATATATATATATATATATATATATATATATATATATATATATATGTATATATGTGTGTACAGCTCCACTAATGGACATTGGAGTGTTGCTTTCACAGGCAAAATTAAAGTATTGCTAGAAACATAATTTTCTATGGGACTTTATTGTATTTTATGTATAATACATGTTCCAAAAAGAAAAAAGGCATAAAACACAGTATATGTAAATATACTAAATGTAAAAAAGTGAATAAATATTCAAAATAATCTAGTTTGGTTACGCCATCATGAGCGCAACACAAGGTTGTAAAAGTTTCAACTACAATTCTAAATAAGATGTCAAAAGCAAACTGAAATCAAATACACACAGCTTAAAAGATTGATCAATACCTACTTAAATTTAGTAATACATAAATATGATGATTTATCAAAATATAAAAGAAATATACCTGAACAGAACGCTCATGATGGTTACACCAAACAGTAACGCTGTGAATCGCGCTTTTCCAAGTTTTTGGGGCATTTTTATGCTATTTCCAAGCATCTCCTTTTTTATTATCGTTGATTTTAAATGTTCAAACTAATGCATATTATATATGCATGCCCTAGTAAACAAAAAAAAAGTCATATTTATTTTGATTGTTACACATATATATTTGTAATAATTAATGATAATCATTTGTATAATACTAATTATTCTAATTGCATACATTTAATTTGAAAGTGCCTGTCCAACAACTAATAGGAAGTGTGTGCCCTTTTTTTGAAAATGACAGGAAAGCATTCTTTATGATCATCATAAATATTTACAAGAAGCTATTTTACTTTGGGGGGGGGGGACATTTTGTTCCAGCATCCAGCTGAGCTGGAGCCAAGGTCACCAAAGTCTGGACCACGCCCAGCGACGGCGGCACATCCGTGCACACGACTCCACCGCCCGTGCCAAGTGCGCACCCGCGTGCCAAACCCCCCCCCCCCCCCACACACACCTCACATGTCATTATTATTAATTCAGGATATTTCATTCCTAAATGTTACATGTGAACAACACAGAAAGCAGCATGGTAATAGACGATAAGATCATGTGACCTATCAGAATAACCACGACCTCATTAACATGTCCTCCGCTAATTCTTCAAAAGGAATGGCTTCGGCCCGACCGGGCGCCCCGCCGTCCTGAATGGCATTGCCATTTCACGCGGGCGTGATGAATGATTGATAGTACGGCCAGAAAGCGTCGCGTGTGTGAGGAAGTGCGACTGTTGTGCTATTCCCTTCGCTACTTGCAGCCATTAGCCAAACTTCCAGGAGACCAATTAGCAATCGGCACCCGCGGGTGCTGCTGTGGTGACAAAGTGCCATTGAAGTGTAATAAACAAACTGGACCCCGGGAGCTCGGCTGGCCCCGCACCCCTACCACCCCCAAGGCCTCCCCTCCCGCCCCCCGGGGATCACGCTCACAAAGACCAAAACAAACCTTGGCACCGCGTCCACAAGACCGCCTTAATGACGTTTCCCCTTGGGCCGCTAGCCGCCTAATGACGGAGTGGTGTGCGATGTCGCTCATTTTGACTCGTCAGGTGTCCCACACACACACACACACACACACACACACACACTGGTGCCAGTTGGATCAGTGACCACACAAGCATCATCACACACACTTCACACATCTACAAGAGAGATCTTCTGCACATGTCACCTCACATGAACACACACACACACACACACACACACACACACACACACACACACACACACGCACGCACGCACACACGCACGCACGCACAAAGGCGATCCCTCAGGAAGAGTCAGAGCTCCAATAAGGTGTGAGTGCACGGGTCAGCGGTTGAGGTCAGAGGACAAGTGATGTGATTACAGGAGGGCCCCTGAGGGGGGCGCCGGGGATGAGGCCAATCCCAGCTGGCGCCGCCCCGGTCCCGGAATGTTCACGGCGGGCGGTCCACGTTGGCGAGCCGGCCAACTTTGGCGGCGCCGCCGCCGTGCCAACTTTGCCGGACGCTGCTCGGTCGCAGCGAGCGCCGAGGTTTGGCAGCGTCCGTTGCCACGGCGACGGACCTGTCCGACGCGCCCCCCCTGGTGTTGGGGGTCTGACTCGCGTTAACGTCCACTCTGATCACGTCTGAACTCGTAAATCCATTAACGGGACTAACGAGACGCGGCGGACGTGTTGATTGGTGCCATCAACACCACCACGACAGCGCACAGCTGCTGTTTGCTCACACACACACACACACACACACACACACACACACACACACACACACACACACACACACACACACACACACTCTTGTATTTGTTACCCTCCTGAGACCTCCGAAAGGGACAAACGGGAGAAAATGGACGGATGGATGGAAATATATGCAAATATAAAAAAGCTTGTTGTGAAAAATGAGTTGGAATTTCACAAGAAAAAGGTCACAATTTCACAATAAAAACTTTTTTCGGCATTATAATAAAACCTGCTCAGTGGCCTTGTGGCTGAGATGTGTGGGTTGTGAGTTCAAACCCCGGCCGAGCATCAAGGGTTGGAATTGGGGGTTAAATCACCAAAATGATTCCCGAGCGCGGCCACCGCTGCTGCTCACTGCTCTCCTCACCTCCCAGGGGGTGAACAAGGGGATGGGTCAAATGCAGAGGACAAATTTCACCACACTTAGTGTGTGACTACTTTAACTTTAACAAAAAGTCGTAATTTTACGCGATGCAAGTCAATATTTTACAAGAAAAACTGAACATTTGTGCAATATTATGATAAAAGTTGGAATTTTACTCAATAACAGTCGCAATTTTACAAAAAAAGCGTAACATTTTGGCAATTTGTATGAAAAGAGTCGTAATTTTACTCGACAAAATTCACAATTTTAGAAAGAAAACTTAAAATTTTGGCAATATTAGAATAACAATCTGAATTTTACTTGGCAAAATGATGACAAACGTAATAATTTTACTCAAAAAATTACTACTTTACAAGAACAACAAAAAAAATGGCAATATTGTGATAAAAGTCATAATTTTATATGACAAATGTCACCATTTTGCAGTAAAAAGTAATAATTTTACATCAAAAAGTAATCATTTTGAGGAAAATATTGCAATATTACAGAAACAGAAAGAATATGAGAAATTGTTTCCAATTTTTTAAGAAAAAAGTCGACACATTGTGAGAAAAAGACTGCTTTTAGTTCATTGATTTTTTATTATTTATTTAATCTTCATTATTTAATTCAAGTTATTACAGTACGTCTCTACGTGGCCAAGTGGTTAGAGTGTCCGCCCTGAGACGGGTGGGTTGTGAGTTCAAACCCCGGCCGAGTCATACCAAAGACTATAAAAATGGGAGCCATTACCTCCCTGCTTGGCACTCAGCATCAAGGGTTGGAATTGGGGGTTAAATCACCAAAATGATTCCCGAGCGCGGCCACCGCTGCTGCTCACTGCTCCCCTCACCTCCCAGGGGGTGAACAAGGGGATGGGTCAAATGCAGAGGACAAATTTCACCACACTTAGTGTGTGACTACTTTAACTTTAACAAAAAGTCGTCATTTTACGCAATGCAAGTCAATATTTTACAAGAAAAACTGAACATTTGTGCAATATTATGATAAAAGTTGGAATTTTACTCAATAACAGTCGCAATTTTACAAAAAAAGCGTAACATTTTGGCAATTTGTATGAAAAGAGTCGTAATTTTACTCGACAAAATTCACAATTTTAGAAAGAAAACTTAAAATTTTGGCAATATTAGAATAATAATCTGAATTTTACTTGGCAAAATGATGACAAACGTAATAATTTTACTCAAAAAATTACTACTTTACAAGAACAACAAAAAAAATGGCAATATTGTGATAAAAGTCATAATTTTATATGACAAATGTCACCATTTTGCAGTAAAAAGTAATAATTTTACATCAAAAAGTAATCATTTTGAGGAAAATATTGCAATATTACAGAAACAGAAAGAATATGAGAAATTGTTTCCAATTTTTTAAGAAAAAAGTCGACACATTGTGAGAAAAAGACTGCTTTTAGTTCATTGATTTTTTATTATTTATTTAATCTTCATTATTTAATTCAAGTTATTACAGTACGTCTCTATATTTTATACATATAAAACCTACTCAGTGGCCAAGTGGTTAGAGTGTCCGCCCTGAGACGGGTGGGTTGTGAGTTCAAACCCCGGCCGAGTCATACCAAAGACTATAAAAATGGGACCAATTACCTCCCTGCTTGGCACTCAGCATCAAGGGTTGGAATTGGGGGTTAAATCACTAAAATGATTCCCGAGCACGGCCACTGCTGCTGCTCACTGCTCCCCTCACCTCCCAGGGGTGATCAAGGGGATGGGTCAAATGCAGAGGACAAATTTCATCACACTTAGTGTGTGTGACTACTTTAACTTTAACAAAAAGACGTCATTTTACGCAATGCATGTCAAAATTTTACAAGAAAAACTGAACATTTGTGCAATATTATGATAAAAGTTGGAATTTTATTCAATAACAGTCGCAATTTTACAAGAAAAGCTTAACATTTTGGCAATTTTATGAAAAGCGTCGTAATTTTACTCGACGAGAGTCACAATTTTATAAGAAAACTTAAAATTTTGGCAATATTAGAATAATAATCTGAATTTTACTTGGCAAAATGATGACAAACGTAATAATTTTACTCAAAAAATGACTATTTTACAAGAACAACAAAAAAAATGGCAATATTGTGATAAAAGTCAGAATTCTATATGACAAATGTCACCACTTTGCAGTCAAATTTAATAATTTTACATCAAAAAGTAATCATTTTATGAGAAAATATTGCAATATTACAGAAACAGAAAGAATATGAGAAATTGTTTCCAATTTTTTAAGAAAAAAGTCGACACATTGTGAGAAAAAGACTGTTTTTAGTTGATTGATTTTTTTTATTTATTTAATCTTCACTATTTACTTCAAGTTGAGTTGAGTTGAGTTGAGTTGAGTTTGAGTTTATTTCGAACATGCAAGCATACAACATGATACATCACAATTTCCAGTTTCTCTTTTCAACATGTTCGAAAAGGAGTAGGAAGAAGCAGAGCTTATTTAATCCTACCCCTTTTCTTTACATAACAGTTGCTGAAACTTTTTTTATTCACTTCCTGTTCTCAATTTTTTCACAATAAACTCCATATGTAATCACAATAAAAATAAATAAATAAATAATAGTAAGAATTTAATAATAATAATTGGTGAAGAAAGTCATATTTCATATGATAAGATAAGTAAGATTACTTTAAGAATGAATGAATGAATGGATGAAATAAATTGAAAATGTTTGTCATGGTTCTTCTTCTTTGTACTTTGTAAACACTTTAAGTTTGAAGAGTTTCTTGAAGTGGATCATATTAGTACATTGTTTGATTGCTTTGCTTAATCCATTCCATAATTTAATTCCACATACTGATATACTGAAGGTCTTAAGTGTTGTACGTGCGTACAAATGTTTTAAATTACATTTTTCTCTAAGATTATATTTCTCCTCTTTTGTTGAGAAGAATTGTTGTATATTCTTGGGTAGCAGGTTATAGTTTGCTTTGTGCATAATTTTAGCTGTTTGCAAATTCACTATGTCGTGGAATTTCAGTATCTTTGATTCAATAAATAAAGGATTTGTATGTTCTCTATATCCAACATTATGTATTATTCTAACTGATCTTTTTTGTAACACCGTTAATGAATGAAGTGTACTTTTGTAATTATTTCCCCATATTTCTACACAGTAGCTCAGATATGGTAACACTAGTGAGCAGTATAGACTATGAAGTGATTTTTTGTCTAGAACATGTTTTGCTTTATTCATTATTGACGTGTTTCTTGCTACTTTATGTTGTATATTTTTTACGTGAGATTTCCAGTTCAATTTATCATCAATCATTATACCTAGAAATTTGGTTTCATTTACTCTTTCAATTTCTATTCCGTCTATTTGTATTTGTGTTTGACTTTCTCTTCTACTATTACCAAATAGCATTATTTTAGTTTTACTAAGATTCAACGATAGTCTGTTTTTGTCAAACCATCTTTTTAATTTGTTAATTTCTTCTGTTATTATTTGTATTATCTCCTGTGTGTTCTCTCCTGAACAAAACGCTGTTGTATCATCCGCAAATAATACTAACTTTAAATCTTTTGTAACTTTACAAATGTCATTTATATAGAGATTGAATAATTTAGGTCCTAGTATTGATCCCTGAGGTACACCACAGGATATATTTAGCGTTGTAGACATGTGTTCGCCTAGCTTCACGTATTGTTTCCTGTTCGTTAGATAACTTCTTATCCAGTTTAAGACTAACCCTCTGATGCCATATCGTTCTAGTTTTTTGATTAAAATATTGTGATTAATTGTGTCAAATGCTTTAGTTAGATCCATAAAAACTGCTGCTGCACATTTTTTACCGTCTATTGCATTGGTAATTTCTTCTGTAATTTCAATTAAAGCCATTGAAGTTATTACAGTACGTCTCTATATTTTATATATATAAAACCTACTCAGTGGCCAAGTGGTAAGAGTGTCCGCCCTGAGATGGGTAGGTTGTGAGTTCAAACCCCGGCCGAGTCATACCAAAGACTATAAAAATGGGAGCCATTACCTCCCTGCTTGGCACTCAGCATCAAGGGTTGGAATTGGGGGTTAAATCACTAAAATGATTCCCGAGCGCGGCCACCGCTGCTGCTCACTGCTCCCCTCACCTCCCAGGGGGTGATCAAGGGGATGGGTCAAATGCAGAGGACAAATTTCACCACACTTAGTGTGTGTGACTACTTTAACTTTAACAAAAAGTCGTCATTTTACGCAATGCATGTCAAAATTTTACAAGAAAAACTGAACATTTGTGCAATATTATGATAAAAGTTGGAATTTTACTCAATAACAGTCGCAATTTTACAAGAAAAGCTTAACATTTGGCAATTTTATGAAAAGAGTCGTAATTTTACTCGACGATAGTCACAATTTTATAAGAAAACTTAAAATTTTGGCAATATTACAATAATAATCTGAATTTTACTCAAAAAAAATGGCAATATTGTGATAAAAGTCAGAATTCTATATGACAAATGTCACCACTTTGCAGTCAAATTTAATAATTTTACATCAAAAAGTAATCATTTTATGAGAAAATATTGCAATATTACAGAAACAGAAAGAATATGAGAAATTATTTCCAATTTTTTAAGAAAAAAGTCGACACATTGTGAGAAAAAGACTGTTTTTAGTTCATTGATTTTTTTTATTTATTTAATCTTCACTATTTACTTCAAGTTATTACAGTACTTCTCTATATTATTTATATATAAAACCTACTCAGTGGCCAAGTGGTTAGAGTGTCCGCCCTGAGATGGGTAGGTTGTGAGTTCAAACCCCGGCCAGGTCATACCAAAGACTATCAAAATGAGAGCCATTACCTCCCTGCTTGGCACTCAGCATCAAGGGTTGGAATTGGGGGTTAAATCACCAAAATGATTCCCGAGCGCATCCACCGCTGTTGCTCACTGCTCCCCTCACCTCCCAGGGGGTGAACAAGGGGATGGGTCAAATCCAGAGGACAAAATTCACCACACTTAGTGTGTGTGTGACTTCTTTAACTTTAACAAAAAGTCGTAATTTTACGCGATGCAAATCAAAATTTTACAAGAAAAACTGAACATTTGTGCAATATTATGATAAAAGTTGGAATTTTACTCAATAACAGTCGCAATTTTACAAGAAAAGCGTAACATTTTGGCAATTTTATGAAAAGAGTCGTCATTTTACTCGACAAAAGTCACAATTTTATAAGACAACTAAAAATGTTGCCAGTATTAGAATAATTTACTGAATTTTACTTGGCAAAATGATGACAAAAGTAATAATTTTATTCAAAAAATTACTATTTTACAAGAACAACAAAAAAAATGGCAATATTGTGATAAAAGTCAGAATTTTATATGACAAATGTCACCACCTTGCAGTAAAATTTAATAATTTTACATCAAAAAGTAATCATTTCATGAGAAAATATTGCAAAAAGAATATGAGAAATTGTTTCCAATTTTATAAGAAAAAAGTCGACACATTGTGAGAAAAAGACTGTTTTTAGTTCATTGATTTTTTTTATTTATTTAATCTTCATTATTTACTTCAAGTTATTACAGTACGTCTCTATATTTTATATATATAAAACCTACTCAGGGGCCAAGTGGTTAGAGTGTCCGCCCTGAGATGGGTAGGTTGTGAGTTCAAACCCTGGCCGAGTCATACCAAAGACTATAAAAATGGGAGCCATTACCTCCCTGCTTGGCACTCAGCATCAAGGGTTGGAATTGGGGGTTAAATCACCAAAATGATTCTTGAGCGTGGTCACCGCTGCTGCTCACTGCTCCCCTCACCTCCCAGGGGGTGAACAAGGGGATGGGTCAAATGCAGAGGACAAATTTCACCACACTTAGTGTGTGACTACTTTAACTTTAACAAAAAGTCGTCATTTTACGCAATGCAAGTCAATATTTTACAAGAAAAACTGAACATTTGTGCAATATTATGATAAAAGTTGGAATTTTACTCAATAACAGTCGCAATTTTACAAAAAAAGCATAACATTTTGGCAATTTTATGAAAAGAGTCGTAATTTTACTCGACAAAATTCACAATTTTAGAAAGAAAACTTAAAATTTTGGCAATATTAGAATAATAATCTGAATTTTACTTGGCAAAATGATGACAAACGTAATAATTTTACTCAAAAAATTACTATTTTACAAGAACAACAAAAAAAATGGCAATATTGTGATAAAAGTCATAATTTTATATGACAAATGTCACCATTTTGCAGTAAAAAGTAATAATTTTACATAAAAAAGTAATCATTTTGAGGAAAATATTGCAATATTGCGTGTTATTAGGTCCAGCCACCTTCTCCCCTTTATTCACTGTCTCCATGCAGAGTATATCACACTCTGCAGACACTGTACAATTGATGTGCTCTTTTCTTTCTACATGTTCTGAGGTTCTGGATAGTATAGCGCCCCTCAAAGCTATACGTCCAAAGCCAAAACAGGAGCCTTGGCTCAATGAAACCACACGCACAGCTCGGCGTGAGTGGCAAAGGGCGGAGCGCAAGTGGAAAGGGGATCACTTGGAGGTTTCTTATCAAATTTTAAAAGAAAACTGTCAGAACTATCAAAGTGTGGTTAAAGATGAGAAAACAAAATATCTGTCAGACTTAATTTTAAATAGTATCAGCAAGCCACATGTTCTTTTTAATACTATTAGTTATGTTCTTAATCCGAATCCAGCCACTTTACTGGAGATGACAAGTGAAACTTGTGAAAAATTTCTCTCCTTTTTTAACGATAAGTTTGCTTTTATTCGGGCAAATCTTTCTCGCTCTCCATTGAGTTTTAATGTGGCCACTCAGTGCTCGGCTGTGTTTAGTCACTTTGAGCCTGTGTCCATGCCTGAGCTTACAGGAATAGTCCACAAACTGAAACCCTCGTCCTGTCCCACAGACCCAGTCCCCCCTCGCTTTTTTAAAGAAATCTGGGACACTATTGACTTGTCTGTTAGGGACATCATCAACAGCAGCTTGATTTCTGGCTGTGTCCCCTCTTTTTGTAAAAGAGCTGTTGTCGAGCCTTTGATTAAAAAAACAGGTCTAGATCCGACATGTTTGTCAAATTATCGGCCCATTTCCAAATTACCTTTTGTGTCAAAAATTCTGGAGAAATGTGTTTTAGCGCAACTGCAGACTTTTTTAGATGAAAATAGCACTTTAGATCCATTTCAGTCTGGATACAAGGCTTTGCACAGTACTGAATCTGCACTTTTAAAGGTTTTTAATGACTTGCTTTTAATGTCTGATTCTGGTAGCTCTGCCATTTTAGTGCTTTTAGATCTTACAGCTGCCTTTGACACAGTCGACCACACAATTCTTTTAGACCGCCTGAGAGACTGTGTGGGTGTCAGGGGGACTGCATTAGAGTGGTTCAGATCCTACCTGTCAGAGAGGTCCTTCTCTGTCAGGCTGGGGGACGCCACCTCTTCTTCTGCTCCGCTTTACTGTGGTGTCCCCCAGGGATCCATTCTAGGCCCCATCCTGTTTTCCTTGTACATTCTCCCTCTTGGAGAGATTTTTAAGAAACATGGAGTGTCTTATCACTTTTATGCAGAGGACTGCCAAATGTATATGCCAATTTCAAAAGGCCACGGCCCCCTGACACCCCTTCTCAACTGTCTATGTGATGTCAAGGCTTGGTTAGCCCAGAATTTTTAATAATGAATGAGGGAAAAACGGAAATTTCAGTTTTTGGTCCGGCCCTTACTGACTTGGGACCATTGCAAAATCATGTGCGTCCCAAAGTCACCAGCCTTGGCGTCACTATAGACAGCGATTTTAAATTTGACAAACAAGTCAATGGCGTTTTAAAATCGTGTTTTTATCATCTTCGTCTTTTAGCAAAGGTAAAACCATTTTTATCTTTTAACCCTTTTGAACAAGTCGTGCATGCTTTTATTTCAAGTCGCCTGGACTACTGCAATGCACTTTATGCTGGCATTAGCCAAAAAGCTCTCTCCCGGTTGCAGTTAGTCCAGAACGCGGCAGCACGACTTTTAACAGGGGCCAGGAAACGTGAGCATATAACCCCAATTCTTCGGAGTTTGCACTGGCTCCCTGTTCATTTTAGAATTGATTTTAAATCATTGCTGTTTGTTTTTAAAGCTTTACATGGACTGGAACCTCAGTATATCTTGGACCTCATCCAAATTTACACACCTGCGCGTGCTCTGAGGTCCGAGAGCCAGCTCCAGCTCGTGGTGCCCAGGACGAGACTTAAAACCAGCGGAGACAGGGCCTTCTCTGTGGTCGGCCCTAAACTCTGGAACACTCTGCCCCTCCATGTTCAAACTGCTCCCACAGTGGAGTGTTTTAAGTCTCGTCTTAAGACCCACTTTTATTCTTTGGCTTTTAACACTACGTGAGTTGTGTGGTCTTCTGTCCTCTGTTGTCCTGTGTGGTTAGGGTTAGGGTTATAAATTTTGATGTCTATTTTACTGTTTTAATTGGTTTTACCCTTTAAAATCGTTTTTAATCATATTTATTTTTTATATTGTCTCTGTATTGGTTTTCTATTCATTTATTCTTTGTTTTTATTCAGTCATTGGTGTAGCATAATATTGTTTTTAATATTATTTTTAATATCGTTTTTAATATTGTTTTTAATATTGTTTTTAACATGGCTGTGCAGCACTTTAGAAACATTCTTGTTGTGTAAATGTGCTATATAAATAAAGTGGATTGGATTGGAATATTACAGAAACAGAAAGAATATGAGAAATTGTTTCCAATTTTTTAAGAAAAAAGTCAACACATTGTGAGAAAAAGACTGCTTTTAGTTCATTGATTTTTATTATTTATTTAATCTTCATTATTTACTTCAAGTTATTACAGTACGTCTCTATATACTTGTTTTTTTATTATTATTAATTTTGGCCAAAGGGGGTGCATTTCAATTTCTTACACACACTTGTTATTACATATGTTGGCCAGAGGGGGAGCACTTCAAATTTTTACACACACTTGTTGTTTCATATGGGGGAGCACTTTTAAAAGCGACACAGTCTATTTGAAAAATCCCTCCTTTTTGGGACCACCCTCATTTTGATAGATTTCACCACCAGGGGTGCAAGTGAGACATTCTCTATTAGATGCAATGGTTTTCTGTATTGGGACCATGATTTATGTCCTCACTTGTTCACACCTCCTCATATGGAAGCTACTTGTCCTTGTTGATGTCTCAAGAAGGGTAGAAATACAAGAACACACACACAAGTCAAGTACCTGCACATGATCTCGTGCGTGAGCAGGACGCGACACATTTCGGGGTTCTTGTCCTGTCCCTCGTACAGGATGGGCTGTGGACATGAGAAAAAGAACAAGAGGTTTGTAGAACCAAGGCAAAGTGGAACCCCCTATTAAGACCCCCTCTATTTTGGAGCCAAATATGCCTCCATTTGCCAACGCTTCATTCATTCATTTTGCAGGACAAAAAGCAGGGCACAGCATTTTACACAGTACACTACGAGTCACTTCTCAGCACTGCGGCATGTGTGTCTTCTCTATGTTTAGTCCCCTTTTGACTATTTGGCTAACTCCATATGAGTCCCAAAAGGACAGCAGATTCCCTTCTTCTTTCCACGCTGGTCTATTTGCGGGAAGTACTTTAAGGGCCATACATTATTGGAGTAGATAAATGAACAATTTGTACTAAAGAACCAAAGTATGGAGGAATCGACCAAAGCAAGTTTTATTTGGGATGAGACCGGACTTTTTTGGAGAAAGGTGGCTACTCTGTCGTGAACGTACTGGAAGTTCCTACGCTTTGAGCCCTGCGGCTTATAAAACGCTGGTTAAAGCTTTGAACCGGAAGTATAAGCCGTCCATAGCGTTTCTACTCTCATGGATTCTTCCTCCATCGCTCCAAGTAACGTTTGTAAGTTTTACAATACGACTGAAACAATTCTTACTTATTAAAGTGTCCCGTGTGCAGTGTTTCCCACACATTCATTTATTTGTGGCGGCCCGCCACGAAAGAATTACGTCCGCCACAAATAAATTTTTTTATTTTTTATTTTTTTTGTTGTCCTGTCCAGCTTCTCAGGCAAATCATATAGTTGATGTAGATGCCCATATAGGCTGTTCAGATTTACTTTACAAAAGAGAAGTGTAGGATACTTCTCTTGTTGCCTTATTTGTATTTGACCACTACTGTTTTCTGTTTATTTGTTACTGACTGTGGCAGGACACCTCTGCCTCTGTTCCACTTTATGTTGCTGGTAAATAATATGGTTATAGTAGTAGGCTAAAGTTAAATTATTTAGTATGCACTAATTAAAGGGGCAGAGCTTTAAGAGACATTTTAGCTTTTATATTTTATAAGATATATTTTTTGTAAGAACCACAATTAATAAATATATTTCAGTGAATAATTTATTGTTCAAATCTGTATATAAATATGTACATAAAGTGTTGTAATTATATTGTAAAATGGATGGATGGACGTTTAAAACAAAACTGTTATTATTAATTAGTAAGTATACATTTTTTGAGCCTTTTTAGAGAAAATCATATCATTGTAGTAAATTATGCAAATTACTCGATGATGTCATGGTGACCACGCCCACCGCCACGCCCCCACCGCCACAGGTATCTTGGCAGTTTATGGGCAACACTGCGTGTGTGATGTGGAGGGATTTCATGCTAACGTAATGTAATGACACTTGCTAATATGCTAAGAAGTGTGTGTTAGTATTGTTAACTTACAAAGGCATTCTTTTTGTGCTGTTTCAGTTTCACAATTCCTCAGTAACTTCACCAAAACGTCACCGTGGAGTTATTGAGTCTGTTTAGCTCAGGGGTCTCAAACTCAATTTACCTGGGGGCCACTGGATGCAGAAACTGGGTGAGGCTGGGCCGCAAGAAAAGATTTCTTAAAAAAAATCTAACATGCACTTTTTAATGAATTCACCTCCTTTGAATGGCTTTCCCGCCCTAGCAACCATCTCACTCACCATGTAGCTAGCTTTGACTGCTGCATCGCTCTTTTCGCTTGCTTTCTTGACGAAATCTTGTTGCCTCAGTAGACTGGTTTTAAAATTTGCAACCCGGTTCACTCCCCTAGTATTTTGCATACTCCTCAGCATGTCTAGTTGTATAATGACGTTTCAAATTGTATTCCTTGTGCAACGCAACTTTCTCTGTATCAACTACAGAAAAGAGCTATAAGGATTATTCATAAAGTAGATTACTTAAAACACACTAACATATTATTTATTAATTCTGGTTTATTGAAACTACAGGAGCTAGTAAAGTTACAGACATTATGTGTCATGTTTAAGGCTAAAAGTAAAACATTACCAGCAAATTTACAAAAAATGTTTGTCATCACTTCTGAGAATGAAGAGCATAGAAGAAAAGGTCATTTCAATTCTTGACGAAATCTTGTTGCCTCAGTAGACTGGTTTTAAAATTTGCAACCCGGTTCACTCCCCTAGTATTTTGCATACTCCTCAGCATGTCTAGTTGTATAATGACGTTTCAAATTGTATTCCTTGTGCAACGCAACTTTCTCTGTATCAACTACAGAAAAGAGCTATAAGGATTATTCATAAAGTAGATTACTTAAAACACACTAACATATTATTTATTAATTCGGGTTTATTGAAACTACAGGAGCTAGTAAAGTTACAGACATTATGTGTCATGTTTAAGGCTAAAAGTAAAACATTACCAGCAAATTTACAAAAAATGTTTGTCATCACTTCTGAGAATGAAGAGCATAGAAGAAAAGGTCATTTCCAACATCAGTATTCAAGGACAACTTTAAAACAAATGTGTATATCAGTGGTGGGGGTTAAACTATGGAATTCTCTTTACAAGAGATAAAAGATTGTAAAAATATATTCCAATTGAAAAAATATATAAGGACAGAACAATGAGATCATATGGACAGCCATAACTGTTTACATTTTGCTTTATATTTATTATTTTACTTATTTTTTGCCTAGTTTTGTATTTGTTTTGTATCATCCTGTGAGGTGTATACTACTTATTTTGTTTTTTTTGTTCTTTTTGTACATCATGAAGTTTTGCACTTCTTGTGTTTTTTTGTTTGTTTTCGTTATATTTGGATGTAATTGTTTGTTTATATGATATCATTAAGTAAGACTACGTACTATGTTGAAGGGGGCAGAAAAATATAAGATTTTTCTTCATCCTGCTCCTTCTCAGGCATTGGTGTGTAAATGTATAATTTAAAAATTGAGGTATAATTGTCTATCGATCAAAGATGCACATCAATGAAGGAGATAAATAAAAATGAAATGAAATGAAATAAGACACGTCGGGGTGCCCCTGTGAAAGAAATATTGCATCAAAAATCGTCTCTGTCTGGAGCCAACGGGAGGAGGGTGGGGGGTGGAGTTTACAGTTACGGTAGCACAATTAGCCCCGAACGGGTTAACATCACCACGTCTGTATCAGCGCTGGGGTCCAGTGCACCACACTTTTGTATTGTCGCTCGCTCCTTCGGCGGAGTGCTCGTCTTCCCCGCCCGGACTGTTTACAACGGGGGCGGGAGCGAGCAGGCGGGCGAGGGAGGGAGGCAGGGAGGGAGGAAGGAAGAGCGTGTGTCATAGAAAAGCGGCAAAATGTTTCTCTGCTTGCATTACGCAAGTGACATCAATGCATACTTGCCAACCTTGAGACCTCCGAATTCGGGAGATGGGGGGGGTTGAGTTGGGCGGGGTTAGGGGTAGCGGGGGTGTTTTTGTAGCCCGGAAGAGTTAGGGCTGCAAAGGATTCTGGGTATTTGTTCTGTTGTGTTTATGTTGTGTTTAGGTGCGGATGTTCTCCCGAAATGTGTTTGTCATTCTTGTTTGGTGTGGGTTCACAGTGTGGCGCATATTTGTAACAGTGTTAAAATATAAATAAAATAAAATATGACCACCCTCAGTGTGAAATGTATGGCTGTTCCTCAAGTATGTCTTGCAATAACCTGCGTGTGTCTCTAGAAGCCTCATACAACATGTGTCTGGGCTGGCACGCTGTTAGTATGGAGAAAAAGATGATGCGGTGACAGATTCTAGAGGACACTGATGACAGTGCCATCACGGCACGCCCTCGATATTGTCGAGAGCCTCATACCACAACGTGATTGGTAGATTTCTTCAGCTCCGCACACAACGCTGTCAAGCGCCATTCATTTAAAACTCGCGGGCCGCACTAACATTAAACTTTCATATTAAGGTGGGGGCCGCAAAATAACGTCTCCCGGGCCACAATTGGCCCGCGGGCCGCGTGTTTGAGACCCCTGGTTTAGCTGATTGGAGAGCCAGCTTGCACAGTTAGCGGGTCCATGACGACGACTTCTGTTTTGTTTGATCAGCCGTTTTACTGCCGTGTTACAGACACCGTTTGGAAACAATTGAGGTATGTAAATAAACATTTAAAGAATATTTCTGTGTGAATAACTTATTTAACAACGTATATATCTGCAACTTATAGTACGGTGTGGCAAAAACTATAAGCCGCTACTTTTTTTCTTACACTTTGAACCCTGCAGCTAATAAAACGGTGCAGCTAAGTTATGGATTTTTCTCCGATAACAGCCATAAAAAAAATAGATTTAAAAAAATAAACATACACCTAGAAAGCGTTTTATTTGTTGTGCTATGGCGTCATGTTATGGACGAGTTTAGCCACTGCATGTGTCCTTCCCTATACAGAGTGCTTTCTCCAACTGGAGTGCAGTGTTTGTCTTCCAGCCGTCCATAGCGTTTCTACTCGTATGGATTCTCCATTTATCACTCCAACCAACGCTTGTAAGTTTTACAATATAACCAAAACGATTCTTACTTATTAAAGCGTCCCATGTGTGAGGTCTGTAGGGGTGTTTTCATGCACATTTGTTAATGCTATCGTAATCTAATAAAGCTAGCGTTAGCTAATTTGCCAACACGTTTACAAGTGTCTGTGTTAATAACAATAATAATACTATTTATCTTTGTATTATTTCAGTTTCACAAATTCCTCAGTTAATTCACCAAAACGTCACTGTGGAGTTATTGAGTCTGTTTAGCTGATTGGAAAGCTAGCTTCCGCAGCTAGTGGGTCCATGACGACGACTTCTGTTTTGTTTGATCAGACGTTTTACTGCCGTGTTACAGACACCGTTTGGAAATAATTAAGGTATGTAAATAAATGTTTACAATTTCTGTGTAAATAACTAATTTCACAACATCTGTCCGGCTAATATACGGAAAAAGTAGATTTTTCCCAAATGTAGTGGGTGCGGTCTAAAGTCAGGAAAATACCGTACCGTATTTTTCGGACTATAAGTCACAGTTTTTTTCATAGTTTGGCCGGGGGTGCGACTTATACTCAGGAGCGACTTATGTGTGAAATGATTAACACATTACCGTAAAATATCAAATAATATTATTTAGCTCATTCACGTAAGAGACTAGACGTATAAGATTTCATGGGATTTAGCGATTAGGAGTGACAGATTGTTTGGTAAACGTATAGCATGTTCTATATGTTATAGTTATTTGAATGACTCTTACCATAATATGTTACGTTAACATACCAGGCACGTTCTCAGTTGGTTATTTATGCCTCATATAACGTACACTTATTCAGCCTGTTGTTCACTATTCTTTATTTATTTTAAAATGCCTTTCAAATGTCTATTCTTGGTGTTGGGTTTTATCAAATACATTTCACCAAAAAATGCGACTTATATATGTTTTTTTCCTTCATTATGCATTTTCGGCCGGTGCGACTTATACTTCGGAGCGACTTATACTCCGAAAAATACGAATTTTTTAAATGTTTATAACTGTAGCCGTATGGTTGTTGAAATAAAATATTTTTTGAGATTTCTGATTGTTTGTGAGGGCACCGCATGTTGTTTGGCTTGTCATTTGATAGAAAGTAGATCCTGCTTCTTGTGTTTGTTTGATGTACAGTAATGCATCACACGTTGTGTTGTGTTCAAAGTGTACAAACTAGAGATGTCCGATAATGGCTTTTTGCCGATATCCGATATTCCGATATTGTCCAACTCTTTAATTACCGATACCGATATCAACCGATACCGATATATACAGTCGTGGAATTAACACATTATTATGCCTAATTTGGACAACCAGGTATGGTGAAGATAAGGTCCTTTTTTAAAAAAAAAATACAATTAAATAAGATAAATAAATTAAAAACATTTTCTTGAATAAAAAAGAAAGTAAAACAATATAAAAACAGTTACATAGAAACTAGTAATTAATGAAAATGAGTAAAAGTACCTGTTAAAGGTTAGTACTATTAGTGGACCAGCAGCACGCACAATCATGTGTGCTTACGGACTGTATCCCTTGCAGACTGTATTGATATATATTGATATATAATGTAGGAACCAGAATATTAATAACAGAAAGAAACAACCCTTTTGTGTGAATGAGGGGAGGGAGGTTGTTTGGGGAGGGAGGTTTTTTGGGTTGGTGCACTAATTGTAAGTGTATCTTGTGTTTTTTATGTTGATTTAATAAAAAATAAAAAAAATGATACCGATAATAAAAAAACGATACGGATAATTTCCGATATTACATTTTAAAGCATTTATCGACATCTCTAGTACAAACCTTTGCTCAAGTATGAACTCTAGACGAGGCTGCAAGCCATTATTCATATTTACTTATTAATATTTTCGTAGGGAACATTTAAGCATTGGAGACATTTTGCCCCCCTGTTGTAGTGCACGTGAGGACGTCGTGTGGACATTGTTGACGTGCGTGTGTGTGCGTGTGTGTGTGCGTGCGTGTGTATAGAGCTTCACACACTCTTTAACGTCGTCAATGAACTTCATTCACTCTAACGGCTCCTCGCGGGCTTTCATCGATTTGCCGGGGCTCCAGCCGACCTGTCTGTCAGTGCTCTGCGCGTGCGTTTGTGTGTGGTGTGGTGTGTGTGTGTGTGCGTGTGTGTGTGTGCGTGTGTGTGTGAGAGTAAGGAGGTGTCGGCAGGGTGGTCTCCAGTGGGTCGCGCTGTGCCACATGCGGATTATTGATCAGCTCCATGGCCGACGCCGTGTCGGCCCCCTCGGACAATCGATGGCTGACATGCAGACGGGGCGGAGGGGGGGGGGATGTCGCTTTTGTGGGCGGGATCATGTTATTAAATATGGACCGTATGTGGCGAGGTAAGAGAGAATCACAGGCCGAGATTTTGTGGATCGTGATTTCCTGAGCCGTGAGAGGTGATCCAGTTTCACTTGATTGGGAGGAAAATGGTGATTTATTTTCTACAAATAATATATTTGTTGATTTACTGTATCTACTCCAGTGATTTATCTACTCCAGTGATGTACAGTACTCTGCAACACTCTGAATGTACGTCATTAAGCTGTGTATCCATTAAGAGCCTTTAAATGTAAAATATGTGTCTCACGGTCCCAAAAGGGTCCAGTCATTAAAGTCTTATAAACAAGTCATATACATGTTTGTTTGTTTTTTTACGTACAACTGTAAAAGAGCTATAGATTAACTTCAGATCTATCAGTTGACATAAAGTTTACATTTTAATCAATTTAAGACATTTTGTTTTTTTGTCAAAGAAAACACAGTTTTTAATGGCAAAAACACAAACTATGCAATTTTTTTCCCCAAAAAATGTTCTCATTGGAATAATTGATGTGAAGTAATTGGATCCTTAAATAAGTCAATAATTCATGACATTTTTATAACAAAATCAGGGGATACAAAAAGCCCCCACTCATAAAAGTGTTAAAAATAAGTTATACATCAATATATATTATTTTCATCTGTAGATCACTAGTGTCAAACTCAAGGACCGGGGGCCAGACCTGGTCCGCCATATCATTTTATATGGCCCTGGAAATAATAGGCAATTGTAGCTGAGATAGGCTCCAGCGCCCCCCGCGACCCCGAAGGGAATAAGCGGTTGAAAATGGATGGAATTATAAACTACTTCATCTTTTATTTGATTAAATATATTTGTTATTTCTAGTTTGACGGGGGGAAAAATGTATTTGAAATTGATACAATCTAATGATGCATCAAATTTTATATCATCATACATTCCTATTTTTTGGTAAAAAATAAAGATATTTAAATATCTGCTTAACTTATGATTTCAATCAAATTGGATCCTTAAATAAGTCATTAATTCATGACATTGTTTTTGAATGTTTTTTTAAGAATGAGTTAAAAAAAAAAATCAGGGGATACAAAAAGCCCTCACTCAAAAGTGTTAAAAATAAGTTATACATATAAATATATTATTTTCATCTGTAGATCACAAGTATCAAACCCAGACCTGGTCTGCCATATAATTTTATATGGCCCTGGAAATAATAGGCATTTATAAAGTACTTCATCTTTTATCTGATTAAATATATTAGTTATTTCTAGTTTGACGGGTGGAAATTTAATTTAAAATTGATACAATCTAATAATGCATCAAATTTTATGTCATCATACATTCTTAATTTTGGGGGGAAAAATGTCAATACTTAAATATCTGCTTGACTTATGATTTCAATCAAATTGAATCCTTAAATAAGTCAATTATTATTATTGTTTTTGAATTTTTTTTAACAATGAGTTAAAAAAAATCATGGGATACAAACTCATAAAAGTGTTAAAAATAAATTATACATCAATATATATTATTTTCACTTTCAACGCTTAAATGTGTAGATCCCTAGTGTCAAACTCAAGAACCGGGGGCAAGACCTGGTCCGCCATATCATTGTATATGGCCCTGGAAATAATAGGCATTTATAAACTACTTCATCTTTTATCTTCCATCCATCCATCCATTTTCTACCACTTGTCCCTTATTAAATATATTTGTTATTTCTAGTTTGACGGGAAAAAATGTCATTTAAAATTGATACAATCTAATAATGCATAACATTTTATATCATCATACAATCCATATTTTTGGGGAAAAAATAAAAATAAAAATACTTAAATATCTGCTTGACTCATGATTTCAATCAAAGTGTACAGTGTTAAAATGACAATAGATTTTACGATAAACAACTAGAATTTTACTGTTAAA
>NC_084758.1:15089300-15114300 GCF_033978785.1 Entelurus aequoreus
TTGAAAATGACAGGAAAGCATTCTTTATGATCATCATAAATATTTACAAGAAGCTATTTTACTTTGGGGGGGGGGACATTTTGTTCCAGCATCCAGCTGAGCTGGAGCCAAGGTCACCAAAGTCTGGACCACGCCCAGCGACGGCGGCACATCCGTGCACACGACTCCACCGCCCGTGCCAAGTGCGCACCCGCGTGCCAAAACCCCCCGCCCCACACACACACACACACACCTCATATGTCATTATTATTAATTCAGGATATTTCGTTCCTAAATGTTACATGTGAACAACACAGAAAGCAGCATGGTAATAGACGATAAGATCATGTGACCTATCAGAATAACCACGACCTCATTAACATGTCCTCCGCTAATTCTTCAAAAGGAATGGCTTCGGCCCGACCGGGCGCCCCGCCGTCCTGAATGGCATTGCCATTTCACGCGGGCGTGATGAATGATTGATAGTACGGCCAGAAAGCGTCGCGTGTGTGAGGAAGTGCGACTGTTGTGCTATTCCCTTCGCTACTTGCAGCCATTAGCCAAACTTCCAGGAGACCAATTAGCAATCGGCACCCGCGGGTGCTGCTGTGGTGACAAAGTGCCATTGAAGTGTAATAAACAAACTGGACCCCGGGAGCTCGGCTGGCCCCGCGCCCCTACCACCCCCAAGGCCTCCCCTCCCGCCCCCCGGGGATCACGCTCACAAAGACCAAAACAAACCTTGGCACCGCGTCCACAAGACCGCCTTAATGACGTTTCCCCTTGGGCCGCTAGCCGCCTAATGACGGAGTGGTGTGCGATGTCGCTCATTTTGACTCGTCAGGTGTCCCACACACACACACACACACACACACACACACACACACACACTGGTGCCAGTTGGATCAGTGACCACACAAGCATCATCACACACACTTCACACATCTACAAGAGAGATCTTCTGCACATGTCACCTCACATGAACACACACACACACACACACACACACGCACGCACGCACGCACGCACGCACGCACGCACGCACGCACGCACAAAGGCGATCCCTCAGGAAGAGTCAGAGCTCCAATAAGGTGTGAGTGCACGGGTCAGCGGTTGAGGTCAGAGGACAAGTGATGTGATTACAGGAGGGCCCCTGAGGGGGGCGCCGGGGAGGAGGCCAATCCCAGCTGGCGCCGCCCCGGTCCCGGAATGTTCACGGCGGGCGGTCCACGTTGGCGAGCCGGCCAACTTTGGCGGCGCCGCCGCCGTGCCAACTTTGCCGGACGCTGCTCGGTCGCAGCGAGCGCCGAGGTTTGGCAGCGTCCGTTGCCACGGCGACGGACCTGTCCGACGCGCCCCCCCTGGTGTTGGGGGTCTGACTCGCGTTAACGTCCACTCTGATCACGTCTGAACTCGTAAATCCATTAACGGGACTAACGAGACGCGGCGGACGTGTTGATTGGTGCCATCAACACCACCACGACAGCGCACAGCTGCTGTTTGCTCACACACACACACACACACACACACACACACACACACACACACACACACACACACACACACACACACACACACACACACACACACACACACACACACACTCTTGTATTTGTTACCCTCCTGAGACCTCCGAAAGGGACAAACGGGAGAAAATGGACGGATGGATGGAAATATATGCAAATATAAAAAAGCTTGTTGTGAAAAATGAGTTGGAATTTCACAAGAAAAAGGTCACAATTTCACAAGAAAAACTTTTTTCGGCATTATAATAAAACCTGCTCAGTGGCCTTGTGGCTGAGATGTGTGGGTTGTGAGTTCAAACCCCGGCCGAGTCATACCAAAGACTATAAAAATGGGAGCCATTACCTCCCTGCTTGGCACTCAGCATCAAGGGTTGGAATTGGGGGTTAAATCACCAAAATGATTCCCGAGCGCGGCCACCGCTGCTGCTCACTGCTCCCCTCACCTCCCAGGGGGTGAACAAGGGGATGGGTCAAATGCAGAGGACAAATTTCACCACACTTAGTGTGTGACTACTTTAACTTTAACAAAAAGTCGTAATTTTACGCAATGCAAGTCAATATTTTACAAGAAAAACTGAACATTTGTGCAATATTATGATAAAAGTTGGAATTTTACTCAATAACAGTCGCAATTTTACAAAAAAAGCGTAACATTTTGGCAATTTGTATGAAAAGAGTCGTAATTTTACTCGACAAAATTCACAATTTTAGAAAGAAAACTTAAAATTTTGGCAATATTACAATAATAATCTGAATTTTACTTGGCAAAATGATGACAAACGTAATAATTTTACTCAAAAAATTACTACTTTACAAGAACAACAAAAAAAATGGCAATATTGTGATAAAAGTCATAATTTTATATGACAAATGTCACCATTTTGCAGTAAAAAGTAATAATTTTACATCAAAAAGTAATCATTTTGAGGAAAATATTGCAATATTACAGAAACAGAAAGAATATGAGAAATTGTTTCCAATTTTTTAAGAAAAAAGTCGACACATTGTGAGAAAAAGACTGCTTTTAGTTCATTGATTTTTTATTATTTATTTAATCTTCATTATTTAATTCAAGTTATTACAGTACGTCTCTATATTTTATATATATAAAACCTACTCAGTGGCCAAGTGGTTAGAGTGTCCGCCCTGAGACGGGTGGGTTGTGAGTTCAAACCCCGGCCGAGTCATACCAAAGACTATAAAAATGGGACCAATTACCTCCCTGCTTGGCACTCAGCATCAAGGGTTGGAATTGGGGGTTAAATCACTAAAATGATTCCCGAGCGCGGCCACCGCTGCTGCTCACTGCTCCCCTCACCTCCCAGGGGGTGATCAAGGGGATGGGTCAAATGCAGAGGACAAATTTCACCACACTTAGTGTGTGTGACTACTTTAACTTTAACAAAAAGTCGTCATTTTACGCAGTGCATGTCAAAATTTTACAAGAAAAACTGAACATTTGTGCAATATTATGATAAAAGTTGGAATTTTACTCAATAACAGTCGCAATTTTACAAGAAAAGCTTAACATTTGGCAATTTTATGAAAAGAGTCATAATTTTACTCGACGATAGTCACAATTTTATAAGAAAACTTAAAATTTTGGCAATATTACAATAATAATCTGAATTTTACTTGGCAAAATGATGACAAAAGTCATCATTTTACTCAAAAAAAATGGCAATATTGTGATAAAAGTCAGAATTCTATACGACAAATGTCACCACTTTGCAGTCAAATTTAATAATTTTACATCAAAAAGTAATCATTTTATGAGAAAATATTGCAATATTACAGAAACAGAAAGAATATGAGAAATTATTTCCAATTTTTTAAGAAAAAAGTCGACACATTGTGAGAAAAAGACTGTTTTTAGTTCATTGATTTTTTTTATTTATTTAATCTTCACTATTTACTTCAAGTTATTACAGTACATCTCTATATTATTTATATATAAAACCTACTCAGTGGCCAAGTGGTTAGAGTGTCCGCCCTGAGATGGGTAGGTTGTGAGTTCAAACCCCGGCCAGGTCATACCAAAGACTATCAAAATGAGAGCCATTACCTCCCTGCTTGGCACTCAGCATCAAGGGTTGGAATTGGGGGTTAAATCACCAAAATTATTCCCGAGCGCATCCACCGCTGCTGCTCACTGCTCCCCTCACCTCCCAGGGGGTGAACAAGGGGATGGGTCAAATGCAGAGGACAAAATTCACCACACTTAGTGTGTGTGTGACTTCTTTAACTTTAACAAAAAGTCGTAATTTTACGCGATGCAAGTCAAAATTTTACAAGAAAAACTGAACATTTGTGCAATATTATGATAAAAGTTGGAATTTTACTCAATAACAGTCGCAATTTTACAAGAAAAGCGTAACATTTTGGCAATTTTATGAAAAGAGTCGTCATTTTACTCGACAAAAGTCACAATTTTATAAGACAACTAAAAATTTTGCCAGTATTAGAATAATTTACTGAATTTTACTTGGCAAAATGATGACAAAAGTAATAATTTTATTCAAAAAATTACTATTTTACAAGAACAACAAAAAAAATGGCAATATTGTGATAAAAGTCAGAATTTTATATGACAAATGTCACCACCTTGCAGTAAAATTTAATAATTTTACATCAAAAAGTAATCATTTCATGAGAAAATATTGCAAAAAGAATATGAGAAATTGTTTCCAATTTTATAAGAAAAAAGTCGACACATTGTGAGAAAAAGACTGTTTTTAGTTCATTGATTTTTTTTATTTATTTAATCTTCATTATTTACTTCAAGTTATTACAGTACGTCTCTATATTTTATATATATAAAACCTACCCAGGGGCCAAGTGGTTAGAGTGTCCGCCCTGAGATGGGTAGGTTGTGAGTTCAAACCCCGGCTGAGTCATACCAAAGACTATAAAAATGGGAGCCATTACCTCCCTGCTTGGCACTCAGCATCAAGGGTTGGAATTGGGGGTTAAATCACCAAAATGATTCTTGAGCGTGGTCACCGCTGCTGCTCACTGCTCCCCTCACCTCCCAGGGGGGGAACAAGGGGATGGGTCAAATGCAGAGGACAAATTTCACCACACTTAGTGTGTGACTACTTTAACTTTAACAAAAAGTCGTCATTTTACGCAATGCAAGTCAATATTTTACAAGAAAAACTGAACATTTGTGCAATATTATGATAAAAGTTGGAATTTTACTCAATAACAGTCGCAATTTTACAAAAAAAGCGTAACATTTTGGCAATTTTTATGAAAAGAGTCGTAATTTTACTTGACAAAATTCACAATTTTAGAAAGAAAACTTAAAATTTTGGCAATATTAGAATAATAATCTGAATTTTACTTGGCAAAATGATGACAAACGTAATAATTTTACTCAAAAAATTACTATTTTACAAGAACAACAAAAAAAATGGCAATATTGTGATAAAAGTCATAGTTTTATATGACAAATGTCACCATTTTGCAGTAAAAAGTAATATTTTTACATCAAAAAGTAATCATTTTGAGGAAAATATTGCAATATTGCGTGTTATTAGGTCTGACACCGCAGCCACCTTCTCCCCTTTATTCACTGTCTCCATGCAGAGTATATCACACTCTGCAGACACTGTACAATTGATGTGCTCTTTTCTTTCTACATGTTCTGAGGTTCTGGATAGTATAGCGCCCCTCAAAGCTATACGTCCAAAGCCAAAACAGGAGCCTTGGCTCAATGAAACCACACGCACAGCTCGGCGTGAGTGGCGAAGGGCGGAGCGCAAGTGGAAAGGGGATCACTTGGAGGTTTCTTATCAAATTTTAAAAGAAAACTGTCAGAACTATCAAAGTGTGGTTAAAGATGAGAAAACAAAATATCTGTCAGACTTAATTTTAAATAGTATCAGCAAGCCACATGTTCTTTTTAATACTATCAGTTATGTTCTTAATCCGAATCCAGCCACTTTACTGGAGATGACAAGTGAAACTTGTGAAAAATTTCTCTCCTTTTTTAACGATAAGGTTGCTTTTATTCGGGCAAATCTTTCTCGCTCTCCATTGAGTTTTAATGTGGCCACTCAGTGCTCGGCTGTGTTTAGTCACTTTGAGCCTGTGTCCATGCCTGAGCTTACAGGAATAGTCCACAAACTGAAACCCTCGTCCTGTCCCACAGACCCAGTCCCCCCTCGCTTTTTTAAAGAAATCTGGGATACTATTGACTTGTCTGTGAGGGACATCATCAACAGCAGCTTGATTTCTGGCTGTGTCCCCTCTTTTTGTAAAAGAGCTGTTGTCGAGCCTTTGATTAAAAAAACAGGTCTAGATCCGACATGTTTGTCAAATTATCGGCCCATTTCCAAATTACCTTTTGTGTCAAAAATTCTGGAGAAATGTGTTTTAGCGCAACTGCAGCCTTTTTTAGATGAAAATAGCACTTTAGATCCATTTCAGTCTGGATACAAGGCTTTGCACAGTACTGAATCTGCACTTTTAAAGGTTTTTAATGACTTGCTTTTAATGTCTGATTCTGGTAGCTCTGCCATTTTAGTGCTTTTAGATCTTACAGCTGCCTTTGACACAGTCGACCACACAATTCTTTTAGACCGCCTGAGAGACTGTGTGGGTGTCAGGGGGACTGCATTAGAGTGGTTCAGATCCTACCTGTCAGAGAGGTCCTTCTCTGTCAGGCTGGGGGACGCCACCTCTTCTTCTGCTCTGCTTTACTGTGGTGTCCCCCAGGGATCCATTCTAGGCCCCATCCTGTTTTCCTTGTACATTCTCCCTCTTGGAGAGATTTTTAAGAAACATGGAGTGTCTTATCACTTTTATGCAGATGACTGCCAAATGTATATGCCAATTTCAAAAGGCCACGGCCCCCTGACACCCCTTCTCAACTGTCTATGTGATGTCAAGGCTTGGTTAGCCCAGAATTTTTTAATAATGAATGAGGGAAAAACGGAAATTCCAGTTTTTGGTCCGGCCCTTACTGACTTGGGACCATTGCAAAATCATGTGCGTCCCAAAGTCACCAGCCTTGGCGTCACTATAGACAGCGATTTTAAATTTGACAAACAAGTCAATGGCGTTTTAAAATCGTGTTTTTATCATCTTCGTCTTTTAGCAAAGGTAAAACCATTTTTATCTTTTAACCTTTTTGAACAAGTCGTGCATGCTTTTATTTCAAGTCGCCTGGACTACTGCAATGCACTTTATGCTGGCATTAGCCAAAAAGCTCTCTCCCGGTTGCAGTTAGTCCAGAACGCGGCAGCACGACTTTTAACAGGGGCCAGGAAACGTGAGCATATAACCCCAATTCTTCAGAGTTTGCACTGGCTCCCTGTTCATTTTAGAATTGATTTTAAATCCTTGCTGTTTGTTTTTAAAGCTTTACATGGACTGGCACCTCAGTATATCTTGGACCTCATCCAAATCTACACACCTGCGCGTGCTCTGAGGTCCGAGAGCCAGCTCCAGCTCGTGGTGCCCAGGACGAGACTTAAAACCAGGGGAGACAGGGCCTTCTCTGTGGTCGGCCCTAAACTCTGGAACACTCTGCCCCTCCATGTTCAAACTGCTCCCACAGTGGAGTGTTTTAAGTCTCGTCTTAAGACCCACTTTTATTCTTTGGCTTTTAACACTACGTGAGTTGTGTGGTCTTCTGTCCTCTGTTGTCCTGTGTGGTTAGGGTTAGGGTTATAAATTTTGATGTCTATTTTACTGTTTTAATTGGTTTTACCCTTTAAAATCGTTTTTAATCATATTTATTTTTTATATTGTCTCTGTATTGGTTTTCTATTCATTTATTCTTTGTTTTTATTCAGTCATTGGTGTAGCATAATATTGTTTTTAATATTATTTTTAATATTGTTTTTAATATTGTTTTTAATATTGTTTTTAACATGGCTGTGCAGCACTTTGGAAACATTCTTGTTGTGTAAATGTGCTATATAAATAAAGTGGATTGGATTGGATTGGAATATTACAGAAACAGAAAGAATATGAGAAATTTTTTCCAATTTTTTTAAGAAAAAAGTCAACACATTGTGAGAAAAAGACTGCTTTTAGTTCATTGATTTTTATTATTTATTTAATCTTCATTATTTACTTCAAGTTATTACAGTACGTCTCTATATACTTGTTTTTTTATTATTATTAATTTTGGCCAAAGGGGGCGCATTTCAATTTCTTACACACACTTGTTATTACATATGTTGGCCAGAGGGGGAGCACTTCAAATTTTTACACACACTTGTTGTTTCATATGGGGGAGCACTTTTAAAAGCGACACAGTCTATTTGAAAAATCCCTCCTTTTTGGGACCACCCTCATTTTGATAGATTTCACCACCAGGGGTGCAAGTGAGACATTCTCTATTAGATGCAATGGTTTTCTGTATTGGGACCATGATTTATGTCCTCACTTGTTCACACCTCCTCATATGGAAGGTACTTGTCCTTGTTGATGTCTCAAGAAGGGTAGAAATACAAGAACACACACACAAGTCAAGTACCTGCACATGATCTCGTGCGTGAGCAGGACGCGACACATTTCGGGGTTCTTGTCCTGTCCCTCGTACAGGATGGGCTGTGGACATGAGAAAAAGAACAAGAGGTTTGTAGAACCAAGGCAAAGTGGAACCCCCTATTAAGACCCCCTCTATTTTGGAGCCAAATATGCCTCCATTTGCCAACGCTTCATTCATTCATTTTGCAGGACAAAAAGCAGGGCACAGCATTTTACACAGTACACTACGAGTCACTTCTCAGCACTGCGGCGTGTGTGTCTTCTCTATGTTTAGTCCCCTTTTGACTATTTGGCTAACTCCATATGAGTCCCAAAAGGACAGCAGATTCCCTTCTTCTTTCCACGCTGGTCTATTTGCGGGAAGTACTTTAAGGGCCATACATTATTGGAGTAGATAAATGAACAATTTGTACTAAAGAAACAAAGTATGGAGGAATCGAACAAAGCAAGTTTTATTTGGGATGAGACCGGACTTTTTTGGAAAAAGGTGGCTACTCTGTCGTGAACGTACTGGAAGTTCCTACGCTTTGAGCCCTGCGGCTTATAAAACGCTGGTTAAAGCTTTGAACCGGAAGTATAAGCCGTCCATAGCGTTTCTACTCTCATGGATTCTTCCTCCATCGCTCCAAGTAACGTTTGTAAGTTTTACAATACGACTGAAACAATTCTTACTTATTAAAGTGTCCCGTGTGCAGTGTTTCCCACACATTCATTTATTTGTGGCGGCCCGCCACGAAAGAATTACGTCCGCCACAAACAATTTTTTTTATTTTTTATTTTTTTTGTTGTCCTGTCCAGCTTCTCAGGCAAATCATATAGTTGATGTAGATGCCCATATAGGCTGTTCAGATTTACTTTACAAAAGAGAAGTGTAGGATACTTCTCTTGTTGCCTTATTTGTATTTGACCACTACTGTTTTCTGTTTATTTGTTACTGACTGTGGCAGGACACCTCTGCCTCTGTTTCACTTTATGTTGCTGGTAAATAATATGGTTGTAGTAGTAGGCTAAAGTTAAATTATTTAGTATGCACTAATTAAAGGGGCAGAGCTTTAAGAGACATTTTAGCTTTTATATTTTATAAGATATATTTTTTGTAAGAACCACAATTAATAAATATATTTCAGTGAATAACTTATTGTTCAAATCTGTATATAAATATGTACATAAAGTGTTGTAATTATATTGTAAAATGGATGGATGGACGTTTAAAACAAAACTGTTATTATTAATTAGTAAGTATACATTTTTTGAGCCTTTTTAGAGAAAATCATATCATTGTAGTAAATTATGCAAATTACTCGATGATGTCATGGTGACCACGCCCACCGCCACGCCCCCACCGCCACAGGTATCTTGGCAGTTTATGGGAAACATTGCGTGTGTGATGTGGAGGGATTTCATGCTAACGTAATGTAATGACACTTGCTAATATGCTAAGAAGTGTGTGTTAGTATTGTTAACTTACAAAGGCATTCTTTTTGTGCTGTTTCAGTTTCACAAATTCCTCAGTAACTTCACCAAAACGTCACCGTGGAGTTATTGAGTCTGTTTAGCTGATTGGAGAGCCAGCTTGCGCAGTTAGCGGGTCCATGACGACGACTTCTGTTTTGTTTGATCAGCCGTGTTACAGACACCGTTTGGAAACAATTGAGGTATGTAAATAAACATTTAAAGAATATTTATGTGTGAATAACTTATTTAACAACGTATATATCTGCAACTTATAGTACGGTGTGGCAAAAACTATAAGCCGCTACTTTTTTTCTTACACTTTGAACCCTGCAGCTAATAAAACGGTGCAGCTAAGTTATGGATTTTTCTCCGATAACAGCCATAAAAAAAATAGATTTAAAAAAATAAACATACACCTAGAAAGCGTTTTATTTGTTGTGCTATGGCGTCATGTTATGGACGAGTTTAGCCAATGCATGTGTCCTTCCCTATACAGAGTGCTTTCTCCAACTGGAGTGCAGTGTTTGTCTTCCAGCCGTCCATAGCGTTTCTACTCGTATGGATTCTTCATTTATCACTCCAACCAACGCTTGTAAGTTTTACAATATAACCAAAACGATTCTTACTTATTAAAGCGTCCCATGTGTGAGGTCTGTAGGGGTGTTTTCATGCACATTTGTTAATGCTATCGTAATCTAATAAAGCTAGCGTTAGCTAATTTGCCAACACGTTTACAAGTGTCTGTGTTAATAACAATAATAATACTATTTATCTTTGTATTATTTCAGTTTCACAAATTCCTCAGTTAATTCACCAAAACGTCACTGTGGAGTTATTGAGTCTATTTAGCTGATTGGAAAGCTAGCTTCCGCAGCTAGTGGGTCCATGACGACGACTTCTGTTTTGTTTGATCAGACGTTTTACTGCCGTGTTACAGACACCGTTTGGAAATAATTAAGGTATGTAAATAAATGTTTACAATTTCTGTGTAAATAACTAACAACTCACAACATCTGTCCGGCTAATATACGGAAAAACTAGATTTTTCCCAAATGTAGTGGGTGCGGTCTAAAGTCAGGAAAATACCGTACCGTATTTTTCGGACTATAAGTCACAGTTTTTTTCATAGTTTGGCCGGGGGTGCGACTTATACTCAGGAGCGACTTATGTGTGAAATGATTAACACATTACCGTAAAATATCAAATAATATTATTTAGCTCATTCACGTAAGAGACTAGACGTATAAGATTTCATGGGATTTAGCGATTAGGAGTGACAGATTGTTGGGTAAACGTATAGCATGTTCTATATGTTATAGTTATTTGAATGACTCTTACCATAATATGTTACGTTAACATACCAGGCACGTTCTCAGTTGGTTATTTATGCCTCATATAACGTACACTTATTCAGCCTGTTGTTCACTATTCTTTATTTATTTTAAAATGCCTTTCAAATGTCTATTCTTGGTGTTGGGTTTTATCAAATACATTTCACCAAAAAATGCGACTTATATATGTTTTTTTCCTTCATTATGCATTTTCGGCCGGTGCAACTAATACTTCGGAGCGACTTATACTCCGAAAAATACGAATTTTTTAAATGTTTATAACTGTAGCCGTATGGTTGTTGAAATAAAATATTTTTTGAGATTTCTGATTGTTTGTGAGGGCACTGCATGTTGTTTGGCTTGTCATTTGATAGAAAGTAGATCCTGCTTCTTGTGTTTGTTTGATGTACAGTAATGCATCACACGTTGTGTTGTGTTCAAAGTGTACAAACTAGAGATGTCCGATAATGGCTTTTTGCCGATATCCGATATTCCGATATTGTCCAACTCTTTAATTACCGATACCGATATCAACCGATACCGATATATACAGTCGTGGAATTAACACATTATTATGCCTAATTTGGACAACCAGGTATGGTGACGATAAGGTCCTTTTTAAAAAAAAATATACAATTAAATAAGATAAATAAATTAAAAACATTTTCTTGAATAAAAAAGAAAGTAAAACAATATAAAAACAGTTACATAGAAACTAGTAATTAATGAAAATGAGTAAAAGTACCTGTTAAAGGTTAGTACTATTAGTGGACCAGCAGCACGCACAATCATGTGTGCTTACGGACTGTATCCCTTGCAGACTGTATTGATATATATTGATATATAATGTAGGAACCAGAATATTAATAACAGAAAGAAACAACCCTTTTGTGTGAATGAGGGGAGGGAGGTTGTTTGGGGAGGGAGGTTTTTTGGGTTGGTGCACTAATTGTAAGCGTATCTTGTGTTTTTTATGTTGATTTAATAAAAATTTTTAAAAATGATACCGATAATAAAAAAAACGATACGGATAATTTCCGATATTACATTTTAAAGCATTCATCGACATCTCTAGTACAAACCTTTGCTCAAGTATGAACTCTAGACGAGGCTGCAAGCCATTATTCATATTTACTTATTAATATTTTCGTAGGGAACATTTAAGCATTGGAGACATTTTGCCCCCCTGTTGTAGTGCACGTGAGGACATCGTGTGGACATTGTTGAGGTGCGTGTGTGTGCGTGCGTGTGTATAGAGCTTCACACACTCTTTAACGTCGTCAATGAACTTCATTCACTCTAACGGCTCCTCGCGGGCTTTCATCGATTTGCCGGGGCTCCAGCCGACCTGTCTGTCAGTGCTCTGCGCGTGCGTTTGTGTGTGGTGTGGTGTGTGTGTGTGTGTGCGTGTGTTTGTGTGCGTGTGTGTGTGAGAGTAAGGAGGTGTCGGCAGGGTGGTCTCCAGTGGGTCGCGCTGTGCCACATGCGGATTATTGATCAGCTCCATGGCCGACGCCGTGTCGGCCCCCTCGGACAATCGATGGCTGACATGCAGACGGGGCGGAGGGGGGGGGGATGTCGCTTTTGTGGGCGGGATCATGTTATTAAATATGGACCGTATGTGGCGAGATAAGAGAGAATCACAGGCCGAGATTTTGTGGATCGTGATTTCCTGAGCCGTGAGAGGTGATCCAGTTTCACTTGATTGGGAGGAAAATGGTGATTTATTTTCTACAAATAATATATTTGTTGATTTACTGTATCTACTCCAGTGATTTATCTACTCCAGTGATGTACAGTACTCTGCAACACTCTGAATGTACGTCATTAAGCTGTGTATCCATTAAGAGCCTTTAAATGTAAAATATGTGTCTCACGGTCCCAAAAGGGTCCAGTCATTAAAGTCTTATAAACAAGTCATATACATGTTTGTTTGTTTTTTTACGTACAACTGTAAAAGAGCTATAGATTAACTTCAGATCTATCAGTTGACATAAAGTTTACATTTTAATCAATTTAAGACATTTTGTTTTTTTGTCAAAGAAAACACAGTTTTTAATGGCAAAAACACAAACTATGCAATTTTTTTCCCCAAAAAATGTTCTCATTGGAATAATTGATGTGAAGTAATTGGATCCTTAAATAAGTCAATAATTCATGACATTTTTATAACAAAATCAGGGGATACAAAAAGCCCCCACTCATAAAAGTGTTAAAAATAAGTTATACATCAATATATATTATTTTCATCTGTAGATCACTAGTGTCAAACTCAAGGACCGGGGGCCAGACCTGGTCCGCCATATCATTTTATATGGCCCTGGAAATAATAGGCAATTGTAGCTGAGATAGGCTCCAGCGCCCCCCGCGACCCCGAAAGGAATAAGCGGTTGAAAATGGATGGAATTATAAACTACTTCATCTTTTATTTGATTAAATATATTTGTTATTTCTAGTTTGACGGGGGGAAAAAATGTATTTGAAATTGATACAATCTAATGATGCATCAAATTTTATATCATCATACATTCCTATTTTTTGGTAAAAAATAAAGATATTTAAATATCTGCTTAACTTATGATTTCAATCAAATTGGATCCTTAAATAAGTCATTAATTCATGACATTGTTTTTGAATGTTTTTTTAAGAATGAGTTAAAAAAAAAAAATCAGGGGATACAAAAAGCCCTCACTCAAAAGTGTTAAAAATAAGTTATACATATAAATATATTATTTTCATCTGTAGATCACAAGTATCAAACCCAGACCTGGTCTGCCATATAATTTTATATGGCCCTGGAAATAATAGGCATTTATAAAGTACTTCATCTTTTATCTGATTAAATATATTAGTTATTTCTAGTTTGACGGGTGGAAATTTAATTTAAAATTGATACAATCTAATAATGCATCAAATTTTATGTCATCATACATTCCTAATTTTGGGGGGAAAAATGTCAATACTTAAATATCTGCTTGACTTATGATTTCAATCAAATTGAATCCTTAAATAAGTCAATTATTATTATTGTTTTTGAATTTTTTTTAACAATGAGTTAAAAAAAATCATGGGATACAAACTCATAAAAGTGTTAAAAATAAATTATACATCAATATATATTATTTTCACTTTCAACGCTTAAATGTGTAGATCCCTAGTGTCAAACTCAAGAACCGGGGGCAAGACCTGGTCCGCCATATCATTGTATATGGCCCTGGAAATAATAGGCATTTATAAACTACTTCATCTTTTATCTTCCATCCATCCATCCATTTTCTACCACTTGTCCCTTATTAAATATATTTGTTATTTCTAGTTTGACGGGAAAAAATGTCATTTAAAATTGATACAATCTAATAATGCATAACATTTTATATCATCATACAATCCATATTTTTGGGGAAAAAATAAAAATACAAATACTTAAATATCTGCTTGACTCATGATTTCAATCAAAGTGTACAGTGTTAAAATGACAATAGATTTTACGATAAACAACTAGAATTTTACTGTTAAAAACAATGCTTACAGAAAATACACAAACAACAACTGTAGATTTTACGGTAAAAAAACAACAACAAAAAACTGGCTGCTTAGTCATTAGAATTTTAGTATGGTAAAGTTTTTTCCATTTATAGGAATATGCTGTAAAAACAAAATTTTACAGTAAATTATATTTTTTTCTAATTTCAGTCAACAGAGCTGCCAGTTTTTTTGACGCAAAATCTCTCTTTTTTTTTTTTTTTACAGTGTAGGTATAAATATCTAATAATCAAATGCAATTGTTCAATAATATCATTAATATTCATATTTGAGGGCAGCCATAGCCGCCATGTGGCCCTCAATGTCCGTCCATTACACGTTTTTACCTTTTTTCCAGCACTGCCAGTTTTAAAGTAAAAAAGCTTTGTGTTATTAGTCTCAATATTGCAACATTTTCTTGTTACATTTCACCTGTTCGCTCTTTTTGCTCCACTTTTTTTGTCACAGTCTTTTTAAAATGAGTCGTCAAAAGCCGCACTTTTAACGCCGGCTTAGGGACGGTTGACATGACGTGATGATCTCACCTGTTTTGTCATGGAGTCAATGAGGCGCACGAAAAGGTCTTGTTCTGTCCTGATGCCTAGGAAAAAAACACACATTGTTAAAAGATGACACTTCTTCATTTTTCTTTGTGCACTGATATCATCATCGTCGTGGTTAACTTTGATTTTTATCATTTTTTTACTTATTAGTGATTGCCAGAGCCCAAAAAAAGTCTGCGGGCTATAGAGCGTTTTCTATTGGGGCTCCAGTACTACGGAATGCCCTCCCGGTAATAGTTAGAGATGCTACCTCAGTAGAAGCATTTAAGTCCCATCTTAAAACTCATTTGTATACTCTAGCCCAGACCTGGGCATTCTGCGGCCCGCGGGCCACATTTGTGCGTCCCGCGGGCCACATTTGTGCGTCCCTGTCCGGCCCGCGTGAGGCCAATTATAAATTACAAAATTAATTTAAAAAAGTATCTATGTCGAGTGTGCAATACAACAGTGCTGCTTTTGTTCTGAAAAGCGTTATTTGTATTACTTCCGTGTGGACGTATATGCACGTGCGTGATTGTGAGTGAATGCGAACAGCTGCAATCACAAATTACAAAATAAAGTTGAAAAAACATCTATGTTGTGCGCGCAATACAACTGTGCTGCTTTTATTTTGAAAAGTGTTATTTATGGGCGTATGTCCGTGTGTAACCTGCGAGTGAAGGTGCACATGCAGCGACAAGTGATGCACGGTTTACACCCGAGACGCTTAAAAGAGAAAAGTTGATGAGGAATGGCGTGTTTTCAACAACACATAGACTGCCAAGCAATGTTCCCTCTAAGGTGCGCGCCTGCGCAATTGCGCACTGCTCAAGCGTCCTCTGCGCACAGCAAGTATATGTCGCGCACCAAATCAAATCCCATCTGAATTCTAAACAAAATAAACACATTTATTCTGTGTAATTTTGCAATGCAACTCTGAGTGACAGTGACAACAAGCGGCCCTAACGGTGTTCGTCAACACAGTTCAATTATTGTAACGTCTATCGAGATGCTTCGAGGACAGGAATTATATCGATCACTTTATTGAGCAAAAGTGTTTATATTCGGCCATAACCACACCAAAAACATGAGTAAAACACTTCAAACTCGAAAAACTAGTCATTTTCTGCCATACAAACCAGGCCAAAACCAACTTGTCATCTGTCACCAACACGCATAGCACTAAGCCACTGGTGCGTTTATGGCCACACAAAAAGTCGGACAACTCAAACACCACACAAAGTTACACTATGACTCCTCAGTCATACGTGTGCTTATTCTACCTTCATTTATTATTAATGTTAATTTATTGATATTAATCATGGAATGCTGTTACTAGAGAAAGTTAGAGGAATGCACACTTCATCCTATGCTTACATTTCATTGTGCAACATGAGGATGTTTAAGGGGAACTAAATGTGATCTCTGAAAGGGGTACAAATGATTTCCAAAGCAGTACTTTTGGTATAAAGTTAAGTTAGGTTAAATGGAAGTATTATTATTATTATTAATTATTATTATTATTATTATTAATCTTACGGTATGTATCAAAAATAATATTGAGCAAAATGTAATAGAAATATTGTCGATGTGGCCCTCCAGCAGTGCTCGGGTTGCTCATGCGGACCCCGGTAAAAATTAATTGCCCACCCCTGCTCTAGCCTTTAAATAGACCCCCCTTTTTAGACCAGTTGATCTGCCGTTTCTTTTCTTTTCTCCTCTGCCCCCCTCTCTCTTGTGGAGGGGGGTATCGACGTCCCATTGGGGTTGTGAGTTTTTCCTTGCCCTTATGTGGGCTCTGTACCGCGGATGTTGTTGTGGCTTGTGCAGCCCTTTGAGACACTTGTGATTTAGGGCTATATAAATAAACATTGATTGATTGGTTGATTTTATACATCCATCACCCTGAATTGACTCTTTTCTGCTCTTATAGTGAGCAATTGAAGACATAAAAGGCCGTTAAATCACGTTGAAGACATTTCTGAGGTCTTAAAATACTACTAAATAATGCCAAAGATGTTGAATTGTTCATGGAAAAGAACACAATTTACTTAAAATTTTGGAAACAGTCACACTGCGAAAACTGAAATCTAAGTAAGATTAAATATCTCAAATAAGGGTGATATTTGCTTATTTTCTGTCTGATAAGATCATTCTTCTCACTAAGCAGATTTTACGTTAGTGTTTTACTTGTTTTAAGGGTTTTGGTCCTAAATGATCTCAGTAAGATATTACAGCTTGTTGCTGAGATTTGATGACCTATATTGAGTAAAACATGCTTGAAACTAGAATATCAACTGTTGCAAAGCTGTGTCATCAACACTCACAAGTATAAAACTGCTTTTTCAAAGTAATAATTTCTTATTTCAAGTATGAAATAAAAAATCATGACTTTGACACAATTGTGTCTCAAAGTTAAAACAGATGACAGCCAAATGGACTTTGCTGTTTTATTTTCAATGAAACAATAGAAAACACGTACTCGTATAGTAGTACAGTTGGCAGAGTAAAGCAAACTGACAGTTAATATTTAAACATTTAACATTTCAAACAGAAATAGTTCATGCACATTCAGATAAATTCTTCAAAATTACAATAAAAAAATTTTTGGGCCAGGGGCCGGGCTGTATATATGCGCACTAATTGACTGAAAGAGCTCGCACTTGGCGTGATGATGTCATGTTATCCATGGAAAAATGCATTTTTAGACCATATGATTTGGCTGAGCGGCTAGTAGACCTCGAGAGTAACAAGCGGTTGCCTTGTTGCCTTTCCATTAACAACAATACATTAGTTTTAGTATAAGTTTGCTGGTTTCAAGAAATGTAATGCCGAGTGCATATCATTAAGATTAAGATTAAAGATTAAAGTACCAATGATTGTCACACACACACTAGATGTGGTGAAATTTGTCCTCTGCATTTGACCCATCTTATGTCAAGATAATGGCACTAGCATTTACTTCATTTAAGAATATTTTTCAACATATTGAGCAAAAAGGTCTCTTTTTTTTTCTACCAAGAAAAGTGCACTTGTTATTAGTGATAATATACTTATTTTAAGGTATTTTTGGGTTCATTGAGGTTAGCTAATTTTACTTGTTTTGGAAAGTTTTGACAAGTCGAATTTTCTTGTTCTATTGGCAGATAATTTTGCTTAGTTCAAGTAAAATACCCCTAATTTTTGTTGTTGTTTTGAACACTGACTTTTTGCAGTGTAAAAAAAAAAAAATCATTGAGTGTCTTATTAGCATTTTTGCCATGTGACAAATTTGCCACCTCAGCAATTTTAAGGCTAAAATACTGATAGCGATATTTTCCCAGCTTGTCTCTAAAAATTAAGTTAAGAATTTTAGAAATAAAAAAAAACTTTAGTTGTGATATTTGACACCACATTAAGACATTAAAAGTGCTAGTGATTCTAAATGAGCTTTGGAAATCAGCTCGCTGGTTTACCTGACAGCCATTTTGCGGAAGCCATATTGGGCTAGTCACATGACTGTCACATGACAACCACTTCAAGTCAAGTTGTGCGGAACACTTTCAGAGTGTTCTGGCTCCTTGTGGCCTGATGAATGCTACATTAGCATGTTGGGCCAAAGCTGACTCCGCCCCCACTCCCCCCAGACAAATAAAGGCCCAATCAGGAAGTGTTGTCATGGATTAGTGGTGACAAGGGAAGCGGGTGTCGCGTCTAATCGTATCTCTCTCTTTTTTTTTTAATCAGCGCCATCGCCGGTCAATTACCTCGGCAACACCGCCTGGTGCTAACACTGATTTCCTGCACTTTGCGCCGTGTTGACTTGGGACCGGTAGGGTTCACACTTGAACTGATAGGGAACCAATTCCCGGTACCCAATTGTCCCAATTTTCTGTGTTAAAAAAAATGTGTTTATGATAACAAAATAATTGTTTTATTACTTCAACATTCAAGTACTTTGCTTCATTATTACATTTCTGCGTCTCATTTGCAAGTCTGACTTTAAAGTGCAGTTGCAGTTGCAAGTCCAAGACGTTAGATGGCAGGTGTGTTTTTGTTGCGCCCTAAAAGTGTTAAAAGTTCAAGTACCTAGGTGTGGCGAAATTATTCTCTGCATTTGACCCATCACCCTTGATCACCCCCTGGGAGGTGAGGTGAGCAGTGAGCAGCAGCGGTGGCCACGCCCAGGAATAACTTTTGGTGATTTAACAATTCCAATTCCAACCCTTGATGCTGAGTGCCAAGCAGGGAGGTAATGGCTCCCATTTTTATAGTCTTTGGTATGACTTGAACTCACAACCTACCCATCTCAGGGCGGACACTCTAACCATAATACTGTAAGTAGGGATGTCGATAAATGCCGATAAATGCTTTAAAATGTAAAATCCGAAATTATCGGTATCGGTTTCAAAAAGTAAAATGTATGATTTTTTAAAACGCCGCTGTGTACACGGACGTAGAGCGCCAATAAACCTTAAAGACACTGCCTTTGCGTGCCGGCCCAGTCACATAATATCTGCTGCTTTTGACACACTCACAAGTGAATGCAACGCATACTTGGTCAACAGCCATACAGGTCACACTGAGGGTAGCCGTACAAACAACTTTAACACTGTTACAAATATGCGCCACACTGTGAACCCACACCAAACAAGAATGACAAACACATTTCGGGAGAACATCCGCACCGTAACACAACATAAACACTACAGAACAAATACCCAGAACCCCTTGCAGCACTAACTCTTCCGGGACGCTACAATATACACCCCCCGGCACCCCCTGTCCCCCACAACCCCCTCATGCTCTCTCAGGGAGAGCATGTCCCAAATTCCAAGCTGCTGTTTTGAGGCATGTTAAAAAAATGCACTTTGTGACTTCAACAATAATATTTTTTTCCATAACTTGAGTTGATTTATTTTGGAAAACCTTGTTACATTGTTTAATGCATCCAGCGGAGCATCACAACAAAATTAGGCATAATAATGTGTTAATTCCACAACTGTATATATCGGTATCGGTTGACATTGGTATCGGTAATTAAGAGTTGGACAATTTCGGAATATCGGCCATTATCGGACATCTCTAACTGTAAGTATTGTACTTACTACGCACCAGCTGTTTGATCTTAGTTGTCGTTTTCTTTAGCAAATTTGGAGGCGTTGAAATTGCCATGTAAAATCGCTAATCAGATAGCATCAAGCTAGCGCTTTTTTTGGAAAAGCGGTGGTTGTTTTTTTTGTTTTTTTACTTACGTTGGAGCGTTTTTTTTTTTGAGCCAATTGCTTTTCAATTCCAACATTACATAGAGATATTTTGGCTGAGTCCACTCTCAGTGCTGCTGGAGTGATCACACGACGACCGGGCATACTTGCCAGCCTTGAGACCTCCGAATTTGGGAGATTGGGGGGGGGGGGGGGGGGGGGGTTTGAAGTGGGCGGGGGCGTGGTTAAGGGGGAGGAGTATATTTATAGCTAGAATTCACTGAAATTCATATGTATATATATATATATATATATATATATATAAAATAAATACTTGACTTTCAATGAATTCTAGCTATATATATATATATTTATTTTATTATATATATATATATATATATATATATATATATATATATATTATATATATATATATATATATATATATATATATATATATATATATATATATATATACAGGTATATATAAAATAAATACTTGAATTTCAGTGTTCATTTATTTACACATATACACACACATAAAAGTCTAAACTACAAAATGTGCAGGCAGCATCGTCTCTGTTAAAGTTTTTGGACATTACTACTTGCCGTAGTTTTGAAGCAATGCATGATGGGAATCTGGATGTTGTGTGTCAGTGTATTAACGTGCCGGCTGGAATAAACACACACTAAGAAATAGCTCCATGCCTGCCTACTTTATGGCTTATAGATAAACCTATGGACAACGGAGACATATATAATAGTCTCCTTTAAGGCACGCCCCCGATATTGTTGTCCGGGTGGAAATCGGGAGAAATTCGGGAGAATAGTTGCCCCGGGAGATTTTCGGGAGGGGCACCTGAAATTTGGGAGTCTCCCTGGAAAATCGGGAGGGTTGGCAAGTATGCGACCGGAGCGTGACGAAACATGTCATTTTACGTGAATCGGTGAGCAGTACTTGTGCCAAAAAACTGGGACTACACTTGACTGGACTCACCGTTGCTGTAAAGAAGCTGTAGCCTGTAGTGGATTCCATTGTTGGTCTTCTCTCCGTTGTACTCCTGTCGGGACACAGGGCCATAAAGCGACTTCAAGGCAAGATCGCCACAATGATGGCCGACGTGGCGTCCTACCTTGTCCTTCTCCACAAAGTCCACGTAGGACGTCCTCTCGATCTCCACGGGCTGACCCTGGCGGTCGTACAGCGCCAGGACAAAGTGGAAGAAGTTGGACTTCCTCAAGTTGGACGGCGGCTGCTTCTCGAAGTGAGCTCGCGCCAGACCCACACCGCTAACACACACACACACACACACACAAGTTAGCTGACATGACCATGAAGATTCACAGTCTACACACAGAACAGAGACGTATTAGAGCAGCGATTCTCAAACTGTGGTACATGGGCTCCATCTAGTGGTACGCCAATGAATCACTTGATTGAAGTACAGTGTTTTATTGTCCTATATTCAAACACAGTGTTACTGTTCAAACTGAGGCCAAAAAATGTTAAATAAACTTGTTAAATAAAACCTCTGCCTTGTTTTTAATGAATACTTGGGTCTACTATGCTACTGTGTTTTAACGTTGGTCGTTATGGTGGTACTTGGGGAGCCGAGTGATTTAAGAGGCGGTACTTGGTGAAAAAAGTTTGAAAACCACTGGTATAGTGTATTTTGTAGAATGTGTTGTGTTTTGTATTGTATAGTATCGTGTATTTCGTAATGTATTGTTTTTGTGTATTGTATTATAATTTGTGAACTGTGTATTGTACAGTGTATTTTGTGTACTGTGTATTTAATTGTATTTTGTGTACTGTGTATTGTATCGTATAGTACAGTGCATTATATTGTATCGTACATTTTGTGTTGTGTATTGTATTTTTGTGTATAGTGTATTGTTTTTGTGTATACTGTATTGCAGTGTATTAATTGTAGTTTGTGTATTGTATTATATTTTGTCAACTGTGTATTGTACTGTATTTTGTGAACTTTGTATAGTAGTGCAATTTGTGTACTGTGTAATGTATTAGATTTTGTGTACTGTGTTATATTTTGCGTACTGTGTATTGTATTATATTTTGTGAACTGTGTATTGTATTGTGTTTGGTGAACTTTGTATACTAGTGTGTTTTGTGTACTGTATTATATTTTCCGTATTTTGTATTGTATTTTGTGAACTACGTATTGTATTGCATTTGTGTACTATGTACAGTATTATATTATGTATATTGTGTTTTGTGTATTGTATAGTGTATTTTGCATTGTATTGTATAGTGCAGTGATTCTCAAACTGTGGCATGTGTACCACTAGCGGTACCCGGACTTCATCGAGTGGTACGCCAAAGATCACTTAATTAAAGTACAGTGTTTTATTTTCCTATATTCAAACACAGTGTTACTGTTCAAACTGTGAGTAATGTTACAGTGGACAAAAATATTATTCATACTTGTTGAATGAAACCTCAGCCTCGTTTTTAATGAATATTTAGGCCTACTACACTACTGTATTATAAGGTCATACTTGCCAACCTTGAGACCTCCAAAATCGGGAGGGGGGGGGGCTTGGTCGGGGGGCGTGGTTATTTACAGCTAGAATTCACCAACTCGAGTATTTCATATATATATTATATATATATATATTATATATATATATATATATTATATATATATATATATATATATATATATGAAATACTTGACCTTCAGTGAATTCTAGCTATACATACATACATATATATATATATATATATATATATATATATATATATATATATATATATATATATATATATATATATATATATATATATATATATATATATATATATATATATATATATATATATATGTATTATTATATATTCTATTTTATTTACATAGAAAAAAAATAATACTTGAATTTCAGTGTTCCTGTGGCTATCCATTAGATGGCAGTATTGTCCTGTTTAACTCTTCGTTCATGATGAGTATATCATTTCGGTCGCCATGTGTGTAATTTCCTCGTTCTTCTGCTTCCTCTCCTTGTTGTGTGCGCAGTTGTGCACTATACTCTCTAAAAGCCCTAGATGTTATGACGTCATTGGGCAGACAAACTGTTTATATTGTGGAGCGGACGTGAGAACAGGCTGTCCCCACTCAGTCTCAGGTCCGCATTGAGCTGGAGGGGCGTGGCTCCAGCTCCGCTGAATACCGGGAGTTTGTCGGGAGAAAATCTCTGCCGGGAGGTTGTCGGGAGAGGCGCTGAATATCGGGATTCTCCCGCTAAAAACGGGGAGGGTTGGCAAGTATGTATAAGGTTGGTCATTATGGTGGTACTTGGAGAGCAAGTGTTTTCTGAGGTGGTACTTTAAATGGCTCGGTTTGCTCTCCTGGCGTCGGTATCGTATTTTTCGGCCGATAGGGCGCACTTAAAATCCTTTTATTTTCTCCGAAAACTTGACAGTACGCCTTATATTTCGGTGCCACCTAATGTGCGAATTAATTCTAGTTGTGCTTACCGACCTCGAAGCAATTTATTTGGTACATGGTGTAATGATACGTGTGACCAGTTGATGGCAGTCAAACATAAGAGATACATGTGGACTGCAGGTTGAACACCTGTTAATTAAATGACTCTAGCAACAACAAAACATTGACAATATAGAACATTACACACGGCGCTCATCTGCATAATTCCCAAAAATGTGCGCTCCATTGTAGTCCGTGCCCAAGTCAGTAAGCTCCTTATTTTTACTCTATCTTCTTGTTGTGGGGCTGTTGCCATTTCTAATATAGAGTAGCATACAGTTCTGACTTATGTCTGTCACTAGACCCGCTAAGGACACTACCGGTAAAACAACAATGACGGGGAGAAGAGGCTGTCGAAGTGGAGGTACGTAAATAATAGTGACATGCCAATCGATACAGATCTTTATGCTAGAATATCGATTCTCAAAACAAAATATCCATACTTTTGATACTTTAGTTCAGGGGTGTCCACCAAAGTCAGTGAAAAGTGAAGTATCCAGGGGCCATTGGTATGTTGTTGTTGTTTTCTTTAAATGCTAAAAACAGATGTTGTGTCAGCGTTGTATTATTAGTGACTAAGTATATTATTAATTATTAGTTGTAACATTTTAGCTTTTTCTCATTAAATACTGATTTTTTTCCCTCTTTTTTCTTACACTTTACTATTGTTTTTTTTTCCTTCCATTTACGAACAGAATGAAAATATTAAAAAAGTACTGCATAATCTGGTGTGTCAAAAATTCTGCCAGAAAAAACATATTAATGTTCAGTTACACATTTAACAGTGTTTATTATTGTTGTTTCAAATTAATTCCTAAATTAGTATAACTGTATTTCTTAATTAAACAACTAACTAAACGTTGTTTGTATTGTACGTTTATTTTACTTTTATGTGGAGAGCTTCTATTATTTTTCAAACTAATTAATTAATTAGTGTAATTATAATTTTTTTTTACTATTAACTAGACTTGTTTATATTTTATTATATATGTATGTATTTTATTTTATGTTGAGAGCTTCTAATATTTTTTCAAACTAATTCATTAACTAGTGTAATTGTTTTGGTTTTTTTTACTAATCAACTAAACTTTGTTTATATTTTATTATATATGTATGTATTTTATTTTATGTTAAGTTAAAGTACCAATGATTGTCACACACACTAGGTATGGTGAAATTTGTCCTCTGCATTTGACCCATCCCCTTGTTCACCCCCCCGGGAGGTGAGGGGAGCAGTGGGCAGCAGTGGGCAGCAGTGGGCAGCAAGTGGGCAGCAGTGGGCAGCAGCGGTGCCGCGCCCGGGAATCATTTTTGGTGATTTAACCCCCAATTCCAACCCTATATGTTGAGAGCTTCTAATATTTTTCTAACTAATGCATAACCTAGTGTATTGTTTTTTTTTACTAATTAACTAAACTTTGTTTTATATTTTATTATATATTTATGTAC
>NC_084758.1:15116800-15274300 GCF_033978785.1 Entelurus aequoreus
AAATAAATATATATATAGCTAGAATTCACTGAAAGTCAAGTATTTCATACATATATATATATATATGTATATATATATATGTATGAAATACTCGAGTTGGTGAATTCTAGCGGTAAATAACCACGCCCCCCCCTCCCGATATTGGAGGTCTCAAGGTTGGCAAGTATGAATAACAACAGTCTACCTATCACTAGTAAATAACAGAAATGACAGTCAGAAACCGACTTGACGATGGTCTGTAAATTTTTGACCAAGAAACCACCATTACATGTTTTGTAGACCACAATGAAGGGTTTTTAAAAAAAGATCATAATATGACCGCTTTAATGCACCTTATAATCCGGTGCGCCCTATCAAACCGAAACAATTGCTGTTGTTTGTACTTACTCCTTTTTGTAGAATACATGAATCAACTTGAATAATCGTTATCCTTTTAGACAGCCTTAGAGTCGAAGGAACTGTCTAATAGACCTAACAAATATTTGGCGGGGAGCCGGATGTGACGTCGCACGGCTCGTTAGCCGCTCCGGAAGCCTTTGACCGATTAAACATGTTTATTCATTCCCGCCGGTTCCGTTCGGGGACACGCAGCGACTCCCCAGACGACGGATTAAAACAGCCGCGACCTTGCTCGGCTTTGGGCGCTCGTTTGCGGGCGTCTCCTTCTCTCCTTGCGCCCCGAGCAGGCGGGCTCGCCAAGCCAGTTTAAAAAAAATAAAACTCACTTCCGGTGTGCGACCCGTTCACTTCCTGCTCACCGTCAAACATCTGCTAGCTAACAGTGCGCCGCGTGTGGCGTTTAGGTTGGACAGCGGCGCCACAATTAACATAATTGAGCTAATAATCGAGCTGACGAGCGTCCAGAGTGGAGTCGGATGGTGATGATGGTGACGATGATGAAGGTGTTTATATTGCGATAATGGAGGGTTTTAGTGCCGATGCCAATTCACCGCTACGCCCTCACAGGAGACATGTGCACGTGACAGGAAGCAGGGCGGAAGTGCAGAAGACTAATTTGCTGGTAATAGGTAGTGACACGCAACATTAGGACACACACCGAGCGCCGCTGCCGCCATCCAACTACACACACACACACACACACTTTGTCTAACATGGAAGAACTTTAACAAGCTCAAAAAGCACAGATGTGTTTTTGGCTCTATCTGCACATGACCCGAGAAAAACCTCAATCCTCATTAACTTACACTTAGACCAACTTTAATGATCCACAAGGGGAAATTGTTCCACACAGTAGCTCAGTTACAATGATGGAAAGTGTAAGGATGGAAAGGACAATGCAGGGTAAAATAGGCTAAATATAGCGATATATACATTCGTAATATTTACATAATATATGTACAGTGTATTATATATACTGATATATTATGTCTAGAGATGTCCGATATTATCGAGCCGATAAATGCGTTAAAATGTAATATCGGAAATTATCGGTATCGTTTTTTTTATTATCGGTATCGTTTTTGTTTTTTGTTGTTTTGTTTTTTATTAAATCAACATAAAAAACACAAGATACACTTACAATTAGTGCACAAACCCAAAAAACCTTCCTCCCCCATTCACACTCATTCACACAAAAGGGTTGTTTCTTTCTATTAATATTCTGGTTCCCTACATTATATATCAATATATATCAATACAGTCTGCAAGGGATACAGTCCGTAAGCACACATGATTGTGCGTGCTGCTGGTCACTAATAGTACTAACCTTTAACAGTTACTTTTACTCATTTTCATTAATTAGTAGTTTCAATGTACTGTATTTTTCGGACTATAAGTCGCAGTTTTTTCATAGTTGTCTTAAATCACCAAGTGCGATTTATATATGTTTTTTCCTTCTTTCGGCAGGTGCGACTTATACTCCGGTGCGACTTATACTCCGAAAAATGCGGTAACTGTTTTTATATTGTTTTAATTTCTTTTTCATTCAAGAAAATGTTTTTAATTTATTATCTTATTTAATTGTATTTTTTTTTTTTTTAAAGAACCTTATCTTCACCATACCTGGTTGTCCAAATTAGGCATAATAATGTGTGAATTCCACAACTGTATATATCGGTTGATATCGGTATTGGTTGATATCGGTATCGGTAATTAAAGAGTTGGACAATATCGGATATCGACAAAAAGTAAATGATAAATGATAAAAATGATAAAAAGCCATTATCGGACATCCCTAATTATGTCTATATCATATATACAATATATAACAATTACCATGTATAATATTACAGTATATGTGACAGCTGCAGCATAAATAGAGAGTAAATCCAGCAGGAAATAGAATATATACATTAAAAACAAAGAAGTACCGTATTTTTCGGAGTATAAGTCGCTCAGGAGTATAAGTCGCACAGGCCGAAAATGCATAATAAAGAAGAAAAAAAAACATATATAAGTCGCATTTTTGGGGGAAATTTATTTGATAAACCCAACACCAAGAATAGACATTTGAAAGGCAATTTAAAATAAATAAAGAATAGTGAACAACAGGCTGAATAAGTGTACGTTATATGAGGCATAAATAACCAACTGAGAACGTGCCTGGTATGTTAACGTAACATATTATGGTAAGAGTCATTCAAATAAATATAACATATAGAACATGCTATACGTTTACCAAACAATCTGTCACTCCTAATCGCTAAATCCCATGAAATCTTATACGTCTAGTCTCTTACGTGAATGAGCTAAATAATATTATTTGATATTTTACGCTAATGTGTTAATCATTTCACACATAAGTCGCTCATGAGTATAAGTCGCACCCCCGGCCAAACTATGAAAAAAACTGCGATTTACAGTCTGAAAAATATGGTAGCTAACATGTCAGGTGTCAGGTAATAGCCAGATATCATGTATTGCTGTATGGCGAGTGATTATACAGCTGGATGGAGTGCAGAATGAACGTCATTGTTTATCATTATTATCATTGGAAAACAAATAGCACTCTCGTTCCAACTTGATTTCTCATTAATTCTATGATTTGACTGACTTTACTCATCATCATGGAAAAAAAAAAAGTCTTCTCATCATGACAAAATGTTATGACTTTCTGAGTCAATTGACTGTCCATCCATTTTCTACCGCTTGTCCCTTATAGGGTCGCGGAGGGGGCTGAAGCCTATCTCAGCTGCATTCGGGCAGAAGGCGGGGTACACCCTGGACAAGTCGCCACCTCATCGCAGGGCCAACACAGATAGACAGACAACACTCACGCTCACATTCACACACTAGGGACCATTTAGTGTTGCCAATCAGCCTATCCCCAGGTGCATGTTTTTTTTCAAATCCATTATTTTTATTGACCTTTTTTTTTCTTTTCAAATCTATTATCAAATCAAATCAACTTTATTTATAAAGCACATTTAAAATTTACCACAGGGGTAGCCAAAGTGCTGTACAATGGGCAGGTTAAAAGATAATACGAGAACCGAGCAAACAGAACACAATAAAAAACAAATAAATAAAATATAAAAACATAAAAACAGGTTCACAGCAGGTGTATTATGGGGCGCCATTGCAGGATGGGTATCACTCAGTGTTAAAAGCCATGGAATAAAAGTATGTTTTTAAGAGAGATTTAAAAACAGGAAGAGAGGAGGCTTGTCTAACACTCAGATGTAGGTCGTTCCAGAGCTTGGGAGCAGCAGCAGCGAAAGCTCTGTCACCTCTAAGCTTCAGCCTTGTGTCCGGGACCGTCAGTAGCAGCTGATCGGCTGATTTTAGGGATCGGGTGGGGCAGTAAGGCTGAAGGAGGTCGGAGAGATATGTTGGCGCGAGGTTGTTTAGACATTTAAAAACAAATAAAAGGAGTTTAAAATTGATTCGGTAACGCACAGGGAGCCAGTGAAGGGACGCTAATATAGGGGTGATGTGCTCACGTCTGCGGGTCTGTGTTAGCAGACGAGCAGCAGAGTTCTGCACGAGCTGCAGGCGGGCGAGGGAGGCCTGGCTAATGCCTACATACAGGGCATTGCAGTAGTCTAAACGAGTCGAGATAAAGGCGTGGATTAATTTCTCGAGATCATGTCATGATAGAAGCGGTTTCACTTTCGCTATTTGGCGTAACTGATAAAAGCTTTTTTGTACGACACTGCTGATTTGTTTTTCGAATTTAAAATCTGAGTCGAACTTTACCCCCAGGTTTGTGACCCAGTCGCTGAGATACGGGGTCAGAGTGCCGAGGTCAACGTTGGGGGAGGGAGAGCGACTTGGACCGAACAACATAACTTCTGTTTTGTCTTCATTTAGGCTCAGGAAGTTAGCTGAAAGCCAGGCTTTGATGTCGTGCAGGCAGTCAATAAGACGTTGAACCGTGTTATTTTGTGCCATGGGAAAATAAATCTGGCAATCATCGGCATAAAAATGAAATGCAATATCGTACTTCCTAAAAATAGAACCAAGGGGGAGAAGGTAAAGCACAAATAAGATTGGGGTAAGGATTGAGCCCTGGGGAACCCCATGTGGTAAAGGAGCTATGGAAGACATAAAACTGTCTATTTTTATACAAAAACTCCTGTCGGTTAGGTACGACCGGAACCAGTTGAGGGCGGCGCCCCTAATGCCCACACAGTTCTCAAGACGAGTGATTAAGGTGGCGTGGTCGACGGTGTCGAACGCAGCAGACACATCTAAAAGCACCAGGACAACATATTTACCAGAATCAGTTGACAGGAGGATATCGTTAAAAACTTCACTATCATTTACAATTTGTTTTTCAAACGTATTTATATTTATATTCCATTATTTTGGTTAGCAATTTTCCAAATACGTAATTTTTGTTTACATTCTTTTTCAAATACATTATTATTGTTTACATTTTTTTACTCCAAATCCATTATTTCCGTTGTCATTTTTTTTTTTTTTTTTTTTTTTCAAATGCATTATTTTTGGTTACAAATCTGTTTTTATATCTTATTTTGTTGACTTTTTTTTTTTTCAAATACATATACATTTGTTGTGGTTTTCTGTTACAAATCCACTTTTTGTTTAGTTGCTTAAAAAGACATTTATTTCCATCCATCCATCCATTTTGTACCTCTTGTCCCGTTCGGGGTCGCGGGGGGTGCTGGAGCCTATCTCAACTGCATTCGGGCGGAAGGCGGGCTACACCCTGGACAAGTCGCCACCTTATCACAGGGCCAACAAAGACAACATTCACACTCACATTCACACAATAGGGCCAATTTAGTGTTGCCAATCAACCTATCCCCAGGTGCATGTCTTTGGAGGTGGGAGGAAGCCGGAGTACCCGGAGGGAACCCACGCAGTCACGGGGAGAACATACAAACTCCACACAGGATCACAGGATCGAACCCAGGACCTTCGTATTGTGAGGCAGACGAACTAACCCCTCTTCCACCGTGCTGCCCAATTGACTGATTGGACTCATTTCATGAGGACTCATGTTTCTCATGTCATTATCGTAGTGGACAAATAAGCAGTTTTCTCATCGAATGGTGTTTTTGTATGGCTTCTTCTCAATTCCAGATTTGGCGCGTTCAGTCAGCGTTCACCTTTCTCATGTCATTATCATCAATGCAAAACAAGTTCGGTCCTTTCAACAGCTTTTTTATACCGACTTGATGATTTTATTTGTCAGGATTTGACTCACTTCACTTATGTCATTATTCTCACCATCATGTAAAAACCTATTCTCAATGACAATTATGCCTCCTGATTTGACTTATTTTATCATTTTATCATGTCACTCAGTTTTTTGTGTAAAATGTGATTTGAGAACTTGGTGACTTTATCTTGACTTTGGGTCAATTTTCTGATTTGACTCAATGCAAGATCATGCGCGTTTCTCATGTCATCATAGTCATCATGGACAAATATGGTCAGTCTTCTCATCAAATGTGACCATGACGACCGGATGACTTCTTTCTAATTGAAGTAAATCCTCAGGTTTGACTCATGTTATCATCATTCACCTCACACATGTCATTGTTCTAATTATCAGTATAAGTCTGCACACTAAAAATGTTGGGTTAAAAAATCACCCAATTTTAACCCAACTGCTGGTTCAGAAAAGGACCAACCCCTTATTTGAGTTATTTTAACTCAACATTTTGGGTTATTTATTTAAAGCCAACTTTAGCGTTGAATTATTCAACCAAAAAGTTGAGTTATGATAACTAAATGTTGGGTTATTCCCAACCAAACTATTGGGTTAAAGTATTTAACCTAAAAGTTGAGTTATGCTAACTCAATGTTGGGTGATTGTAAATAATGATAATAAGATTAATCCATAATAAAATTCCCTTCAAGAAAAAAGTAACTTTTTAATTAAAAAAATGTGTTACTCGTTGAGAAACAACCCAACAATGGTTCATAATTTTAAAAACCCAGAAATGTAGTTAAAATAATACACTTATAACCCAAAAAATGGATTGCTCTTCATAAAAATAACTCCGATATTTAACCCAACACTAGCAACTCATAATTGGGTTATCAAAATAACCCATTATTTTTTAGTGTGTGATGAGTTTATAGTCAAATATTATTGACTTTTGCCTCCTGATTTTTATAATTTCTACGATTTGACTGATTTTATCATCGTTTACGTCACTAATGTCATTATTCTCATCATCACATAAAAAATCCGTCTTCTCATAGACCGACGTGTGTAAAATGTTATCATGACAATTTGATGACTTATTTCTCTCGATTTTGAGTCAATTTTAATCATTTTATGACCATACACGTTTCTCATGTCATTATTATCATCATTATAATACGATCAGTTTTCTCACCATTGTAAAATGTGATCATGACAACCTGAAGACTTCTTCCTCATGAGTTATTTTCAACTCTCGATTTATCATTATTCACTTTTCTCATGTCATTATCATCATCATGGAGAAATAAGGTCGTCTTCTCATCAACTGACCATTGCAAAATGTCACCTTGACAACCTGATGACTTCTCATGATTTCAAGTAAATTCTCCGACTCGGCTCATGTTATTATCATTCACTTTACTCATGTCATTATTCTCATCATCATACAAAAATGCATGAATATTCTCATTGACTAATGTGTGTACAGTAGAATGTTAATTACTTACGGCTCCTGATTTTTAATAATTTGTATGACTTGACTGATTGTATCATTCACTATAGTCATGTCGTTATTCTCATCATTTAAAAAATGAGTCTTCTCACAAAATGATGATTGTAAAATGTGATCATGACAACTTGACGACTTCTTCATCCCGACATCAATTATAGATTTGACTTACTTACTTATCATTATTCACTTTTCTCATGCCATTTATCATCATGGACAAATAAGGCCATGTCTTTTCATGGAATAAAAATTGTAAAATGTCATAATGACAATTTGATGATTTCGATTTTATGACCGTTCACAATTCTCATGTCATTTATCATCATTATCATGGAGAAATAAGATCAGTTTTCTCACCAAATGGCGATTGTAAAATGTAATCTTGACAACTTCGCCGTCATGACATCTTTTAAATTTGACTCATTTTTATCATCATTCACTATACTTGTGTCATTATTCTCATCATCATATAAAATGCAGTCTTCTCATAGACTAATGAGTGTACAGTAAAATGTTTTTATTGATCCTGATTTTTCATCATTTCTATGACTTGACTGATTGTATCATCATTCATTATACTCCTGTCTTCTCATAGACTAATGAGTGTACAGTACAATGTTAATTACGGCTCTTGATTATTATCATTTTTTTGATTTGACTGATTTTATAATCATTAAATTTCCTCATGTCCGTATTCTGATCATCATCATTTAAAAAACGAGTCATCTCACAGACTGATGATTGTAAAATGTGACAACTTGATGACTTCACTATCACGATATTTTATCAATTATAGATGTTCCTTATCATTATTCACTTTTCTCATGGCATTATCATCATGGAAAAATACGGCCGGTCTCCTCATGACAGTTCGATGACTTATTTCCCTCGATTATGAGTCAATTTTCTGATTGAAATCATTTTATGACCGTTCACATTTCTCATGTCATTATTATCATCACTATCACGGAAAAATAAGGCTGGTCTTTACAATTGTAAAATGTCATCATGACAACTTGACTTGGGAATTTGATTACGTTTTCTAATGTTATGACCGTTCACAATTCTCATGTCATTATCATCATTATCGTGGAGAAATAAGATTGGTTTTGTCACCAAATGGCGATTGTACAATGTGATCATGACAACTTGATGACTTCTCCATCACGATATTTTACCAATTGTAGATTTGACTTACTTTATCATTATTCACTTTTCTCATGGCATTATCATCATGGAAAAATAAGGCCGGTCTTCACAAAGACCGACGTGTGTAAAACCTCCTCGTGACAGTTTGATGACTTATTTCTCTCGATAATGAGTCAATTTACCGATTTTAATAATTTTATCACCATTCACGTTTCTCATGTCATTATTATCATCATTATCATGGAGAAATAAGAGCCAGTTTCCTCACATATGTGATCATGACAACTTGACTTCTCATCGATTCTCTGATTTGATTTATTTTACCTTCATTGTAGCAAATATCTTGGTTCTCATCTGGCAATGACACCATTCAAATGTTAAAATGAGGTCTCATGCTTTAAAGCTATGTGACGTTTTAACACAGGCGCTTGCTGATGTTGGAGTCTAACACCTGCATTGTGTGTGTGTGTGTGTGTGACTGTGTGTCTGCGCTTTTACGTTAATGCGTTGCCGTTGTTGAATAACAATAATAATAATTATAATAATAACAATAATAGTCATAGTATATTAATTGTAATAATCACAGTACTAATTGTAATAGTAATATTAGTAAGTAATATATAATAAATACATCAAGACGATTGTGTATTTCTTGTCAAATGTATTCAGTCATTTTTCCTTGACAAACAACATTTTCTTCTCATTATTCATTTATTTACAGAAGGATGTCATATATGTATTTATACTTATTATAGTTCTTTTATTTTGGGGGGTTCCTCGGATTTAATTTGACTTCAGTGACGTTTCTAGAAACTCGAGCAACTCATACGTTCCATTTCCCGTACAAACCTTCCATAATATATGTTTACATTGGGAAATTTGTAATGTATTTACAGTGTGTGTGTGTGTGTGTGTGTGTGTGTGTGTGTGTGTGTGTGTGTGTGTGTGTGTGTGTGTGTGTGTGTGTGTGTGTGTGTGTGTGTGTGTGCGTGTGCGTGTGTGTAGGAACTTGGCTGAAGAGTCGCACTTACTTTTTCATGGCGGTCAAAGCATTAAATATTGTCGTTATGAATGATTCCCCTTTGAAATAGTCATAAAAATAGCCTTACAACTATTCAATACATACTTAATTACTATGTTTAATAGTTTATAACACAGTCATAAACATGATCCTATTATTATTTGTATTAAATACGCTGGAACAGTTTTAAATGACAACAAACCATTGAGTTATTAATAGTCGCGTATAAAACGATCATTACAAAAATATGATGAATTAGTTCATGCACTATTAACATACTTAATTATTATGTTTAATAGTTTATAACACGGTCATAAACATGATCGTATTATTATTTGTATTAAATACGCTGGAACAGTTTTAAATGACAACAAACAATCGAGTTATTAATAGTCGCGTATAAAACGATCATTACAAAAATATGATGAATTAGTTCATGCACTATTAACATACTTAATTATTATGTTTAATAGTTTATAACACGGTCATGAACATGATCCTATTATTATTTGTATTAAATACGTTAGAACAGTTTTAAAAGACAACAAACCATCAAGTTATTAATAGTCGCGTACAAAACAATCATTACAAAAATATGATGAATTAGTTCATGCACTATTAACATACTTAATTATTATGTTTAATAGTTTATAACACGGTCATAAACATGATCCTATTATTATTTGTATTAAATACGTTAGAACAGTTTTAAAAGACAACAAACCATCAAGTTATTAATAGTCGCGTATAAAACAATCATTACAAAAATATGATGAATTAGTTCATGCACTATTAACATACTTAATTACTATGTTTAATAGTTTATAACAGTCATAAACATGATCCTATTATTATTTGTGTAAATACGCTAGAACAGTTTTAAATGATATTAAATTAAGAGTCGCATATAAAATGATTATTACAAAAATATGATGAATTAGTTCATGCACCTTTTTGTGTTTATTATTATACAATATTATTTAATTCTCTGCATAGTTTTTGGTCATTACCATTATATGAATAAACTTTAGTGAATTATATTTCTCTAAATAGTTGGTGGTCGTAAATGTAATAATATTATAATTATGACTGTATGACAATATTCATAAACGTTATCATTTTTGCTTTGAACAATAATTTTGTAGTCATATACATTATTTTGCGTGTAAAAAAACTTTTTTGGTAAAAAAAAAAAAAAAGACTTTTGTCTTTGGAAGCGCGCGCTCACCTCTGCGCTGCGGTGTTGGCGTCCAGGATCCCCGCGCCGTGCATCCAGGAGCGCACCGGGGTCATGCCGGTGGGGAGCGGTTCCTCCTTCATGGTCAGACCCCCCCGGGGGAGGCCGTCCTGGATGGAGAACATCATAGGAGGGCGGGGGGTGTGGGGGGGATGAAGAAGATGAGGATGAAGAGTAATCCTCCTGCACGAGACACCTGGACCTGAGGAGGAGGTAGGAGGTCCCGGTCCAGAACTGTAGAGTCCTGCGCGGGTCCCTCTGGACTTGTCAGGCCGGCAAGTTGAAGGAGAGCGGGGAGAGCATCTCTCAGGAGCCGGGGGCGGGGTGCATAGGAGGGGGTGGGGGGACGCAAACGTGGAGGTCCTGATGAGACGCGGCGAGCTGCGAGAGTGAGTGGAAAGAAGAAGACAAGAAGACTCTGCTTCAAAAGGAGGTCCACTCGAGTGAGGGAGGTGGTGGTGGGGGTGGAGGGGTGGGGGGCGAGGCCGATTGGGCGCTAAGAGAACCCCCCCACTCCTCCACCCACCCCACCTCCCGTCCCCGGTTCTTTATGGCTCCTCTGTCCCGGAGGAGAGCCCCCTTCTCCCGCGCCGAGGCTCGGATCTCCCGCGGGACAGGCGCGGAGCGAAGGGGAGGCGTGGCGACCGCCATATAAGGACAGCCTCATTTAAATACTAGCACGGACCTCGCCTCCTATTGGCTGCGGACTTCTGTTACGTCACCGCTTTGTGCTCGTGCACGAAGTAAAAGATTACAAAAAACAAAAACAAAAAAACTTGTCACCGCGCGCGTGCTTTTTTTAAAATTTATTTTATTTTTATTTTTTTTAACAAGTTGACAGTTCCGCTTAATTTTTTTTAGCAAAAGTTCCGAGACCAAGTCCAATGTGGACAAAAGTCCAAGCTGACATGTGTCAGGAAGCAGGAGCGCGGCAATGAAGGCGGACGTCGCCATCTTGTGGCGGTACTCTTGCAGCGTCTCAGAGCTGGGATTTATGTCTCTTAAAAAGGAGGCGTTCCTTTCAAATAACCGCGAAGTTGGCAAGTTGTGTAAATTGTACATAAAAACAGAATACAATCATTTTCAAATCCTTTTCAACCTATATTCAATTGAATGGACTGCAAAGACAAGATATTTAGCGTTCGAACTGGAAAACTTTGTTATTTTTTGCAAATATTAGCTCAATTGGAATTTGATGCCCGCAACATGTTTCAAAAAAGCTGGCACAAGTGGCAAAAAAGACTGAGAAAGTTGAGGAATGCTCATCAAACACTTATTTGGAACATCCTACAGGTGAACAGGCTAATTGGGAACAGGTGGGTGCCATGATTGGATGTAAAAGCAGCTTCTATGAAATGCTCAGTCATTCACAAACAAGGATGGGGCGAGGGTCACCACTTTGTGAACAAATGCGTGAGCAAATTGTCCAACAGTTTAAGAACAACATTTCTCAACCAGCTATTGCAAGGAATTTAGGGATTTCACCATCTGCGGTCTATGATATCAACAAAAGGTTCAGAGACTCTGGAGAAATCACTGCACTTAAGCAATGGTATTACGGACCTTCGATGCCTCAGGCAGTATCGAAAAGCGACATCAGTGTGTAAAGGATATCACCACATGGGCTCAGGAACACTTCAGAAACCCACTGACAGTAACTACAGTTGGTCGCTACATCTGTAAGTGCAAGTTAAAATTCTCCTATGCAAGGCGAAAACCGTTTATCAACAACACCCAGAAACGCTGTCAGCTTCGCTGAGCCTGAGCTCATCTTAAATGGACTGATACAAAGTGGAAAAGTGTTCTGTGGTCTGACGAGTCCACATCTCAAATTGTTTTTGGAAACTGTGGACGTCGTGTCCTCCGGACCAAAGAGGAAAAGAACCGTCCGGATTGTTATAGGCGCAAAGTGTAAAAGCCAGCATCTGTGATGGTATGGGGGTGTATTAGTGCCCAAGACATGGGTAACTTACACATCTGTGAAGGCGCTATTAATGCTGAAAGGTACATACAGGTTTTGGAGCAACATATGTTGCCATCCAAGCAACGTTACCATGGACGCCCCTGCTTATTTCAGCAAGACAATGCCAAGCCACGTGTTACAACAGCGTGGCTTCATAGTAAAAGAGTGCGGGTACTAGACTGGCCAGCCTGTAGTCCAGACCTGTCTCCCATTGAAAATGTGTGGCGCATTATGAAGCCTAAAATACCACAACAGACTGTTGAACAACTTAAGCTGTACATCAAGCAAGAACGGGAAATAATTCCACCTGAAAAGCTTCAAAAATGTGTCTCCTCAGTTTCCAAACGTTTACTGAGTGTTGTTAAAAGGAAAGGCCATGTAACACACTGGTAAAAATGACCCTGTGACAACTTTTTTGCAATGTGTTGCTGCAATTAAATTGTAAGTTAATGATTATTTGCAAAAAAAAATTTAGTTTCTCAGTGTGATCATTAAATATCTTGTCTTTGTAGTTTATTCAATTGAATATAAGTTGAAAAGGATTTGCAAATCATTGTATTCTGTTTTTATTTCCCAGTTACACAACATCCCAACTTGACTGGTTTTGAGTTTTGTAGTTATATTTTTTTTAAATCAAGGAAAAAATCACTAGTATCAGTATAATTGCATTTACACAAATATTATTCTAATAATGGGAATTTTAGGAAAAATATCAGTTAAAATGTTATCTTCATTGTGAACATCGCATAGGGCGGTGCCATACTTCCATGCTTTGGCAGTGACATTACTAGTTTCAATTTTCCCTCACCTAAAAAAGTGTAAGATTTTAACAATATAGAAGAAAATACACAAATAATAAGTAATATTACATTGCATTCAACAATGGCTCCACATACTGACAAATCAAGGAATACGGGGACAATTTTGGTAGTTTTCACACTTAAAACTAGTACAATATATATATATTTTTTCAAAGAACTAGGAAATGCAATTTTGGTTGAAATTTCGCAGAGCCGAAATGCTAACTGCTAACAGGCTTGCTAGATAGCGTCAAGCAACAAAAAATGTGAGCAAAATGAGCTTTAAAAAAAAGCTGGGATGCTAACATTAATATGCTAACAATAGCCTGGTTAAGGTTAGCATTAACGAAATACCAACATATTTGACACTGAGGTGCATACCTGCAAAATTAGCTAAAAGAAAAAAAAGCTACCATGCTAATGTTGGCATGCTAAAATACTAACTGTAGCATGAGTCAAGAACCAAAATATTTTAAAAGTTAGCCTGCTAACATTAGCATACATCGAGTACCAAAATATGTATACCTATACCATAAATATATACCACCTATACCATACCATATAATGTTAGTGTTTTCATTGTAAACATTGCATATGGCGGTGCCATACTTCCATGCTTTGGCAGTGACATCACTAGTTTCACTTTTCCCTCACCTAAAAAAGTGTAGCATTTTAACAATATAGAAGAAAATACACAAATAATAAGTAAGATTACATTGCATTAAAGGATGGCTCCACATACTGACAAATCAAGGAATACGGGGGCCATTTTGGTAGTCACCTTTAAAACTAGTACAATAAATAGATTTTTTTCAAAGAATTAGAAAATGCAATTTTTGTTGAAATTTCGTAGAGCCAAAATGCTAACCGCTAACACACTTGCCAGATAGCGTCAAGTAACAAAAAATGTGAGCAAAATGAGCTAAAAAAAAAAGGTTGCGATGCTAATGTAACTATGCTAACAATAGCCTGGTAACAGTTAGCATTAGCACATATTTGACACGGAGGTGCATACCTGCAAAATTAGCTTTAAAAAAAAAGCTAGCCTGCTAAAATACTAACTGTAGCATGAGTCAAGCACCAAAATATTTTAAAAGTTAGCCTGCTAACATTGGCATACATCAAGTACTAAAATATGACTGGTGTATACATATAAAATTAGCCGAAAAAAGCTGGCCCATTAACATTTGCATGCTAACAGGCAGCATTTACCAAGTAAGAAAATATTAGAGGCTGAAGTGTATACCTGCAAAATTTACACACACACAAAAAGCTATCGTGATAGCATTAAAATTAGGGATGTCCGATAATGGCTTTTTGCCGATATTGTCCAACTCTTTAATTACCGATACCGATATCAACCGATATCAACCGATACCGATATATACAGTCGTGGAATTAACACATTATTATGCCTAATTTGGACAACCAGGTATGGTGAAGATAAGATCCTTTTTAAAAAAATTAATAAAATAAAATAAGATAAATAAATTAAAAACATTTTCTCGAATAAAAAAGAAAGTAAAATAATACAAAAACAGTTACATAGAAACTAGTAATTAATGAAAATGAGTCATATTAACTGTTAAGGTTAGTACTAGGGATGTCCGATAATGGCTTTTTGCCGATATCCGATATTCCGATATTGTCCAACTCTTTAATTACCGATACCGATATCAACCGATACCGATATCAACCGATATATGCAGTCGTGGAATTAACACATTATTATGCCTAATTTGGACAACCATGTATGGTGAAGATAAGGTACTTTTTAAAAATAATAATAAAATAAGATAACTAAATTAAAAACATTTTCTTGAATAAAAAAGAAAGTAAAACAATATAAAAACAGTTACATAGAAACTAGTAATTAATGAAAATGAGTAAAATTAACTGTTAAAGGTTATCAATCAATCAATCAATGTTTATTTATATAGCCCTAAATCACAAGTGTCTCAAAGGGCTGTACAAGCCACAACGACATCCTAGGTTAGTACTATTAGTGGACCAGCAGCACGCACAATCATGTGTGCTTACAGACTGTATGCCTTGCAGACTGTATTGATATATATTGATATATAATGTAGGAACCAGAATATTGATAACAGAAATAAATGGGGGGAGGGAGGTTTTTTGGGTTGGTGCACTAATTGTAAGTGTATCTTGTGTTTTTTTATGTTGATTTAATTAAAAAAAATAAAATAAAAAAAACCGATACAGATAATAAAAAAAACGATACCGATAATTCCCGATATTACATTTTAACGCATTTATCGGCCGATAATATCGGCCTGTTAGCATAGTTACATTAGCATCGCAACCTTTTTTTTTAGCTCATTTTGCTCACATTTTTTGTTACTTGACGCTATCTGGCAAGTGTGTTAGCGGTTAGCATTTTGGCTCAGCCGCCGCTAATGTTGGTGCAGAAGGCCTCTGGCAGAATTCATACAGTGCTGACAACAAGCTAGCTGAATTCTAGTTGGATACAAACTATAACTTAAAAACAGCAACACTGGAGCCTAATGTGACATGAAGAATATATGATGAATACGTTTGTATTAGAGATAAATTCTTTCAAATGTAATATCGGAAATTATTGGTATCGGTTTCAAAAAGTAAAATTAATGACTTTTTAAAACGCCGCGGTACATATCCGGTAAAACACGGACGTAGGGAGAAGTAGTCAGCAGCCCCTCCCCTCTTCCCTCTCCCACACACAACACAGGAGTTGACGACTGCAGCATGAGAGGTTTACTGGCGACGCTTGATGACCTCATCAAACCCCCGCGAGCGGAGCATAACAACAACAAGAGTGTTGATGCCGGTGCTGTAGCCGTGGCTAACAAGCCAGCTTGCTCGGTGACTGACTAACGACACCATGTCTATGGTTTGGGATTATTTTAAAGTGTCTCTGACGGAAAAAAAACTGGCAATTTGCAATGACTGCAAAAAGTTGGTTATGCGAGGAAGAACCAAGACGTCTTCCTTTAATACGAGCAATTTGATCTCCAAACTCTTCAAGAATCATAAGGAGATACACAATGAATACAAGCGGAAGATGTATGAAAAGCAAACACCGGAAAAAAGTAGTACCACAAAGTTGTCGCTTAAAGACTCCGTCGAGAAAAAACAAAAATACAACAAAAACCACCCTAAGGCGAAAGCCCACGTTGTGGTCAGGTGCCGTGTCTCAACGCAGCATTTCAGAAGCTCTGGTGGTAGGCCACTTCAAGCACTCACCACTAGCTTGCAGCACATTTGTGTTACTCATACAAATACGTTAAGAGCAGGGCAGATTGAGCCCAGTTTATAATTCCCTGTTATACAGTATACCAGGCAGCCTTGCACTAAAGGAGGACTATGTTATTTTGTACTTTATTACTCTAGTATACTGTTTAAAAATGTTTAAAAAAAAAAAAAAAAAGCATTTTGTGGAAGTCAAAGTATAGTATTACCCATAGTTGTAGCGGGTATCAGGATTATCTCAGGGAGAGCATGTCCCAAATTCCAAGCTGCTGTTTTGAGGCATGTAAAAAAAAAATAATGCACTTTGTGACTTCAATAATAAATATGGCAGTGCCATGTTGGCACTTTTTTCCATAACTTGAGTTGATTTATTTTGGAAAACCTTGTTACATTGTTTAATGCAGGGGTCACCAACGCGGTGCCCGCGGGCACCAGGTCGCCCGTAAGGACCAGATGAGTCGCCCGCGGGCCTGTTCTAAAAAAAAAAAATTAAAAAAAAAAAGTAAAAAAAAAAAAAAAAAAAAAAAAAGTTTTTTTATTTTTTTTAAAAATTAAATCTACATAGAAAAAACACAAGATACACTTTCAATCAGTGCATCAACCCAAACAACCTCCCCCATGCACACTCATCCACACCCACTAACACAAAATGGGTTATTTCTTTCTGCTACCAATATTCTGGTTCCCACAACATAGACAACACATCTGCAAGGGACACAGTCCCTGCAGCACACATGATTGTATAGGCTGCTGGTCCACTAACATTTTCATTAATTACTATTTTTTATGTAATTATTTTTATATTGTTTTACTTTCTTTTTTATCCAAGAAAATGTTTTTTATTTATTTATCTTATTTTATTTAATTTTTTTTTAAAAAGGGCCTTATCTGCAACAGACCAGGTTGTCAATGAAATTAGATTTGTTTAAAGGGTTTTTTAAACCAGGCCCAGTCCAGATAATGTCCAAGTCGGACTCAGCAACACACACCTTCATTCATGTACACAGAAAAAAATTAGGGAACACAACAGATTGCATATAAATTATAAACAAAATTACATTTTAAAAATAAGCATTTATGTACAGTCCAGATTATGTCCAGGTCACTCAAATTAGGGAACACAACAACAGATATCATATAATCTATAAACATAATTATACTTTCAAAATAAGCCTTTGAGGACTTCTCATCTTTTTTTTTATGTTTTTTGGCATCATTATCGTTTTCAACCATGTAACTTTCTAAAGTTAGAAAATACTGAATACATTTTTAAAGAAAGTAATACTAAGTGAATATCTGTTTTTGGCCTTAAAAATAAACATTTTACCAAGTACTATAATTAAATTGACTAAATCATGATTGTCAATGAACTCTCCTAAAATAACAGAAACCACATTAAGCTTCATAAACAAACCAATCCTTAAACACATTTTTTCAACTTCCACCCAAAACAAAGACACAATATGACAATACCAAAACAAATGCAGGGTGGATTCAGGCTCCTGACAACAAAATCGGCAATCATCTGACTCTGTCATATTCCATAATTTTAACATTTTCCCTGTGGGTAAGAAGTTATAAATAATTTGAATTTGAAAATAACGATTTTGCACATCGATAGTGGTTTTATAGATTAGTTTGAATATGGCATCCCATGGCAACGGGCAGTCAAAAAAGTCCTCCCATTTTCCATTTGTGTTGTATGAGGCAGCCTTCAAAGATTTCTTTATTAAATAAAAACTATATATTTTTCTATTTATTTTAGTTCCTTTTTGCCAACTAGAATTTCTTATTAGAGATTTACAAACTAATAATTTAGTAGTTCCATAATTAATTATTTGTTTCCATCTTTTCCCAATTACTCCAGTTAGTTGATAAAATGAAAAGCTTGAGCAAGCATCACCATACATAGCTCTAAATTCATCATACTTCATAATTTTACCATTCTCATTGATAATATCATTGACAAAAATGATTCCTCTTTCAAACTTATTTTTCCAAAAGAAAGGCTTTCCATCTATTACAATATTAGAGTTCATCCATATTAACTGCTGCAAAATATCGTCTCTTTTTCCTGGCACATAAAATTGAAAACACCACTGTGAGTGGATTGTTTCCTTTATGAACCCCGCCATGTTTCCCAGCAGACTCTCTGGGAGGGGATCACCTGTAAAAAAGGATACAATTTCTTTTGATACAGTACATGTTTTTTGTCCAACAGGACATTTGTGTGCCACTCAATGTTTAAATACATCTTTGGAACAATTGATGCTTTTAAAGACAGACACATAGCTTCAAGGTTGAAAAGTTTCAGGCCCCCATATTCATACTCTGTGTACAAAACCTTTCTTTTAATCTTTTCTGGTTTGCCGTTCCAGACAAAATCGAAGACCCTCCGCTCATAAATCTTAAAAAAGTTTTGTGATGGAGCTGGTAATGACAAAAACAAATAAATAAATTGAGGAATAATTAACGAGTTGGCAATAGACATTTTACCATACAAGGTTAGGGATTTCCCTTTCCATAATTGCATAATTTTGTCCAGCTTTCTTAGTCGATTATCATAATTTACTGAGCCTAGATCTTCCAGATTTTCTGGGACAACAACACCAAGTATGTTAACTGGTCCATCTGTCCACAAAACAGGCACTTTGCATTCCATTCGAAAGGACGTTCCCTTTAGATTTTCGATTCTTAACATTTTACATTTATCATAATTAAGCTTAAGGCCAGATTGCTGTGAAAATATGTCCAAAAGATTAAGAAGGTTCCGCAAACAATGAGGAAAAATCTTATCTTTGTGAATCAGCCTTTTCTGACATGAACTTCATCAAGAACAAACACAGAACACGCCTCACTGATGCACATCTGCAAGACTCACTCAGAGTTGCAGTGTCAAGTTACACACCAGAGTACAACACACTAGTTAACAGCATGCAATGCCAGGCTTCCCACTAACTGACAAAGAAACAGATAACAGATTTGGTGTTCAGTTCAAAGTGTGACATGATTTAAAAATTTGAGAGTTTACTTTTGTATTTTACATGAGTTATTATTTGTACAAACATGGTGCAAAGTAATTCATGATTTGTTAAAAAATGTTAGTGGCTAGCTAGTTAAAATGGGATATTGTGATTTCACAAGACTGTCTTAGAAGTGATCATTTGAAAATGTTCAATTTGAAAAATGTGCACTTAGAGAAAATATAAAAATAAAGTGTTGCATATTGATATTTATCTGTTTCTATATATATTTATTGTGAGAAATCATTAAGATGATCAGTGTTTCCACAAAGATAAATATCATTAATTATTAATAATAACAGAGTTAAAGGTAAATTGAGCAAATTGGCTACTTCTGGCAATTTATTTAAGTGTGTATCTAACTGGTAGCCCTTCGCATTAATCAGTACCCAAGAAGTAGCCCTTGGTTTCAAAAAGGTTGGTGACCCCTGGTTTAATGCATCCAGCGGGGCATCACAACAAAATTAGGCATAATAATGTGTTCATTCCACGACTGTATATATCGGTATCGGTTGATATCGGAATCGGTAATTAAGAGTTGGACAATATCGGAATATCGGCAAAAAAGCCGTTATCGGACATCTCCAGTTTATATATTTATGAAAATTAAATAAAAAAACACAATTATTTTTTATTAATTTATGACCATGATTTATGTTAGGCCACCAGAGAAGGACTTGCTGGCCCTGACGGCACACCACTGGTACATTTCTATATTTAAAAATATATATTTTTAATTAAAAACGTTCATCCAAATGCCGCTAAGTTTCCTTTAAATCAGTGGTCCCCAACCTTTTTTGCACCACGGACCGGTTTAATGTAGGCATTATTTTCAGGGACCGGCTTTCCATTTGTGCCAGATAGACACAGCAAAATTATGTGCATGAAAAATACAACTCACTATAACGCTGAATTAGTGTTTCTTTGCAATGAAATGCAGATGGAAATCAGCCTTTGGCTACAATCTGTCACTTTTATATTGTATATGTTCATTAATGTGCATTGTATCATGTCACAAAGTTATAACAAATGGCGACTTCCTATGAGGAGTTTTATTGGACATCATTGGTGTGTCTAGTGCACAGGTGTCAAACTCAAGGCCCACGGGCCAGATCTGGCCCTCCACCTCATTTTATATGGCCCGCAAAAGCCTGGAAATGTGTCAATAAAATACCTTATATTTTCGTTCTTATTTTCTTACTAAAGGTATTATGTTTTTTTTCTAGTTTGACAGGGAAAACAAAAAGTGTCCAATATTGCAACAAATATTATATTATTTAACTTTGTTGGTCAAAATCCAAAATCTGCTTGACTTATGATTTCGTAAAAGTTATTCCTTAAATTGTACACTATAAAAATGATTTTACTGTAAAATTTAGGGAATTTTTTGCAGCCCATTACTGTAAGTTGAAAAAAATCGACCAATGTTTGTTTTTTTACAGTAAAATTCTGTCGACTGAGCTGTCAGTTTTTTGTTTTTTTTACTGTAACATCAACGGTTGATGATTTTATGGTGCCACATTTTATTATGGTAAAAAACTGGCAGCTGAGTTGCCAAAATAAAATTTAACAATTAAATAATAAAAAAACTATTTTATAGTAAACGTCTGGCAACTTTTTTTCTGTAAAAAACAGTGGTAAAATCCGCAGATTTTTTTTACTCTTTACGTCAGAAATTTTTTAATAAATATTTAAGTTCATAGGCAAATTCATTAATTATTTACTGTTACAAGCGGCCCTCTCATGGCAGCCATGACTGTGGGTGTGGCCCTCAATGAAAACAAGTTTGACACCCCTGGTCTAGTGGGACAGGCCAAAGTTAATTTGGAGAAAATGCAGTCTTTTATCAATTATTTAATGTTTCTCTGCGGCCCGGTAGCAAATGCGTCACGGACCGGTACCGGTCCCCGGACCAGTGGTTGGGGACCACTGCTTTAAATGACTAATTTTCTAGTCCAGATTTGGGTGACACGCATGCGCAGAGTGGTGCAATTGTCGAGGCTAAATTTGCATGGGCTTTAAACGGCTCCCAATCGGGAATCGGATCTCAACGTTCACTTCAAACATACTTGCCAACCCTCCCGAATTTTCCGGGAGACTCCCGAATTTCAGCGCCTCTCCCGAAAATCTCCCGGGACAACCATTCTCCCGAATTTCTCCCGATTTCCAGCCGGACTTAAGGCACGCCCCCTCCAGGTCCGTGCGGACCTGAGTGAGGACAGCCTGTCGTCACGTCAGCTTGGCCAACTAAAAAGTAACCACAGAACAATATTGTTCTGTGGTTACTTTTTGGTTGGCCAACGGTTTACGTTGTATTGCGCACCCTGACGGCAAGCGTGGGAGTCGGTTCTGAAGTATGAAGTAAAGAGACGTAACTTCGTCACCTCGCCTGGTTATTGACTCCAACCCAGAATATTACACTGCCCTATGCTCCTTCAAAGGCTGTGCTACTGGCTGCAAAGCATTGCACTTTCAAATACAACAATGCGTAGAGAGGAGTGTTATGTGTGTATATGTGTAAATAAATGAACACTGAAATTCAAGTATTTATTTTATTTATATGTATATACATATAATAAAAAAAAATAAAAAATAAAAAATATATATATATATATATATATATACATATATATATATATATATATATATATATATATATATATATATATATATATATATATATATATATATATATATATATATATATATATATATATATATATACACACACAGTGTTTCCCACACATTCATTTATTTGTGGCGGCCCGCCACGAAAGAATTAAGGCCGCCACAAATAGATTTTTATTTTTTTTTGTCCTGTCCAGCTTCTCAGGCAAATCATATAGTTGATGTAGATGCCCATATCGGCTGTTCAGATTTACTTTACAAAAGAGAAGTGTAGGATCAAGATTTTTGGAGCTCTTTGTTCAGTGGATCAGATATTTGATGAAGCTCTGTGTCTATCTACCACCACTACTGTTTTCTGTTTATTTGTTACTGACTGTGGCAGGACATCTCTGCCTCTGTTTCACTTTATGTTGCTGGTAAATAATATGGTTGTAGTAGTAGGCTAAAGTTAAATTATTTAGTATGCACTAATTAAAGGGGCAGAGCTTTAAGAGACATTTTAGATTTTATATTTTTATAAGATATATTTTTTGTAAGAACCACAATTAATAAATATATTTCAGTGAATAACTTACTGTTCAAATCTGTATATAAATATGTACATAAAGTGTTGTAATTATATTGTAAAATGGATGGATGGACGTTTAAAACAAAACTGTTTTAATTAATTAGTAAGTATACATTTTTTGAGCCTTTTTAGAGAAAATCATATCATTGTAGTAAATTATGCAAATTATTCGATGATGTCATGGTGACCACGCCCATAGCCACAGGAATCTTGGCAGTTTATGGGAAACACTGAGATATATATATAAATAAATAAATGATATATGGGTTATACTTGTATAGCGCTTTTCTACCTTCAAGGTACTCAAAGCGCTTTGACAGTATTTCCACATTCACCCATTCACACACACATTCACACACTGATGGCGGGAGCTGCCATGCAAGGCGCTAACCAGCAGCCATCAGGAGCAAGGGTGAAGTGTCTTGCCCAAGGACACAACGGACGTGACTAGGATGGTAGAAGGCGGGGATTGAACCCCAGTAACCAGCAACCCTCCGATTGCTGACACAGCCACTCTACCAACTTCGCCACGATATATAGCTAGAATTCACTGAAAGTCAAGTATTTATTTTATATATATATATATATATATATATATAAGATATACTTGAATTTCAGTGAATTCTAGATATAAATATACTCTTGGATGCTTTTAAAAAAGGCTTAAAAACCTCTTCTTTTTTTTTTAGATATATGCATACTAGTTTTAGCTATTTGGCTGTTCTAGTTTTTTTTTTATTTTATTTTTTATTATCTTTTTATTTTATTTATTTTTATACACTGTAGCACTTTGAGGTTGTTTACTCAATGTAAAGGGCTTTTTTACAAATAGAATACTTTATTATTATCCTCCCCCTTTACCCCACCCCCCCGGCCCCGCCCACCTCAAACCCCCCCCCAATCTCCCGAATTTGGAGGTCTCAAGGTTGACATATGACTTCCAAATAGACGTTCAAATTAGGGATGTCCGATAATGGCTTTTTGCCAATATCCAATATTCCGATATTGTCCAACTCTTTAATTACCGATACCGATATCAACCGATACCAATATCAACCGATATTGATATATACAGTTGTGGAATTAACACATTATTATGCTTAATTTGGACAACCAAATTACTGTTAAAGGTCCTTTTTTAAAATATTAATAAAATAAAATAAGATAAATACATTAAAAAAATGTTCTTCAATAAAAAGAAAGTAAAACAATATAAAAACAGTTACATAGAAACTAGTAATTAATGAAAATGAGTAAAATTAACTGTTAAAGGTTAGTACTATTAGTGGACCAGCAGCACGCACAATCATGTGTGCTTACGGACTGTATCCCTTGCAGACAGTATTGATGTTTATTGATATATAATGTAGGAACCAGAATATTAATAACAGAAAGAAACAACACTTTTGTGTGAATGAGTGTGAATGGGGGAGGGAGGTTTTTTGGGTTGGTGCACTAATTGTAAGTATTTCTTGTGTTTTTTATGTTGATTGAATTAAAAAAACAAAAACAAAAAACAACGATACCGATAATAAAAAAACCGATACCGAAAATTTCCGATATTACATTTTAAAGCATCTCTAGTTCAAATGAATCGATTCGTTCATCTCTATTCAGAAAGTGCGGTCAGTGGGATTGTGAACAAAATAATAATAGAGACGTTGTTACAAATGAAAGTTGTGAAGTGTACCTAATGAAGTGGGCGCACTGGCTCCTCCCCCTCATGACGCTGCCTGGGAGGTGTGTTTCTTCACAGCGGTAGGAAACAAGACATCCTGCCGGTCCTTTTGTGTGTTCCCGAGGACATTTTGGCTCCGCTGAGGTGTTCCGGTGTCTCCGTGGGCTGGACACTTTTACACTTGTCGTCATTTCAGCCACCCATGTTGGCCGCTAGTAGCCGCCTAGCTTAGCGTGCTCGGTGCTCCCCTAGCTAGCGGCGTCCTCCATGCTAGCTTGTCGCCTTGTTGGCCTGCCCTTCTCCTCCTCTTCTTCTTCCTCCTCCTCCTCCTCGACAGCGGCTCCTTTGGCGCCATTGCAATGGCTTTGAAGCGGATTTCGAAGGTAACCGCCCCGGCTTGCTTTTTACGAGGAATTCTGCTCACATTTGCTACCCCTTGACGGGGCGCAACCGCCATGCTAACAGCTGGCTACTTGCTAGCTCGTGACGTCATCGTGCTTTGGGATCGTGACGTCACGAAGAGAAGCTGGTGCCGTGTGTCACGTGACCCCCCCAGGGCACATCACCGTTTTGGCGTTGGGGGGCTGGTTATGAATAATTACAAGTTAATAACAAAACTATAAAATGTTAACAAAACTATGAAATGTTAACAACACTATGAAATGTTAACACAAAGACTATAAACGTTAATAAAAAACTGTTAATATAAAAACTAGGAAACATTAATAACAAAAAATATTAAACGTTACCTTAAACTATAAAACGTTAACATAAAAACCTTTTGTGGGACAAGTTTGGGGAGGTTTAGTCAAGGTGGCGGGCTGGTTATGAATAATTACAAGTTAATGACAAAACTATGAAACGTTAACATAAAACTATGAAACATTAACAACATAAGAACTGTAAAACGTTAAAACTATGAAACGTTAAGTTTTTATGTTAACGTTTCATAGTTTTTATGTTAACGTAAAAACTGAAACGTTAACATAAAAAATATATTAACGTTAACATAAGAACATGAAACGTTAAGTTTTTATGTTAACGTTTCATAGTTTTTATGTTAACGTAAAACTGAAACGTTAACATAAAAACTATGAAACGTTAACATAAAAACTATGAAACGTTAACATAAAAAATATATTAACGTTAACATAAAAACTATGAAACGTTAACATAAAAACTATGAAACGTTAACATAAAAAATATATTAACATTACATAAAAACTATGAAACGTTAACATAAAAACTGAAACGTTAAGTTTTTATGTTAACGTTTCATAGTTTTTATGTTAATGTAAGAACTGAAGCGTTAACATAAAAACTATGAAACGTTAACATAAAAACTGAAACGTTAACATAAAAAATATATTAACGTTAACATAAAAACTATGAAACGTTAACATAAGAACTATAAAACGTTAACATAAAAACTATGAAACATTAACATAAAAACTATGAAACGTTAACAACATAAAAACTATAAAACATTAACATATAAACTATGAAACGTTAACAACATAAGAACTATAAAACATTAACATAAAAACTATGAAACGTTAACATAAGAACTATAAAACGTTAACATAAAAACTATAAAACATTAACATATAAACTATGAAACGTTAACAACATAAGAACTATAAAACATTAACATAAAAACTATGAAACGTTAACATAAGAACTATAAAACGTTAACAACATAAGAACCATAAAACGTTAACATAAAAACTATGAAACGTTAACATAAGAACTATAAAACGTTAACATAAAAACTAAAACATTAAGATAAAACTATGAAACGTTAACAACACAAGAACTAAAACGTTAACATAAAACTATGAAACATTAACATAAGAACTATAAAATGTTAACATAAAAACTATGAAACGTTAGTGTAAAAAGTATGAAACGTTAACATAAGAACTATAAAATATTAACATAAAAACTGAAACGTTAACATAAGAACTATAAAACGTTAACATAAGAACCATAAAACGTTAACATAAAAACTATAAAACGTTAACATAAAAACTAAAACATTAAGATGAAACGTTAACACAAGAACTAAAACGTTAACATAAAAACTATGAAACGTTAACATAAGAACTAAAACTATGAAACGTTAACACAAGAACTAAAACGTTAACATAAAAACTATGAAACATTAACATAAGAACTATAAAATGTTAACATAAAAAGTATGAAACGTTAGTGTAAAAACTATGAAACGTTAACATAAAAACTATGAAACGTTAACATAAAAACTATAAAACGTTAACATAAAAACTATGAAACGTTAACATAAAAACTATAAAACGTTAACATAAAAAATATATTAACGTCAACATAAGAAATATATAACGTTAACATAAAAACTATGAAACTTTAACATAAAAAATATAAAACGTTAACATAAAAACTATAAAACGGTAACATAAAAAGTATAAACGTTAACAAAAAACTGTAAAATGTTAATAAATCAGGGTACATCAGCACCGTTTTGGTGTTAGCTTAGCTTTAGCTTCGGGCTCTCCAGTCCTGCTCAACACGCCCATTTTCGATTTTTTTGTAGTTTAGTGATTCCACGTAAATGCAGTTTTATATAAATAGACTTTTATCAGTTTCTTGTACAATGTTTGACACGTTTTTTGACGTTTGTGTCAGGAGCTGACAGACCTGTCCAGAGACCCTCCTGCCCAATGTTCTGCTGGACCCGTGGATGAAGACAGTAAGAAGTTCTCCCTTCTCCTTGTAGACATCACTTCTATTCACTTTCATGCTCCTTGTCTCACTGGCAGGCCACGATAATGTAGACACCACTTCTATTCACTTTCATGCTCCTTGTCTCACTGGCAGGCCACAATAATGTAGACACCACTTCTATTCACTTTCATGCTCCTTGTCTCACTGGCAGGCCACAATAATGTAGACACCACTTCTATTCACTTTCATGCTCCTTGTCTCTTCAGTGTTTCACTGGCAGGCCACAATAATGTAGACATCACTTCTATTCACTTTCATGCTCCTTGTCTCCTCAGTGTTTCACTGGCAGGCCACAATAATGTAGACACCATTTCTATTCACTTTCATGCTCCTTGTCTCACTGGCAGGCCACAATAATGTAGACACCACTTCTATTCACTTTCATGCTCCTTGTCTCCTCAGTGTTTCACTGGCAGGCCACAATAATGTAGACACCACTTCTATTCACTTTCATGCTCCTTGTCTCCTCAGTGTTTCACTGGCAGGCCACAATAATGTAGACACCACTTCTATTCACTTTCATGCTCCTTGTCTCCTCAGTGTTTCACTGGCAGGCCACAATAATGTAGACACCACTTCTATTCACTTTCATGCTCCTTGTCTCCTCAGTGTTTCACTGGCAGGCCACAATAATGTAGACACCATTTCTATTCACTTTCATGCTCCTTGTCTCACTGGCAGGCCACAATAATGTAGACACCACTTCTATTCACTTTCATGCTCCTTGTCTCCTCAGTGTCTCACTGGCAGGCCACGATAATGTAGACACCACTTCTATTCACTTTCATGCTCCTTGTCTCACTGGCAGGCCACAATAATGTAGACACCACTTCTATTCACTTTCATGCTCCTTGTCTCACTGGCAGGCCACAATAATGTAGACACCACTTCTATTCACTTTCATGCTCCTTGTCTCTTCAGTGTTTCACTGGCAGGCCACAATAATGTAGACATCACTTCTATTCACTTTCATGCTCCTTGTCTCCTCAGTGTTTCACTGGCAGGCCACAATAATGTAGACACCATTTCTATTCACTTTCATGCTCCTTGTCTCACTGGCAGGCCACAATAATGTAGACACCACTTCTATTCACTTTCATGCTCCTTGTCTCCTCAGTGTTTCACTGGCAGGCCACAATAATGTAGACACCACTTCTATTCACTTTCATGCTCCTTGTCTCCTCAGTGTTTCACTGGCAGGCCACAATAATGTAGACACCACTTCTATTCACTTTCATGCTCCTTGTCTCCTCAGTGTTTCACTGGCAGGCCACAATAATGTAGACACCACTTCTATTCACTTTCATGCTCCTTGTCTCCTCAGTGTTTCACTGGCAGGCCACAATAATGTAGACACCATTTCTATTCACTTTCATGCTCCTTGTCTCACTGGCAGGCCACAATAATGTAGACACCACTTCTATTCACTTTCATGCTCCTTGTCTCCTCAGTGTTTCACTGGCAGGCCACAATAATGTAGACACCATTTCTATTCACTTTCATGCTCCTTGTCTCACTGGCAGGCCACAATAATGTAGACACCACTTCTATTCACTTTCATGCTCCTTGTGTCCTCAGTGTTTCACTGGCAGGCCACAATAATGTAGACACCATTTCTATTCACTTTCATGCTCCTTGTCTCACTGGCAGGCCACGATAATGTAGACACCACTTCTATTCACTTTCATGCTCCTTGTCTCCTCAGTGTTTCACTGGCAGGCCACAATAATGTAGACACCACTTCTATTCACTTTCATGCTCCTTGTCTCCTCAGTGTTTCACTGGCAGGCCACAATAATGTAGACACCACTTCTATTCACTTTCATGCTCCTTGTCTCCTCAGTGTTTCACTGGCAGGCCACAATAATGTAGACACCACTTCTATTCACTTTCATGCTCCTTGTCTCCTCAGTGTTTCACTGGCAGGCCACAATAATGTAGACACCACTTCTATTCACTTTCATGCTCCTTGTCCCCTCAGTGTTTCACTGGCAGGCCACAATAATGTAGACACCATTTCTATTCACTTTCATGTTCCTTGTCTCACTGGCAGGCCACAATAATGTAGACATCACTTCTATTCACTTTCATGCTCCTTGTCTCCTCAGTGTTTCACTGGCAGGCCACAATAATGTAGACACCATTTCTATTCACTTTCATGCTCCTTGTCTCACTGGCAGGCCACAATAATGTAGACACCACTTCTATTCACTTTCATGCTCCTTGTCTCCTCAGTGTTTCACTGGCAGGCCACAATAATGTAGACACCATTTCTATTCACTTTCATGCTCCTTGTCTCCTCAGTGTTTCACTGGCAGGCCACAATAATGGGACCTGTAAGTATCAAACACATTATTCATGCGCCCGTGTGAAGTCGGGCCCCTTATCATTGCAAGTATTAAAACTGTAATGTATTCTAAAATAAATTTCTTGACTAGTGACATCATCCTGGCCCCTCCCACCACCCGGTCAGAAATCTTCCCAATTGTGCTGCTAAATGTTTTGTCCAGCTTTTATAGTTTTTATGAATAACACGTTCACAACATAAAAATTATAAACCGTTAGTAACAGGGGTGCTGTGGCTCAGATGGTAGAGCATCACTTTACCCGCCTTGCATTCGTCATGTAAACATCCCATCAGTCTTTATCCCAGTGAGAGCAGACATTGTACAGTAAGTGATTGTTTTATCATGTTGATCGTTTGTATATCTTAGCAATATGAAAACAAAAGTCGTGATGCGTCTGTGAAATTAAATGCCTAATATAAGCAAAATACGTAAATATTACATATTAATGCTAACGTTTTAGGCTAGCTTTTCAGCTAATTTTGTATGTTTTACCTACAAATCCTGGTTTTGATACTTGCGTGTCTTATAGTTGCAAATATGCTTTGGTGAATGTGACGTATAATGTAAAGCACTATATAGACTATTTACCCTTTTCATTTGAAAACTAATAATAGTTTGACAAAATATTTTTGCATCGCAACCATTTGGTACAAGGCTGTTGGGCTGCTTAAGAATCATATATAAGGTTATCATAAAAAACTATATAACATTAATAACATAAAAACTGTATTTGGACCAGAAAATGGGACAAGTTTGGGGAGAATTTGATAAGGTCAAAGGGCGGGTTATGAAAATTAAAACAACATAAAAACGATAGACAAAAACACTATTGGGACAAGTTAAGGGTGATTTTTTTTTTTTGAGATGCTGGTTATCAACAATAACATTTTAAAATGAAAACTATAAAACAACATAAAAACAATTAAACGTTAACATAAAAACTATAAAACATTGAACTACAAAACGTAAATAACAAAAAATTATAAAACGTTAACAAAAACTGAAACGTTAAAATGAACTACAAAACGTTGATTTCGAAAAATGTATGAAATGGTAACATAAAAACTATGAAACTTTAACATGAACTATAAAATGTTACCAAAAAATATAAAACGTTTACCTAAAAACTATAAAACGTTAACATAAAAACCTTAGTAGCACAAATGTTTGAGACAAGTTTGGGGAGATTTTGACAAAGTGGTGGGCTGGTTATGAATAATTACAAGTTAATAAAACTATGAAACGTTAACATAAAAAATATAAAACGTTAACATAAGAACTATAAAACAGTAACATAAAAAATATATAACGTTAACATAAAAACTATAAAAGTTAACATAAAAACTATGAAACGTTAACATAAAAACTAAGATAAAAACCTTAGTAGCACAAATGTTTGAGACAAGTTTGGGGAGATTTTGACAAGGTGTAGGGAGCTGGTTATGAATAATTACAAGTTAATGACAAAACTATCAATGTTAATAACAAAAAACTATAACATTTTATTAAAAACTAAGAAACGTTAACACAAAAAATATTAAACGTTACTTTAACAACTAGGAAACGTTAATTACATAACTATAAAACGTTAACATAAAAACTATAAACGTCAATGACAAAAAACTAAAACGTTAATATAAAAAACTAAATATATAAAAACCTTAATAGCAAAAATTAGGACAAGTTTGGGGAGATTTTGACAAGGTGGGGGGCTGGTTATGAATAATCACAAGTTAATAACAAAACTATAAAATGTTAAATCTGTGAAACGTTAACATAAAAACTATAAACATTAATTAAAAAAAACAACTATAAAATGTTAATATAAAAACTAGAAAACATTAATAACAAAAACAATAAAACATTAACATAAAAACTAAACGTCAATGACAAAAAACTATAAAACGTTAATATAAAAAAACAAAATATATAAAAACCTTAGTAGCAAAAATTAGGACAAGTTTGGGGAGATTTTGACAAGGTGGGAGGCTGGTTATGAATAATTACGAGTTAATGACAAAACTATGAACCGTTAAAACTGTGAAACATTAACATAAACACTATAAACGTTAATATAAAAACTAGGAAACGTTAATAACAAAAACTATAAAACGTTAACATAAAAACTGTAGACGTTAACAAAAAAATATAAAATGTTAATATAAAACTAGGAAATGTTAACAGAAAAAATATTAAACATTACCTTAAAAACTATAAAACCTTTACATAAAAACTATAAACGTCAATGATAAAAAACTATAAAATGTTAAAGGCCTACTGAAACCCACTACTACCGACCACGCAGTCTGATAGTTTATATATCAATGATGAAATCTTAACATTATAACACATGCCAATACGGCTGGGTTAACTTATAAAGTGACATTTTAAATTTGCCGCTAAACTTCCGGTTCGAAACGCCTCTGAGGATGACGTATGCGTGTGACGTAGCCCGACGAACACGGGTATGCCTTCCACATTGAAGCCGCTACGAAAAAGCTCTGTTTTCATTTCATAATTCCACAGTATTCTGGACATCTGTGTTCGTGAATCTGTTTCAATCATGTTCATTGCATTATGGAGAAGGAAGCCAAGCAAGCAAAGAAGAAAGTTGTCGGTGCGAAATGGACGTATTTTTCGAACGTAGTCAGCCACAACCGTACACAGCCGGCGCTTCTTTGTTTACATTCCCGAAAGATGCAGTCAAGATGGAAGAACTCGGATAACAGAGACTCTAACCAGGAGGACTTTTGATTTGGATACACAGACGCCTGTAGGGAACTGGGACAACACAGACTCTTACCAGGATTACTTTGATTTGGATGACAAAGACGCAGACGTGCTACTGTGAGTATGCAGCTTTGGCTTTTTTTTGCGTATGTACGTAACTTTTTTAAAATATATAAGCTTTATGAACCTTGGGTTAGGTGAACGGTCTTTTGGGCTGAGTGATTGTGTGTGTTGATCATGTGTTTGAATTGTATTGGCGTGTTCTATGGAGCTAGGAGCTAGCAGAGGAGCTAGGAGCTAGCATAACAAACACGCAGGTGTTATTATGCAGGATTAATTTGTGGCATATTAAATATAAGCCTGGTTGTGTTGTGGCTAATAGAGTATATATATGTCTTGTGTTTATTTACTGTTGTAGTCATTCCCAGCTGAATATCAGGTACCGTGAGTATGCAGCCTTGGCTGCTAAACATTCGATAACTTGACCGTATGTGCGCGTCACGTACGTAACTTTTTAAAAATATATAAGCTTTATGAACCTTGGGTTAGGTAAACGGTCTTTTGGGCTGAGTGATTGTGTGTGTTGATCAGGTGTTTGAATTGTATTGGCGTGTTCTATGGAGCTAGGAGCTAGCAGAGGAGCTAGGAGCTAGCATAACAAACACGCAGGTGTTTTTATGCAGGATTAATTTGTGGCATATTAAATATAAGCCTGGTTGTGTTGTGGCTAATAGAGTATATATATGTCTTGTGTTTATTTACTGTTGTAGTCATTCCCAGCTGAATATCAGGTCACCCCCGGCTCTCACAGCATCTTCCCTATCTGAATAGCTTCAACTCCCCACTAGTCCTTCACTTGCACTTTACTCATCCACAAATCTTTCATCCTCGCTCAAATTAATGGGGAAATTGTCGCTTTCTCGGTCCGAATCTCTCTCACTTCATGCGGCCATCATTGTAAACAATAGGGAACTTTGCGTATATGTTCAACTGACTACGTCACGCTACTTCCGGTAGGTGCAAGCCTTTTTTTTATCAGATACCAAAAGTTGCAATCTTTATCGTCGTTGTTCTATACTAAATCCTTTCAGCAAAAATATGGCAATATCGCGAAATGATCAAGTATGACACATAGAATAGATCTGCTATCCCCGTTTAAATAAAAAAAAATCATTTCAGTAGGCCTTTAATATAAAAACTAGGAAACGTTAACATAAAAACTGTAGACGTTAACAAAAAAATATAAAATGTTAATATAAAACTAGGAAATGTTAACAAAAAACTAGGAAACATTAGTAACATAAAAAATATTAAACATTACCTTAAAAACTATAAAACGTGAAACAATTTTGACAAGGTGGGGATGGTTATGAATAATTACAAGTTAATAACAAAACTATGAAACGTTAACAACATAAGATATATAACATTAAAATGAAAAATACATAACGTTAACATAAAAACTATGAAGCTGTAACATAAAAAATATATAACGTTAACATAAAAACTATGAAACGGTAACATAAAAAATATAACGTTGACACAAAAACTATTAAACGTTAACATAAAAACTATGAAACGTTAACATAAAAACTATGAAACGGTAACAAAAAATATATAACGTTAACATAAAAACTATGAAACGTAACATAAAAAATATATAACGTTAACATAAAAAATATATAACATTAAAATGAAAAATACATAATGTTAACATAAAAACTATGAAACGGTAACATAAAAAATATATAACGTTAACATAAAAACTATGAAACGGTAACATAAAAAATACATAACGTTGACACAAAAACTATTAAACGTTAACATAAAAACTATGAAACGTTCCCCTTAAAAACTATAAAACGTTAATATAAAAACTAGTATATAAAAACCTTAGTAGCACAAATGTTTGAGACAAGTTTGGGGAGATTCTGACAAGGTGGCGGGCTGGTTATGAACAATTACAAGTTAATAACAAAACTATAAAACGATTAAAACAAAAACTACAATAGTTAGACAAAACAATTTTTGCAGCACAAATGTTGGAAAAAGTTTGGGGAGATTTTGACACAGTTAGGGGCCTGGTTCTAAATAACACATTAACATTAACACTATAAAACGTTAACATAAAAACTATGAAATGTTAACATAAAATCTATAATAGATAAAAACTTTTGTAGCACAAATGTTTGAGACAAGTTTGGGGAGATGTTGACAAGGTGGGGAGCTAGTTAAGAATAACATGTTAATTACATGCTAATAACAAAATCTATAAATGACAATTTATTTTTGCAGTGGCAATGTTATTTTAATATTTGCAATGATAACGGTCGCCAACTTCACACCCGTTATTCATCAACATCTATGCTCAGAGAGTGTGTGTGTGTGTGTGTGTCAGCCTGACAGCCCCTACCAGGGAGGGGTTTTCTTCCTCACCATCCACTTCCCTACAGATTACCCCTTCAAACCTCCCAAGGTCAGTAAACACAACACAGATGTCAGCAGACCAAAAATGGTTTGGCAAGCATGAACGTGTGTGTGTGTGTGTGTGTGTGTGTGTGTGTGTGTGTGTGTGTGTGTGTGTGTGTGTGTGTGTGTGTGTGTGTGTGTGTGTGTGTGTGTGTGTGTGTGTGTGTGTGTGTGTGTGTGTGTGCACCAGGTGGCGTTCACAACCAGAATTTACCACCCCAACATCAACAGTAATGGCAGCATCTGCTTGGACATCCTGAGGTCCCAGTGGTCTCCTGCGCTAACCATCTCCAAAGGTAAGAAGCCCTCAGAGTGTGTGACTGCTAACGGCCACTGGGTGGCGCCCTCCGCTTCATGTCCGCAGTCCTCTTGTCTATTTGCTCGCTCTTGTGCGACCCCAACCCTGACGACCCGCTGGTGCCGGAGATCGCTCGCATCTACAAGACGGACCCCGTCAGGTGAGCACACGTGCGGTCTCTCCTCTCCCGTGGCTGAGCATGATGTGTGTGTGTGTGTGTATGTTGCAGGTACAACAAGACCGCTCAGGACTGGACTCAGAAATACGCCATGTGATCCCGCTCGACTCTCACTGGCCAATCACAGCACTTTGTTCACATTTTTTAACCTCAACGTCATCCAGGCGCTGTCACATGGAGGCGGAGCTTCAGAGCGGACAGAAGAGGGATGCATGTTAGAGATCCTGGACGGCCATGTTTACTTGTTAGAGAAGCAGAGGTCTTCCTCGCCACACTCCTCCCCCCCCCCTTTTTTTTTTTTGCACTTGACGATACTTGACAGCAGCCGATTGGTTCACTCGTTGCTTTTTTTCTTTGTTTTTCCTCTGTTGAGTTGATTGCACTCGTTTTTAACTAAATGTTCTAGAAGCTGGAAGATTGTCACCAAACATGACGTATAAAAAAACTTTATTAATAAAAGGTCCAGATAAATAGATCAGAGTCTTTGTGATCCGTGTCAAAACTTCATGGAGTAAAAGGAACAAATAAAATAACATGTGTCCACACAAAACTCAAATGTCCTGCTCTGAAGGAGACATTGAACGTCACAATAGGCTTCAAGTGGCATTAGGAGAGAAGGAGGTTGTATTTGAGGACACTTCCTTTCCACACTCGATGGTCGCCCTACGCTGTGGAAAGCTCCACCCCGCTGTCGCACACGCCGCTGTCCACCCGCGCGTCAAACTTCAGATCCCGCAGCTGGGCGTGCGTGGCGTCGCCTGCGGAGACGACGGCGCCCGTGAGCTTACCTGCCGCCTCGTTGTCGTGTTGACACAGTGCCTCCTCCAGGACGCTCAGTGCTCTACACTGGCCTACTGACCTCAGGGCAGCCGTGAGGTCGTGGACTGTCCCACCAGACACCTGCAGGGGTCAAAGGTGATGTGTGAACATTTACACAAAAGCAAATGTACTTTAATGCAACTTAAAACAAATGTAATGCCCAGTTATTATCTATACATTTGCAAGAAAAAGTATGGGACCCCTTTGGGATTATTTGGATTTCTGCATAATTTGGGCATAAAACGAGTTGTGATCTTCATCTAAATCACAACAACAGACAAACACAGTCTTCTTAAGCTAATACAGCACATAAAATGTGATGTTTTCATGTTTTTTTAACACAACGTGTAAACATTCGTAGGTATGGAGAAAGTAGGAACCCCTAAATCAGGCCTGGGCAATTATTTTGACTCGGAGGGGCCAAATTTAGAGAAAAAAATCTATTTTTAGGAACACCAATACAAAACCTCACAATAATGTCTGATTGAATGCTAAAAACATTATGACAGACCGCCTTAAAAAACAGAATGGAATTTTTAATTTTTTTACTGAATGAGACACCCAGAATGTACATGAAAATAAAGAATGTGGGATTTACAATACTAACTATGAAGGATAAAACACTGAATATAGACAACTAGAGATGTCCGATAATGGCTTTTATTTTTATTTATTTTATTTTATTTTTTAATTAAATCAACATAAAAAACACAATATACACTAACAACCAGTGCACCAACCCAAAAAAACTCCCTCCCCCATTTACACTCATTCACACAAAAGGGGCTGTCTCTTTCCGTTATTAAACTTCTTTTTCCTACAATATATATCAATACAGTCTGCAAGGGATACAGTCCTTGAAGCACACATGATTGTGTGTGCTGCTGGTCCACTAACATCATTAATTACTATTTTTTATATAATTGTTTTTATATTGTTTTAATTTCTTTTTTATTCAAGAAAAAGTTTTTTATTTATTTAACTTATTTTATTTTATTTTTTTTTTAAAAAGGACCCTATCTTCACCAGACCAGGTTGTCAATGAAATCAAATTGTTCAAAAAGGTTCTTAAAACCAGGTCCAGTTCAGATTATGTCCAGGTCGGGCTCAGCAACACACACCTTCACCCATGTACACTGAAAACCAGGGAACACATAATGGCTTTTTTTACCAATATCCCATATTCCGATATTGTCCAACTCTTAATTACCGATACCGATATATACAGTCGTGGAATGAACACATTATTATGCCTAATTTTGTTTTGATTCCCCGCTGGATGCATTAAACAATGTAACAAGGTTTTCCAAAATAAATCAACTGAAGTTATGGAAAAAAAATGCCAACATGGCACTGCCATATTTATTATTGAAGTCACAAAGTGCTTTTTTTTTTAACATGCCTCAAAACAGCAGCTTGGAATTTGGGACATGCGCCAGACATTTTTGTAGGTCTTTAGGATTATTTTTCACTTCATTGAGCATTCTGCGCCGTTCTCTTGCGGTCATCTTTACGGGATGACCACACCTAGGGAGAATAGCAACAGTGCTGAACTTTTCTCCATTTGTAGACAACCTGTCTTACCGTGCACATCAAGTCTTTTAGAGATACTTTTGTAACCCTTTCCAGCGTCATGTAAGTCAACCATTCTTGATCGCAGGTTTTTAGAGAGCGCTTTTGTGCCAGGCAACTAACCGTTCACATCAGGCAATACTTCTTGAGAACTGCCAACTCAAAACTGGTTTAGTTTTTATAGGGCAAGGCAGCTTTAACTAACACTTAATACTTGGTCAACAGCCATACAGGTCACACTGAGGGTGGCCGTATAAACAACTTTAACACTGTTACAAATATGCGCCACACTGTGAACCCACACCAAACAAGAATGACAAACACATTTCGGGAGAACATCCGCACCGTAACACAACATAAACACAACAGAACAAATACCCAGAACCCCTTGCAGCACTAACTCTTCCGGGACGCTACAATATACACCCCCCCCCCCCCACCTCAACCTCCTCATGCTCTCTCAGGGAGAGCATGTCCCAAATTCCAAGCTGCTGTTTTGAGGCATGCTAAAAAAAAATAATGCACTTTGTGACTTCAATAATAAATATGGCAGTGCCATGTTGGCATTTTTTTCCTTAACTTGAGTTGATTTATTTTGGAAAACCTTGTTACATTGTTTAATGCATTCAGCGGGGCATCACAACAAAATTAGGCATAATAATGTGTTCATTCCACGACTGTATATATCTGTATCGGTTGATATCGGAATCGGTAATTAAGAGTTGGACAATATCGGAATATCGGACATCGGCAAAAAAGCCATTATCGGACATCTCTAGTTTCCATGAACTTAAATTTGGTGGAAAAAGGCCTAATAGTCAATAGTCAAGTGTACCTCATAGCTGTCCAGCAGGGTTTGGGAGGGGGAGGGGCTCAGTCTGAAAGCAGCTTTGAGGATCCCAAGACCCAGACTGTCGGCGAGATCTTCCCAGCATCCGTCACTCTCCAGACCTCGACACAGCGTCTGCTTCACGTCGGCACCGAGGCTCGCCAGGTCGCCTACACAAATGTCGTCATGCGTGTTGAGCCTCCGATAAGACGACTGTCGGACTGAACTCACCCTGAGGGGGGACCGCGAGGCCGGGAGATTTGGGACGGTACTCTTTTCCGCTGAGAAGCTCCAGCACCTGCAGTCGGACGGCCGACATGTTTGCACCATGTGACACGGGAGGAGGAGCTTGTGTAGTGTTAGCAGCATACCTGAGCGGAGGCAGCCATGTTGATGGGGCTGCTGCCGGGAACGTATCCCTCATCTTCCTCCTCTTCCTCCTCTCGGAAGAAGAGTGGCTCTAAGTTCTCCTTGTCGGGGTCTGCGCCTGGACAAGTATCAGCATGTTGGATTATGCAAGATGGTGGTCCACAGTGATGCAAGTAGGACCTTAGCTTGATGCTAAGCTAGGCTAACCATTTTGTGTGTGTGAAGGACGGCCAGCCGTAGTCAACCTCAAGAGCAGTGCTGGCTTTCAGGTTGATAGCTCGGTAGCTAGCACGCTCGCCAGGTTCAGAAAAAGCAAGGACTTGAACCAGGCGGGTTACATGTACGCACCTGCAGCCATGAGGAGAGCGGTTAACTTGATGGAGCCTCGCCCTGCGGCGATGTGAAGAGGGGTGGAGCCATTGAAGGTGCAGCAGTCAACCACGGCGTTGCCCTGACAACGGCAAACGTTGCGCAGGTGACGACACACGGCCACATGCGGGCGAGGACACTTTGGGGTTTTACCTCCAGCAGCAGGCAGCCCGCCAGCGACACGTTGTCGTACTCGGTGGCGAGGTGGAGGGCGGTCCTTCCGCTGCTGCGCTCCTGAGCCTCCACGTTAGCTCCGCCCTCCAACAGCTCCCTGAGAGAGGTCAGCTGATTGGCCAGAACCGCCAGGTGGATGGCACACAGACCTAGTGAGCACGGCAACAGAGTGACAGGAGGTTGGTCCAAACACCAACGTGGATGATTATGGCAAAGTAAATCATCACAATCATTTTGACTGATATCGTAATCACCATTAACTACACGATTATTCATTAAGTTGAAAACCTGGGTATTTACTGTACCTCCAAAACTTAACTTTGAATGTAGTTTTAAAAAGAAAAGGGATATAAATTACTAACAAATAAACGATAAGTAGAAAAAAAATCCACTTAATACATTTAAATAACAATAGCAATCCATCCATTTTCTACCGCTTGTCCCTTTCGGGGTCGCTGGAGCCTATCTCAGCTACAATCGGGCGGAAGGCGGTGTACACCCTGGACAAATCGCCACCTCATCGCAGGGCCAACACAGATATACAGACAACATTCACACTCACATTCACACACCAATTTAGTGTTGCCAATCAACCTATATTGTTTTTAATTAGTTTTTTTACCTTTTGAACTTATTTCACCACCATAAGAGTGTGTGTACAATTTTATAAAATGTTTGCTAATTAAATGCAAAAATGCAATTCATCTTTGGACAATTTCTACAGTATTTTAGGTTTAAAGCATAATAATTGTGTAAATGTATCAATAATTGCTTTAAGTACATTATGCTTGTGTTAGGTACTTTTTTGAAACCGGATGTGTCACCCACTATAAAAGTGGGTGACATTGTTATCACCAGGAAAGATGAGCTCACCTACCTAGGTTCCATTCTAGAGGCTAATCTTTCCTGTGATAAAATGGCAACCAAGGTAATCAAAAAGGTCAACCAACAAACGAGATTTCTCTACAGAATCTCCTCTCTGGTCAACAAAAGCACCATGAAGATTCTGGCGGGAACTCTCGTTCAACCCTTTTTCGATTACGCATGCACCTCCTGGTACCCTAGCACCTCCAAAACCCTCAAATCTAGGCTCCAAACATCCCAGAACAAGCTAGTCAGATTACTTCTAGACCTCCACCCCAGATCACACCTCACTCCTACCCACTTCTCCAAAGTGGGCTGGCTCAGGGTGGAGAACAGAGTAAAACAACTTGCACCGAGCCTAGTCTATAAAATCCGCTACACCTCCCTGATACCGAAGTACATGTCAAACTACTTCCTTAACGTAAATGACCGCCATAACCACAACACCATGGGGAGCTCCACTAACCACGTTAAACCCAGATTCCGATCTAACAAAGGTTTTAACTCATTCTCTTTCTATGCCACATCTATGTGGAATGCACTCCCAACAGGTGTAAAAGAAAGGGCATCTCTATCCTCCTTCAAAACCGCACTAAAAGAACACCTCCAGGCAACTTCAACCCTAAACTAACACCCTCCCTTCCTCATCATACCTCTTCGGATTGTAAATAATCAAATGTAAACAATCAAATGTAGACACTTTTTTTTAATAATTTCTGATCTCTCTCTCTGTGTCCAATACTTGCTGTACATATCCTACCAAGTCAGTCCTACACTGTTCAATCAATCAATCAATGTTTATTTATGTAGCCCTAAATCACAAGTGTCTCAAAGGGCTGTACAAGCCACAACGACATCCTCGGTACAGAGCCCACATATGGGAAAGGAAAACTCACCCCAGTGGGACGTCAATGTGAATGACTATGAGAAACCTTGGAGAGGACCGCATATGTGGGTAACCCCCCCCCCCCCCCCCATTTCTCTGATGATGCAATTGTTGATGACTGAAGTGTTGATACCAATCAAACTTAACCCCCTCCCCTCCATATCCCACACCCCGGATTGTAAATAATGTAAATAATTCAATGTATATACTCTGATGATTATCTTGTGTGATGACTGTATTATGAAAATAGTATATATCTGTATCATGAATCAATTTAAGTGGACCCCGACTTAAACAAGTTGAAAACCTTATTCGGGTGTTACCACTTAGTTGTCAATTGTACGGAATATGTACTTCACTGTGCAATCTACTAATAAAAGTTTCAATCAAAACACTGCGCTATTATTGTGGAGGAAGGAAGTGTGCAGTTCTCAGGTCGACGAGCAAGGAGACAATTTGAGGCTGTAAAAATAAAATAAAACATAGAGCGCCTCTCAAGTTGCGACTACTGTTCGTACATTGCGGTTACTTGGAGGATGTCGTTCACAACAACACAAGCAGATGAGATGTGCTGTTGGTGTATGGATTGTTCTTGCTAGTTTTAGCTTCCTAGTTTAGTCGCTGTTTCAAGGGGCCGTTGAAATTGTTTAGTTTGAGTGTGTCTGTCATGATCTGTGGTCTGGATTATGTTTTTGTTATTTTTTGTTAGTTTTGGACTCTTTTAGTTCCTGTTTGCGCTCCCTTGTTTGTTCATTCTGTCATAACGGGGGGGTCGCAGCTTACTGCGAGGTTTGTTCTCCCGGGAAGCAATCGGACTATTCCGGACAAGGCGTGAAGGCAGGAACATATTTAATTATTCAACTAACACTCAACGAAGTACAAAAAAACAGAAAACAACCCGAAGGCAAGCGTGCCTATCGCACGCGGAAGCTAAGGCAAAAAACTTAAGACATGAAACATGAAAACAACTAACCCAGTGGTTCTTAACCTTGTTGGAGGTACCGAACCCCACCAGTTTCATATGCGCATTCACCGAACCCTTCTTTAGTGAAAAATTCAAGAAAAAGTCCTATGCTTTTTTATTGGTGCACAAAATGAACCGTGCATGAACATCACCTTGTTCAAAGAACTAAACCAACACAGTGCATGAACTCACAACAAATTACACATCTTACACACATTACCATGAATTGATTAACGTGGACCTCGACTTAAACAAGTTGAAAAAGTTATTCGGGTGTTACCATTTAGTGGTCAATTGTACGGAATATGTACTGTACTGTGTAAACTGTACTGGTTCATATAATGTATTCTCTTCCTTTGCAATCTGCTAGTAAAAGTTTCAATCGATCAATCAAACAACCTGCAAATCAGATGGAAAATTAGAGGCAACATTGTTTGGGGGTATCCACTATACGCCGATAGGGAGAAGTTTTTATTTACACGATAAGTCGGATGTGTCTTTACCTCTATGGCGGAGGCTCCGCCGAACCCCTGAGGCCGACTCACCGAACCCCTAGGGTTCGATCGAACCCAGGTTAAGAACCACTGGACTAAACAAACTATGGCATGGAGCAACTAGCATAACTGTGGAATCAGACATGGAACGAGCAGCATGAACTAAGCAATGACGCCAGGCCGACTGACTGGCAAAGACAGGCATAAATAATGGTCTTCTTGATTAGAGAAGGTGCATGTCCCGAACACCAGAGGCAGGTGAAACTAATAAGTCGCCATGGTAACTAAACAAACAAGGGAGCGCAAACAGGAACTAAAAGAGTCCAAAACTAACAAAAAATAACCAAAACATAATCCAGACTACAGATCACGACATGATGAATGTGCGGTCCCTGATACATTATTTTCCCAAACAAATGTTCATTCTCCTCACAATTAGGGCTGGGCAATATATCGAGTTTGTAAGATATATCTATATATTTTTAAACATGAATTAAGAAAATATCGTAATATCCATATAATTTTTTCACGTTAAAATAACCAAACGCCGCTTATTTGTTGGGTTCCTTGTTCTCCTCGATTCCCTCTCCCTCTCAACACTCCAAAGGCTATTAGACCCCTCCCTTTCCTCCTTCCAAGACGTGCTTGCCGTCTCCCCCCCACTGAACTGACCCACAACAACAACACACAAGCAAATATGGAGTCTGACTGTGCCACCAGTAGTGTACCTGTGACCAACTAACTAGTAAGTAAAAATGCGGACTTCTGCATACTCGCCAACAACTACGGTTTGCCTGTAATGAGTACGGTTTTTGATAATCCATTCCGGTTTACGACTGCAGTGGTAGAAAATATGGTTTTCAAATTAAAAATAATAACTTAAAAATCGAAGCTACGTAGCTTAACTACATTTCCCAGTAGCTTGGCAGTAGCTTCGCTACTTTTTATACAGGTAGCGATTTCCGTAGCTTAGCTATTTTTAGACCCATGTAGCGGTTAGCTAAGCTACATGCTGCAAAAGAAAAGAGAGGGAGAAGAGAAAGAGAACTGGAGTAGTGCAACAATACGGGCAGGGGACAAAATATACTGGAAAGATCAATGATTGGTTGGTTTACGTATAAGAACATCCATGATTGGTTGGTTGGTTTAAAAGGATGAGTCACGATTGGTTAAGACAAGGGCAAAACATTAGGGACAGGCCAATCAGAGGAAAGATAGGGCGGGCCATGGAACCAGGAAGGAAAATCACAACAGACATCACAAATGACGACGAGCGAGTCGAAGAAGAGAAGAGGGAATATTCAAGCGAAATGTACGTCGAAGTGAGAAGATCATAACCGCACAATTAAGTAAAGTGGCCTTGTGGTTAGAGTGTCCGCCCTGAGATCGGTAGGTCCTGAGTTCAAACCCCAACCTCATACCAAAGACTATAAAAATGGGAACAATTACCTCCCTACTTGGCACTCAGCATCAAGCGTTGGAATTGGGGGTTAAATCACCAAATTGATTACCGAGCGCGGCCACCGCTGCTGCTCACTGCTCCCCTCACCTCCCAGGGGGTGGTACAAGGGGACGGGTCAAATGCAGAGGGTAATTTCACCACACCCAGTGTGTGACTATCAGTGGTACTTTAACTTTACTTGGCACTGACCACTTCTTGTAGGACCACAGAACCGTACGTGTGTGACAGTCCATTACATCGTCGACTGGGAATTAAAAAGTGCCTGCCTGCAAATGTATTTTTTATCTGAGTTTAATACATTTTGTATTACCGTATTTTTCGGACTATAAGTCGCAGTTTTTTTTCATAGTTTGGCCGGGGGTGCGACTTATATTCAGGAGCGACTTATGTGTGAAATTATTAACACATTACTGTACAATATCAAATAATATTATTTACAGTAATTTCCGGACTATAAGCCGCACCTGACTATAAGCCGCACCAGCTAAATTTAGGGGAAAATACAGATTGCTCCATATATAAGCCGCACCCGACTATAAGCCGCAGGGTTTTGATGTGTAATTACCCTAGTATATAGGGGTTCCTGCTACCACGGAGGGGATTGTCGGGACAGAGATGACTGTTTGGGAACGCAAAGCGTCCCATTTATTAACAATAAATCTTTCAATCATTCAATCAAACTTTCACATCTTTGACATGGCGAACAGCATTCGTGCAGAGTACAAATAATACAACGGTGCAAAGTAATACAAAGGGCTCGCCTGTACGTTATCAAAATAACCAGCCTACCGGTATATGAAAAGTCAGTCTTTAATCATTGTGTCACCGTCTTCCTCCTGCGTACTAAAACCACCGAAATCTTCTTCGTCGGTGTCGGAGAAGAACAGGCCGTAAATAAGCCGCACCCTTGTATAAGCCGCAGGGACCAGAACGAGGGGAAAAAGTAGCGGCTTATAGTCCGGAAATTACGGTAGCTCATTCACGTAAGAGACTAGACGTATAAGATTTCATGGGATTTAGTGATTAGGAGTGACAGATTGTTTGGTAAACGTATAGCATGTTCTATATGTTATAGTTATTTGAATGACTCTTACCATAATATGTTACGTTAACATACCAGGCACGTTCTCAGTTGGTTATTTATGCCTCATATAACGTACACTTATTCAGCCTGTTGTTCACTATTCTTTATTTATTTTAAATTGCCTTTCAAATATCTTTTCTTGGTGTTGGGTTTTATCAAATAAATTTCCCCCAAAAAATGCGACTTATACTCCAGTGCGACTTATATATGTTTTTTTCCTTCTTTATTATGCATTTTCGGCCGGTGTGACTTATACTCCGGAGCGACTTATACTCCGAAAAATACGGTATTTGCACAGCTATGTTATTTATTTTACGTAGAAATAATATTTTTCTATTTTATTTATTCTGTGCTACTTAAACGATTTCTTTTCTGTGCTGTTAATACCCATCTTGACTAACTGGATTAATAAAAGTGCCACTGACTGTTTACATTACAGTTGTCATTCACATCAATTTCAGTGAATCTCGCTCAAAAAAGAATATCTTTATATGTATACTTTCACCGGAAAATATATCGAATATCGAGTTTAAGCACAAATATATCGAGATATACCTTTTCGTCCATATCGCCCAGCCCTACTAACAATGATAGCGTTTCACTTACATTTATGTCAATTTCTGCTTTTAACAGCGTATTTCGTTTTATTGGCCAATTATGTGATTTCGTCTGCGATTACATGAATGCGGAAATCAATTGACTTAACTTTTCCTGCTGAGTTTAGTGATTATTGATAAGTAGCAACCATGATGAGACCCCAAACAACAGACTTCTAATGGACATGCTCTGGTTTCGTTCATTGGCTCTCCATCTGTTTCACCCTCACATGTGTCGGAATTTGCATGCTCGTTCTTTTCAAATATATTTTCATGATGGTGAGAAGCCATAATAGAAATCTAAATTCGATGAATTTTCCAGCCCTAGTGTGTGTGTGTGTGTGTGTAAGTGTGTGTGTGTTTACCGGCTGTGTTGCAGGTCTCCAGCAGTCCTCTCATGGATCGGTGTCCTAATAAAAAGTGCACCATCTCCCCTCCATCCTGCTGGGAGGCCAGGTGGAGCAGCGTGTTGCCATGGCGATCCGTCAGCACGGGGTCAGCGCCGGCTGCGAGTAGCGCCTCCACCGCTTCTTTCTGCTGCGTGATCACCGCCAGGTGCAAAGGAGTCTGGGACACACGCGGGAGGGTTGAAAACTTTTCCTGACACGCCTTCTTCTGTGTCCTTACGTCCGCATTTCTACCTGGTAGAGGTGGTTCCTCGTGTCCAGAAGGCCGTCCCCCGGCGAAGCGCCAAGCACCTGAGTCAGACTGGCCAACACCGCCTGCTGGCTGTGGAGGACCGCCAGGTGGAGTCCACTGACACACAGCGGCCGAGTTAGCGCTCAAAGCGAGCAGACTGGAGAATGCTCCACAACGCGCACTCACGTGTCTCCGTCCTCGTCCTGCGCCGCCATCAGGGGGCGCTGTAGAGCTAACAGGTAAGCCGCGTTGCCCGTAACGGCGTAGTGGAAGAGAGCGTCCACGTGTCGGCTGCTCACCATGTCTGCACGCACAATGAGCAGAATTATTAGTAACTACAGTGTTAATACAGCGAGGAGGAGAACTCTACCTCCATCTGACTGTGACTCCTCCTCTTCCTCCTGGCGCCCTGAACGTGCCAGCACGACGCCGCCCTCCGAGTGGTCGTCTGAGTCGCTGTCGTCGGCGCTGCTGTCTGCCGAGTCGTCCTGGGAGGCTTCGTGGGGGGGGGGGGGGGGGGGGAGAAAAAATCCTGTCCACTTACGGCTTTCAGCATGTAATGATGTAACTAAGCTAATGATTGCTAACATTAGCTGTCATTGTTTGTGTAGCCCAGGGGGGTCCAAAGTGCGTCCCAGGGGCCAATTTTGGCCCGCAGCTTGTTTTCTAATGGCCCTCGCCAGGTTGTGAACATTAAATGCATTTTTCATTATTGAGATGTTACCAGTGATGCTGTCAAACCATACCATTTTAAAATGGTATTAAGCACACTTTTGAATTTGGATTAATCATGATTACCGTATTTTTCGGAGTATAAATCGCTCCGGAGTATAAGTCGCACCTGCCAAAAATGCATAATAAAGAAGGACAAAAACATATATCAGTTGCACTGGAGTATAAGTCGCATTTTTGGGGGAAATTTATTTGATAAAACCCAACACCAAGAATAGACATTTGAAAGGCAATTTAAAATAAATAAAGAATAGTGAACAACAGTCTGAATAAGTGTACGTTATATGAGGCATAAATAACCAACTGAGAACGTGCCTGGTACGTTAACGTAACATATTATGGTAAGAGTCATTCAAATAACTATAACATATAGAACATGCTATACGTTTACTAGGGCTGCGAATCTTTGGGTGTCCCACGATTCGATTCAATATCGATTCTTGGGGTCACGATTCGATTCAAAATCGATTTTTCCCGATTCAACGCGATTCTAGATTCAAAAACTATATTTTCCCGATTCAAAAGGATTCTCTATTCATTCGATACATAGGATTTCAGCAGGATCTACCCCAGTCTGCTGACATGCAAGCAGAGTAGTAGATTTTTGTAAAAAGCTTTTATAATTGTAAAGGACAATGTTTTATCAACTGATTGCAATAACGTAAATTTGTTTTAACTATTAAATGAACCAAAAATATGACTTATTTTATCTTTGTGAAAATATTGGACACAGTGTGTTGTCAAGCTTATGAGATGTGATGCAAGTGTAAGCCACTGTGACACTATTGTTCTTTTTTAAAATGTTTATAAATGTCTAATGATAATGTCAATGAGGGATTTTTAATCACTGCTATGTTGAAATTGTAACTAATATTGATACTGTTGTTGATAATATTCATTTTTGTTTCACTACTTTTGGTTTGTTCTGTGTCGTGTTTGTGTCTCCTCTCAATTGCTCTGTTTATTGCAGTTCTGAGTGTTGCTGGGTCGGGTTTGGTTTTGGAATTGGATTGCATTGTTATGGTATTGCTGTGTATTGTTTTGTTGGATTGATTAATAAAAATGAAAAATGAAAAAAAATAAAAAATCGATTTTTTAAAAATGAAAATCGATTCTGAATCGCACAACGTGAGAATCGGGATTCGAATCGATTTTTTCCCCACACCCCTAACGTTTACCAAACAATCTGTCACTCCTAATCGCTAAATCCGATGAAATCTTATACGTCTAGTCTCTTACGTGAAGGAGCTAAATAATATTATTTGATATTTTCAGTAATGTGTTAATAATTTCACACATAAGTCACACCGCCGTCCAAACTATGAAAAAAAACTGCGACTTATAGTCCGAAAAATACGGTAATCACAAGTATAACAAGTGCCGAAGAATGGTCTATTTTCGATCTTTTTTCATATAAAAGGCACACCGGATTATGGGGCGCATTAAAGGAGTCATTTTATTCTTATTTTTTTTCTAAATGTAAAACACTTCCTTGTGGTCTACATAACATGTAAAGGTGGTTTTTTGGTCAAAATGTTGCATAGATGATGTTTTACAGATCATCTTCAAGCCGCTTTCTGACCGTCGCTTCCGGATGCGCCGTTTTGTGGGCGCTCTTATTTACGTGGCTCACCTTCGGCAGCGTCTTCTCCCCGTCATCTTTGTTGTAGCGGTGTAGTGTGCAATGACGGGAGTGGAAGAAGTGTCAAAAGATGGAGCTAACTGTTTTAATGACATTCACCCTTTAATTAAATCAATAACAGAGCAGCATCTCCTCATCCGCCGGAAATGTGTCCCATGACAAAACCGTCCGATCGGAACTCTCTAATAACTAAAGTTCCTTGGGTGAATAATGTAAACTCACTACACCGGTATGTTTTAGCGCTTTCATGGCGAGTTTACTGACAGATATAAGTAAGAACTTTACACTACTTTATATTAGAAATGGCAACAGCGGAGGATGAATGTACCATAACAAGAAGATAGAGAAAAAGAAGAAGCTTATCGACTACTGTGTCAGCACAGACTAAAAAGGCGGACGCACACAATTTTTCAGGAATTATGCAGATCCCAAATACAGATGAGCAGGTACCAGAAGGTAAGAAAAGTTGCTTTTGCATAATATTGTGAAACAAAACACCAGATAATATGTCTTACCTTATACACACACCATAATAATACTCCTATGTTGAAGCACAGTACAATCCATCAAGCGGTGCGGCTTCATAGCTCACCAAAGTCGTACTAAAACATTTTGATAGATTTTTGAGCGCCGTGTGTAATGTTCTATATTTTCAATGGAACATATCAAATGTTGGTGTTGTTTACTTGAGTCATATTGCCATCATAGTGCAGTCTACATATTTATCTTATGTTTGACTGCCATGTACTGGTCACACTTATTTCATTTGCACGAAATAAAATAGCTTTGAGGTCGGTAAGCAAAACCAGAATTATTCCGTACATTAGGCGTTATAAGGCGCACTGTCGAGTTTTGAGGGGAAAAAAAGGAACGCATGGCGAAGTTGGTAGAGTGGCCATTCCAGCAATCGGAGGGTTGCTGGTTACTGGGGTTCAATTCCCACCTTCTACCTTCCTAGTCACGTCCGTTGTGTCCTTGGGCAAGACACTTCACCCTTTGCCTCTGATGGCTGCTGGTTAGCGCCTTGCATGGCAGCTCCCGCCATCAGTGTGTGAATGTGTGTGTGAATGGGTGAATGTGGAAATACTGTCAAAGCACTTTGAGTACCTTGAAGGTAGAAAAGCGCTACACAAGTATAACCCATTTATCATTTATTTATAAGTCCGAAAAATACGGTAGTATGACAATGCGATTTTATTGGAAAAGGCAGTGGGTAGTGTGAAGTGAATTATATTTATATAGCGCTTTTTCTCTCGTGACTCAAAGCGCTTTACATCGTGAAACCCAATTTTTAAGGCTGTGTACTCTCCCCCTGGCTCTTCTCCCTGTATACAAACTGCTGCACCTCCAGTCACCAATCCGTAAAACTGCTCAAGTTTGCGGATGACACCACCCTCATCGGGCTCATCTCGAATGGCGATGAGTCCGCCTACAGGAGAGAGGTGGACCGGCTGACGTCCTGGTGCAGCCTCAACAACCTGGAGCTGAACGCCCAGAAAACAGTGGAGATGATCATGGACTTCAGGAAAGTCACAGCCCCACCATCCCCCTTCACCCTGATTGACTCTCCCACCCCCGTCCCCATTGTGGACTCCTTCCGTTTCTTGGGCACCACCATCACCCAGGACCTCAAGTGGGAGCTGACCATCAGCTCCCTCATCAAGAAGGCCCAGCAGAGGATGTACTTCCTGCGGCAGCTGAGGAAACTTAAGGTGCCGACCGAGATGCTGGTGCAGTTTTACTCAGCCATCATAGAGTCCATCCTGACCTCCTCCATCACAGTGTGGGTCCCCGGCGCCACAGTCCAGGATAAGCATAGACTGCAGCGCATCGTACGTGCTGCTGAGAAGGTGATTGGCTGCAAGCTCCCATCCCTCCAGGACTTGTTCTCCTCCAGGACCAGGAGGCGTGTGGGTCGGATCACAGCTGACTCTTCTCACCTTGGACACAAACTATTCTCCCCTCTCCCCTCAGGCAGGAGACTACGCTCCATCCAGACCCACACCTCCCGCCACCTGAACAGTTTTTTCCCCTCGGCCATCAGGCAAATGAACAATAACTCCTAACAGCAGCTCCTTGAATTCCTTCAAAGTCTATCTGATAGCTCAGTCACAGCTCTTTTTATTACCAAATATGTGTTATATGTGTTTTATGTCGCACCTAGTGGCTAGAGTGTCCGCCCTGAGATCGGTAGGTTGTGAGTTCAAACCCCGGCCGGGTCATACCAAAGACTATAAAAATGGGACCCATTACCTCCCTGCTTGGCACTCAGCATCAAGGGTTGGAATTGGGGGTTAAATCACCAAAAATGATTCCCGGGCGCGGCTACGCTGCTGCCCACTGCTCCCCTCACCTCCCAGGGGGTGATCAAGGGGATGGGTCAAATGCAGAGGACAAATTTCACCACACCTAGTGTGTGTGTGACAATCATTGGTACTTTAACTTTAACTTTAACTTAACGTTTGCACCAAGAAAAATTCCTAGTTTGTGAACCCGTTCTCAAACAATGGCAATAAAACTATTCTGATTCTGATTCTGATTTAAGTTAGATTTAAATCAGTGTGGGTGGCACTGTGAGCAGGTGGGTAAAGTGTCTTGCCCAAGGACACAACGGCAGTGACTAGGATGGCGGAAGCGGGGATCGAACCTGGAACCCTCAAGTTGCTGGCACGGCCACTCACCAACCGAGCTATACCGCCCCAAGCGTAACTCAACCCTCTGGAATAGTTTATACTTCAGTTTGTTGAGTTAGCACAGGATTAATATGTGGAAATGACAAATGAGGTATTTGATACCTTGAAGAGTTTTAACTTATTATTTATTTTGGTCAATGGAAGATGGGCTGTAACTTAAAGTGTAATGGCTTTGCAGAAACACTGAGACAAAGTCCAAGTTCATTATGTTCCTCATGTGGTTTTTGCAACCACACCAATTCTTTACTCAGAATTTTCAACTAACTTGAAGTGTTTTGTCAAGAAGATTGTTTGTGATGTGTACATTTGACAAATGTGCTTGTTCTATTTTGGGCCAAAGTAAAACAGAGAAAACAATCTGAAGTTGTCGTAATTTTTAGTTTTTATGCCTTGATGTTTACCAGTCAGGCACTGGTGGGAGTAGTTTTTCTTCCATGTGGCCCCTGAGCTAAAATGAGTTTGACACACCTGAGTTACTTTTTTGTGGGATGAAGATACAGAAGGTAAAGGAAATGATTTTGCATCAGTTTATACATCAGTATAAACAGTAGAGGAGACAGGAGTGTTGTGTGGTACCATCACTAGTCTGATCACTAGTAGTGGAAGCAGGAAGTATAACTGCGATAGTCTGCTGACATTTGTTCTTTTTCTTTACTGGCATTTTTGCCTCCTCCTTTCCCTGCCTTTTTGTTTTTTTTACTCGCACATTATATTTTTAGGCGAGTGAAAGGATCGCACTTTACAGGCCCGTGTGATGTTCAGCACGTATCTCACCCTGTTTGACTCCGCCTCCTCCAAGACCAGTGGAGTATCCGGTGGGACAGGCTCCACCTCCAGCTCCTCTTCCGTAGTTAAAAGTGGAGTAGCCCTGGAAGTAAGCTGCTAGACGCAAAAAAAAAAACAGACAAACACTTGGTTTATCCTAATGGGACACGTCTCCAGTGACTCGGCAGGTGTTACCTCCACCAGCAGAGCCTGGACCTCCCCCTGCTGATGGACCTCCTCCTCCTCCTCGGTATAGACCTCCCCCTGTTCCTGATCCTCCTCCATGGCCGCTGAAGTCCTGGAAGTTTGGCAACGTCTTCTGACGTTTCCTCTGCACTTCCTCTTTGTCTAAACACACACATACTCTCTGAGTTCTCCTCGTTTCCATGAGGTTCTAGATCAGGGGTGTCCAAACTTTTTCTACTGACTGCTGCCATTTTACAAAACCCAAAACCAGTGAAGGTGGCACGTTGTGTAAATCGTAAATAAAAACAAAATACAATGATTTGTAAATCCTTTTCAACTTATATTCAATTGAATAAACTGCAAAGACAAGATATTTAATGTTTGAAATAAGAAACTTTTTTTTTTTTTGCAAATAATCTTTAACTTAGAATTTAATGGCAGCAACACGTTGCAAAAAGTTGTCACGGGCATTTTTACCACTGTGTTACATGGCCTTTCCTTTTAACAACACTCAGTAATTTTGGAAACTGAGACGACCAAATTTGGAAGCTTTTCAGGTGGAATTCTTTCCCATTCTTGCTTGATGTACAGCTTAAGTTGTTAAACAGTCCGGGGGTCTCCGTTGTGGTATTTTAGGCTTCATAATGCGCCACACATTTTCAATGGGAGACAGGTCTGGACTACAGGCAGGCCAGTCTAGTACCCGCACTCTTTAACTATGAAGCCACACTGTTGTAACACGTGGCTTGGCATTGTCTTGCTGAAATAAGCAGGGGCGTCCATGATAACGTAGCTTGGATGGCAACATATGTTGCTCCAAACCTGTATGTACCTTTCAGCATTAATGGTGCCTTCACAGATGTGTAAGTTACCCATGCCTTGGGCACTAATACACCCCCATACCATCACACATGCTGGCTTTTGAACTTTGCGCCTATAACAGGGTTCGGCAACCCGCGGCTCCGGAGCCGCATGCGGCTCTTTGACCACTCTGATGCGGCTCAGCTACATACATGCCGACCCCCCCGATTTTCCCAGGAGACTTATGAATCTCAGTGTCTCTCCTAGATAACTCCCAGGGAAAAAATAATCCTATTTAGACTATAAATACTAAATAAAGGGCGTGCACTAATTGCACTGCAGTAACTGTCCTCTATAGCATTTACATACAGCGTGCCAGTCCAGCCACATGTTGCATGTTGTTATTACTTGCACACACAGGAGACAGCAAAGCATACTTACTCATCAGCCACACAGCTTACACTGACGGTAGCCGTATCAAACAACTTTAACATTGTTACGTTACAAATATGCGCCACACTGTGAACCCACACCAAAAAAGAATGAAAAACACATTTCTGGAGAACATCTGCACTGTAACACAACATAAACACAACACAACCATTACCCAGAATCCCATGCAGCCCTAACTCTTCCGGTCTAGATTATACACCCCCGCTACCACAACCCCCCCACACATCAACCCCCCCCCCCCCTCTCCTTGCGTTGGTTGAGCGGAAGAGTTAGTGCTGCATGGGATTCTGGGTATTGGTACCGTCAGTGTAAGATGTGTATTGGTACCGTCAGTGTAAGATGTGTATTGGTACCATCAGTGTAAGATGTGTATTGGTACCGTCAGTGTAAGATGTGTGGCTGCTGACCTAGTACGGAAGAGTTAGTGCTGCATGGGATTCTGGGTATTGGTACCGTCAGTGTAAGATGTGCGGTTGCTGAGGTAGTACGCCTTGCTGTCACTTACGTGAACAAGCTGAAATTGCATTCTACGTGTGGTCAAGCAGGTACACTGTTAGGCCAGCCTGTAGAGGGCGCCAAATGCAGTGTCATCACGCTCTGATATTTGGGAGTCTCCCGGGAAAAATGAGAGGATTGGCAAGTATGACGCCATCAAGTGTCATTCGTTCAAAACTCGCGGGCTGCACTAACATCAAATGTCCACATTAAAGGCCTACTGAAACCCACTACTACCGACCACGCAGTCTGATAGTTTATATATCAATGATGAAATCTTAACATTATAACACATGCCAATACGGCCGGGTTAACTTATAAAGTGACATTTTAAATTTGCCGCTAAACTTCCGGTTCGAAACGCCTCTGAGGATGACGTATGCGTGTGACGTAGACCGGCGAACACGGGTATGCCTTCCACATTGAAGCCAATACGAAAAAGCTCTGTTTTCATTTCATTATTCCACAGTATTCTGGACATCTGTGTTCGTGAATCTGTTGCAATCATGTTCATTGCATTATGGAGAAGGAAGCTGAGCAAGCAAAGAAGAAAGTTGTCGGTGCGAAATGGACGTATTTTTCGAACGTAGTCAGCAACAACAGTACACAGCCGGCGCTTCTTTGTTTACATTCCCGGAAGATGCAGTCAAGATGGAAGAACTCGGATAACAGAGACTCTAACCAGGAGGACTTTTGACTTTGATACACAGACGCCTGTAGAGAACTGGGACAACACAGACTCTTACCAGGATTACTTTGATTTGGATGACAAAGACGCAGACGTGCTACTGTGAGTATGCAGCTTTGGCTTCTAAACATTTGATCGCTTCACCGTATGTGCGCAACTTTTTTTTGCGTATGTACGTAACTTTTTAAAAATATATAAGCTTTATGAACCTTGGGTTAGGTGAACGGTCTTTTGGGCTGAGTGATTGTGTGTGTTGATCAGGTGTTTGAATTGTATTGGCGTGTTCTATGGAGCTAGGAGCTAGCAGAGGAGCTAGGAGCTAGCGTAACAAACACGCAGGTGTTTTTATGCAGGATTAATTTGTGGCATATTAAATATAAGCCTGGTTGTGTTGTGGCTAATAGAGTATATATATGTCTTGTGTTTATTTACTGTTGTAGTCATTCCCAGCTGAATATCAGGTCACCCCCGGCTCTCACAGCATCTTCCCTATCTGAATAGCTTCAACTCCCCACTAGTCCTTCACTTGCACTTTACTCATCCACAAATCTTTCATCCTCGCTCAAATTAATGGGGAAATTGTCACTTTCTCGGTCCGAATCTCTCTCACTTCATGCGGCCATCATTGTAAACAATAGGGAACTTTGCGTATATGTTCAACTGACTACGTCACGCTACTTCCGGTAGGGGCAAGCCTTTTTTTTATCAGATACCAAAAGTTGCAATCTTTATCGTTGTTGTTCTATACTAAATCCTTTCAGCAAAAATATGGCAATATCGCAAAATGATCAAGTATGACACATAGAATAGATCTGCTATCCCCGTTTAAATAAAAAAAATTCATTTCAGTAGGCCTTTAAGGTGCGTGCCGGTGCGTGTGTCGGAGACCCCTGGTTAATATAGCACAAAGCATTTAAGCTCTGTATGCGGTGTTTTTCATTTTAAATTGTAAATTTTTTTTTGTGGCTCCGATCACTTTCTTTAATTTGTGAAACTTGCCAAAATGGCTCTTTGAGTGGTAAAGGTTGCCGACCCCTGGCCTATAACAATCTGGATGGTTCTTTTCCTCTTTGTTCCGGAGGACACGACGTCCACAGTTTCCAAAAATAATTTGAAATGTGGACTCGTCAGACCACAGAACACTTTTCCACTTTGCATCAGTCCATCTTGGATGAGCTCGGGCCCAGCGAAGCCGGCTGCGTTTCTGGGTGTTGTTGATATATGGCTTTCGCTTTGCATTGGAGAGTTTTAACTTGCACTTACAGATGTACAGCAACAGCGACCAACTGTAGTTAATGACAGTGTTTTTCTGAAGTGTTCCTGAGCCCATGTGGTGATATCTTTTTGTCGTTTTTTTATGCAGTACTGCCTGAGGAATCGAAGGTCACGGGCATTCAATGTTGGTTTTCAGCCTTGCTGCTTACGTGCAGTGATTTCTCCAGATTCTCTGAACCTTTTGATGATATTACGGACCGTAGATGGTGAAATCCCTAAATCCCTTGCAATAACTGGTTGACAAATGTTGTTCTTAAACTGTTGGACAATTTTCTCACGCATTTTGTTCACAAAGTGGTGAACCTCACCCCATCATTGTTGGTGAATGACTGAGCATTTCATGGAAGCTGCTTTTATACCCAATCATGGCACCCACCTGTTCCCAATTAGCCTGTTCCCCTGTGGGATGTTCCAAGTAAGTGTTTGATGAGCATTCCTCAACTTTCTCAGTCTTTTTTGCTACTTGTGCCAGCTTTTTTGAAACATGTTGCGGGCATCCAATTCCAAGTGAGCTAATATTTGCACAAAAAAAAAAGTCTTCCAGTTCGAACGTTAAGTATCTTGTCTTTGCAGTCTATTCAATTGAATATAAGTTGAAAAGGATTTGCAAATCTTTGTATTTTGTTTTTATTTACCATTTACACAACGTGACAACTTCACTCATGGTTTTGAATTTTGTACATAATATTAGTAATACAATAGCACAACATTTGGTGATCTCAACATGCAAACACTTGTTTGCTTGGTCAGAATAAACACCCATATCGGTACTAAAAAGCTAAAAAGTTTGGAATCTGACCCCTCAAAAACCTTAATGCAACAAAATAAATGTTTATTATTAATCTTGTCTATATTAAAGCATAAACTTTGCACCAGTCTTTCAGCCCTTTAACATTTATTATCAGGAGGATAACTCATGTTATGCTATTTTTTTCCAAATAAACATACATCATTGGATTAAATGGCAATTCAAAGGGTTCAAATAAAATAAAAAACATGACATTGTTGAAGTTGATCAGTTGAGCAAAAAAAAAAAAGTTGACGGCGTGGCGCGGTTGGGAGAGTGGCTGTGCCAGCAACTTGAGGGTTCCTGGTTCAATCCCCACCTTCTACCAACCTCGTCACGTCCATTGTGTCCTTGAGCAAGACACTTCACCCTTGCTCCTGATGGGTCGTGGTTAGGGCATTGCATGGCAGCTCCCGCCATCAGTGTGTGAATGTGTGTGTGAATGGGTGAATGTGGAAATAGTGTCAAAAGAGCTTTGAGTACCTTGAAGGTAGAAAAGCGCTATACAAGTATAACCCATTTACCATTTATATGAATCCAAAAGGTTTTTATACACGTTTTTTTTTGTCCTTTACTACTCCAGATATTCTCCAACTGTGGTACGTGTACCACTAGTGGTATGCGGGCTCCATCTAGTGGTAAGCCAAAGAATCACCTGATGGAAGTACAGTGTTTTATTGTCCTATATTCCGTGTTACACAGTGTTACTGTTCAAACTGTGTAATGTTACAGTGGCCAAAAATATATTTGTTAAAACCTGTGAGGTGTTTTTAATGAATACTTAGGCCTACTACGCTACTGTATTTTAATGGTGGTAATTGGAGAGCCAAGAGTTTTCTGAGGTGGTACTTGGTAGAAAAAGTTTGAAAATCACTGAACTACTTTATTGGGCTAAAATTATTTCAGAGTGTTTTGTTGATAAATTAAAATATTTAACATGAAAATATTAAAATTTAAACATAAAAGAATCATTCGATTTAGAGTAATAAAGATAGAGCCAAAAATAGAGGATAAAATAAAATATAATAATATAATATATTAGTATATATTTTATACTATATATATAATATGTAAATATTACATATGTTATATTTTATATTGCTACTATGGTACATTTTTAGTCTACTTTATACCTTTTGTTTTCGCCCTCTTTTTGTGCCCTAGTGTGCATTATCCTTTCCATCCTTACCCTTTCCATCCTTTGTAACTGAGTTACTGTGTGGAACAATTTCCCTAGTGGATCAATTAAGTTTGTCTAAGTCTAAGTCAGTGGTTCTTAACCTGGGTTCGATCGAACCCTAGGGGTTCGGTGAGTGGGCCTCAGGGGTTCGGTGGAGCCTCCGCCGCGGAGGTCAAGACACACCCGACTCATCGGGTAAATAAAAACTTCTCCCTATCGTCGTACTATGGATACGGCAACAGCAGAAGACACACTGGTTTTCAGGTGTGTAATTTGTTGTGAGTTCATGTACTGTGTTGGTTTTGTTCTTTGAACAAGGTGATGTTCATGCATGGTTAATTTTGAGCACCAGTAAAAAAAACATAACTTTGCCTTGAATTTGAAAATAAATATATATATATTTTTCACTAAAGAAGGGTTCGGTGAATGCGCATATGAAACCGGTGGGGTTCGGTACCTCCAACAAGGTTAAGAACCACTGGTCTAAGTCTATAAATTGACCTCAAAAAATGAAAAAGTCCCTTATATACCTTGGAGGATTAAAGAGAAAACTGCCTGAATGTTAGCTTTGTGCTATTAGCGTCAACATTTCAACTTTTTGTTGTTACATTTGCTCTTTTGTTTGACTTTTTATGTTTTTAGTGAGTGTTTTTTTTAGTAACAGTGTTTTTTAAATGTGCCACGGGCCATTACAAAACGTGTTGCGGGCCACAAATGGCCCCCGCGCCACACTTTGGACAGCCCTGTTATAAAGCTTGTGACGGCAGCGTACCTATGATCTGAGGGTGGTAGGTGAAAGGTTTGGGTTCGCTGGTCTCGTTGTCCGATTTCCTCTTCAACTGGACAAACACAGACGTGGCCCTCTTCAGGTTCTGGTCTCGATACTTCGGAGTCTTGAAGACGATGGCGAACTGAGGACGGACAACACGTCGCCGTAGTAACGCCCTACACGGTGGTACGGAGTGGGGGAGGGGGTTGGGTACTGACCTGTCTGTGCACGTCAGTAGGGGAGAAGTCTCCCAGGGCCTCCCAGGTGACGCCCGAGTCGTCTTCTTCGTAGAAGCGCACCTGGATGTCATCTGTCAACACACACGTCTTGCACTCCGGTCACATGACACACACGATGAGACTGCTTTTGGGGAGTAAGAGGAGGGGAGGGGTCCCCTGACCTTTCTGGACTTTGTCACACAGAAGGTAGACTTCCTCGCCTCCGCTCACGCAGCCGGCGGTCCGGTCCATCCTGACGATCTTCAGGTTGGAAGCATTTGGAGCCTCTGGGGGGAGTGGAGGGGGACAGGTCAAAACATCACCTGCCGGCAAACCACCGTGCCAGTCCAAAATATCACATTAAATATCAGCGGCATGTTGCTATGGTAACAGCTAGTGTTGTCCCAGTGTTTCCCACACATTCATTTATTTGTGGCGGCCCGCCATGAAAGAATTAACGCCGCCACAAAAAAAATAAAAATAATAATAATAATAATTTTTTTTTTGTGTCCTGTTTAGCTTCTCAGGCAAATCATATAGTTGATGTAGATGCCCATATCGGCTGTTCAGATTTACTTTACATAAGAGAAGTGTAGGATCAAGATTTTTGGAGCTCTTTGTTCAGTGGATCAGATGTTTGATGAAGCTTTGTGTCTATCTACCACCACTACTGTTTTCTGTTTATTTGTTACTGACTGTGGCAGGACACCTCTGCCTCTGTTTCACTTTATGTTGCTGGTAAATAATATGGTTGTAGTAGTAGGCTAAAGTTAAATTATTTAGTATGCACTAATTAAAGGGGCAGAGCTTTAAGAGACATTTTAGCTTTTATATTTGTATAAGATATATTTTTTGTAAGAACCACAATTAATAAATATATTTCAGTGAATAACTTATTGTTCAAATCTGTATATAAATATGTACATAAAGTGTTGTAATTATATTGTAAAATAGATGGATGGATGGATGGATGGATGGACGTCTAAAACAAAACTGTTATTATTAATTAGTAAGTATACATTTTTTGAGCCTTTTTAGAGAAAATCATATCATTGTAGTAAACTATGCAAATAATCGATGATGTCATGGTGACCACGCCCATAGCCACGCCCCCACCGCCACAGGTATCTTGGCAGTTTATGAGAAACACTGTGTCCCAATACCAATATTTTGGTACCGGTACCAGAATGTATTTCGATACTTTTCTAAATAAAGGGGACCACAAAAAATGTCATTATTGGCTTTATTTTAACCAAAAAATCTTAGGGTACATTAAACATACGTTTCTTATTGCTAGTTTGTCCTTAAATAAAATATTGAACATACTCGACAACTTGTCTTTTAGTAGTAAGTAAACAAACAAAGGCTCCTAATTAGTCTGTTGACATATGCAGTAACATATTGTGTCATTTATCATTCTATTATTTTGTCAACATTATGAAAGACAAGTGGTAGAAAATGAATTATTAATCCACTTATTCATTTACTGTTAATATCTGCTTACTTTCTCTTTTAACATGTTCTATCTACACTTCTGTTAAAATGTAATAATCACTTATTCTTCTGTTTGAATGCTTTCCATTAGATTTGGATGATACCACAAATTTGGGTATGGATCCGATACCAAGTAGTTACAGGATCATACATTGGTCACATTCAAAGTCTTCATGTGTCCAGGGATATATTTACTGAGTTTATAAATCTAAAAACATATAAACGGTACTTTTCGAGCGGCGCATGGCGATGGCGATGCTGCGGCTCTGCTAACGCTCTTGGGAGTGTAGAGCGATTTGGCAAAAAACACCCGTCATTTCTGTCAATTTCATGGCTGGCTCAAAGCGTGAACACTCTGTGATCACATACGACCGACAGACAATTCTGGATGTGGATGGATCGGGTCGTTATAGACTGAAAGATGCATGTACGGTGGACCTCCTCGCTAGCATGGGAATACTTCGTGGGCTACATCGAGCGGCCTTTGTAGCAGCGGAGTCAAGTGCTAGCGGTGACCGCCAATGGAGACGACATAGGCGGTGCGAGCGGAAGCGGAAGCGGGGATGCCGAGCTGGGCTAACAACAAAGAGAAAAGCTAACCAAAGAAACGTGGAGTCTCCGGGTAAGAAGCCATTTAAACTAGAAATAGCCGGCGTCAGGCTGGATAATCCCTGCACACATAGCAATTCTCTTAGAATAAAACACAACTCACATAATGTTTTTTCTTTTGTGACCGTGTCAGAGGCAGACATACATTGTACTGAGGTAGCTAACTATGATGCGTTCAGTTTATCGCAACATCAAGCAAACAATCTGAATATCCCCGTCGTATCAATTCCTAGATATGGTCGAAACTATTTAAAGTGCAATACGCATAATAAACGCAACATTATTAATATTGCTACTTCGGATAATTTCAACAAACAATCCTCAAAACAGCCCACTACCTATAATATGGGCTTTTTAAACATAAGATCATTATCTTCCAAAACGTTATTAGTTAATGAAGTCATTAGAGACAACAAACTTGACGTCGTTGGTCTCGCCGAGACCTGGCTCAAACCAGACGATTTTTTTGCGCTAAATGAAGCATCTCCTCCTGGCTATACCAATACACATGTTGCCAGACCTCTTAAAAGGGGAGGGGGTGTCGCACTAATATACAATGAAAACTATAATCTTACACCTAACCTAAATAATAAATCTTACTCGTTTGAGGTGCTCACTTTGAGGTTTGTCACACCGCTGCCTCTCCACCTGGCTGTTATCTACCCCACTTCCCCTGTGACTTTGCTGGGTGCGCCCTGGCCACGCTGGGTGCCTGCTGGCACCCCCGGGCTCGGCTGGAACGCGGCGGGACATGCTGCACTCCAGCCTGGGTGTGAGCACCCCTGGGCCCTATTCGGACTTCATCAGTGAATTCTCAGTTTGTTGCCGATCTAGTGACGCACGCCGACAATATAATCATAATGGGGGACTTTAATATCCATATGAATACCCTATCGGACCCTCCATGCGTGGCGCTCCAGACTATAATTGATAGCTGTGGTCTTACACAAATAATAAATGAACCCACGTATCGCAACGGTAATACGATAGCTCTAGTGCTTGTCAGGGGTGTCACCACCTCTAAAGTTACGATACTCCCGTACACTAAAGTAATGTCCGACCATTACCTTATAAAATTCGAAGTTCTGAGTCATTGTCAACAAACTAATAATAATAATAATAACTACTATAGCACCCGCAACATTAATGCTGCCACAACGACGACTCTTACTGACCTACTGCCTTCGGTAATGGCACCATTCCCAAATTATGTGGGCTCTATTGATAACCTCACTAACAACTTTAATGACGCCCTGCGCGACACCATTGATATTGTAGCACCGCTAAAGCTAAAAAGGGCCCCTAAAAGGCGTACCCCATGGTTTACAGAAGAAACTAAAGCCCAGAAATTATCATGTAGAAAGCTGGAACGCAAATGGCGTGCGACTAAACTTGAGGTTTTCCATCAAGCATGGAGTGATAGTTTAATAACTTATAAACGCATGCTTACCTCAGCTAAAGCTAAATATTACTCAAATCTCATCCACCTCAACAAAAATGATCCTAAATTTCTGTTTAGTACGGTAGCATCGCTAACCCAACAAGGGACTTCTCCCAGTAGCTCTACCCACTCAGCAGATGACTTTATGAATTTCTTTAATAAGAAAATTGAAGTCATTAGAAAAGAGATTAAAGACAATGCATCTCAGCTACAACTGGGTTCTATTAACACAAATACGACTGTATATACGACGGACACTGCCCTTCAAAATAGTTTCTCTCTCTTTGATGAAATAACATTGGAGGAATTGTCAAAATGTGTAAATGGGACAAAACAAACAACATGTTTACTTGACCCAATTCCTGGGAAACTTATCAAGGAGCTTTTTGTATTATTAAGTCCATCAGTGTTAAATATTATAAACGTATCACTTTCCTCTGGTACTGTTCCCCTAGCATTCAAAAAAGCGGTTATTCATCCTCTACTCAAAAGACCTAACCTCGATCCTGATCTCCTGGTAAACTACCGGCCAGTGTCCCACCTTCCGTTTATCTCGAAAATCCTCGAAAAAATTGTAGCACAGCAGCTAAATGAACACTTAGCGTCTAACAATCTCTGTGAACCTTTTCAATCCGGTTTCAGGGCAAATCACTCTACGGAGACAGCCCTCGCAAAAATGACTAATGATCTATTGCTAACGATGGATTCTGATGCTTCATCTATGTTGCTGCTTCTTGATCTTAGCGCCGCTTTCGATACTGTTGATCATAATATTTTATTAGAGCGTATCAAAACGCGTATTGGGATGACAGACTTAGCCTTGTCTTGGTTTAACTCTTATCTTACTGACAGGATGCAGTGTGTCTCCCATAACAATGTGACCTCGGACTATGTTAAGGTAACGTGCGGAGTTCCCCAGGGTTCGGTTCTTGGCCCTGCACTCTTTAGTATTTACATGCTGCCGCTAGGTGACATCATACGCAAATACGGTGTTAGCTTTAACTGTTATGCTGATGACACCCAACTCTACATGCCCCTAAAGCTGACCAACACGCCGGATTGTAGTCAGCTGGAGGCGTGTCTTAATGAAATTAAACAATGGATGTCCGCTAACTTTTTGCAACTCAACGCTAAGAAAACGGAAATGCTGATTATCGGTCCTGCTCAACACCGACATCTATTTAAAAATACCACCTTAACATTTGACAACCAAACAATTAAACAAGGTGACTCTGTAAAGAATCTGGGTATTATCTTCGACCCAACTCTCTCGTTTGAGTCGCACATTAAAAGTGTTACTAAAACGGCCTTCTTTCATCTCCGTAATATCGCTAAAATTCGTTCCATTTTGTCCACAAGCGATGCTGAGATCATTATCCATGCGTTCGTTACATCTCGTCTCGATTACTGTAACGTTTTATTTTCGGGCCTCCCTATGTCTAGCATTAAAAGATTACAGATGGTACAAAATGCGGCTGCTAGACTTTTGACAAAAACAAGAAAGTTTGATCATATTACGCCTATACTGGCTCACTTGCACTGGCTTCCTGTGCACCTAAGATGCGACTTTAAGGTTTTACTACTTACGTATAAAATACTACACGGTCAAGCTCCTGCCTATCTTGCCGATTGTATTGTACCATATGTCCCGGCAAGAAATCTGCGTTCAAAGAACTCCGGCTTATTAGTGATTCCCAGAGCCCAAAAAAAGTCTGCGGGCTATAGAGCGTTTTCTATTCGGGCTCCAATACTATGGAATGCCCTCCCGGTAAAAGTTAGAGATGCTACCTCAGTAGAAGCATTTAAAACTCAGTTGTATACTCTAGCCTTTAAATAGACTCCCTGTTTAGACCAGTTGATCTGCCGTTTCTTTTCTTTTCTTTTCTACTCTGCTCCAAACCCGGAGTGGACCACTAGCCTGTTCATCAGATGGGGACATCTCTACGCTGCTGACCCGTCTCCACTCGGGATGGTTCCTGCTTGCCCCACTATGGATTGGACTCTCGCTGATGTGTTAGACTTTCACAATATTATGTCAGACCCACTCGACATCCATTGCTTTCGGTCTCCCCTAGAGGGGGGGGGTTACCCACATATGCGGTCCTCACCAAGGTTTCTCACAGTCATTCACATTGACGTCCCACTGGGGTGAGTTTTCCTTGCCCGTATGTGGGCTCTGTACCGAGGATGTCGTTGTGGCTTGTACAGCCCTTTGAGACACTTGTGATTTAGGGCTATATAAATAAACATTGATTGATTGATTGATTGATTGACTTTTTAGAGGCGGTATAGTACCGAATATGATTAATTAGTATCGCAGTACTCTACTAATACCGGTATACCGTACAACCGTAGTAACAGCTTTAGTAAGTGATGACTTCCCTTTTCCCTTTTTTTAATTGTAACTGGTTTTGTGTATGTTAAAGTTAAAGTACCAATGATAGGCACACAAACACTAGGTGTGGTGAGATTATCCTCTGCATTTGACCCATCACCCTCACCCCCTGGGAGGTGAGGGGAGCAGTGAGCAGCAGCGGTGGCCATGCCCGGGGATAGTTTTGGTGATTTAATCCCCCAATTTCAACCCTTGATGCTGAGTGCCAAGCAGGGAGGGTAATGGGTCCCATTTTTATAGTGTTTGGTATGACTCGGCCGGGGTTTGAACTCACAACCTACCGATCTCAGGGCTGACACTCTAAGCAGGTATGTTTTGTAACTGGATCTGTGTACTGTTATTTTTTTAATTATTTTGAGAATTGTATTTTTCTTTTCCCTTTCTTTTATTTGTAATTGGATTTGTGCATGTTTTGTAACTGGATCTGTGTATTATTATTTTACTGTGAACTTTTGAAAAGGACCCCAGGAAGACTAGCCTGGCGTTTGTGCGTCGGCTAATGGGGATCCTCAATAAACAATAAACTTGAAATTTTTTTTTAATAAATATTAAAAAAAGGAAAAAAAAGAAAGTGATGACCAAAAAATAAACAAAAGAAAAAAATAAGTAAAAGAAAAAAATATTAAATAGAAAAAAGTGATGACAATAAATAAAATAAAAACATAAGCAAAATCAATAAATAAATACAAAAAAAGGAGAAAAAAAAGAAAGTGATTTCATAGCGTCAGAGAGAGGAAATCAAGCAGCAGGAAGGAGGAAATGAAAGTGTCGACCACACACACACCCTCATGCACGCACACACACAATCAGCTATGTTTGCAAGTCAAGCTCCACACAGCGTTTAGACTCACTGCTGTCATAGATGGCTTCTGACACCACCGGGTCAAGTCGCCGGGTGAAAGCGCCGTCGCTGTCTGGGAGGAAGGCGGTGAACATGAGGCGCACCACGCTGAGGTCCATCTCCTTGGCCTGGAGCGACGCCACGCTGCTGATCAAGCTGCACTGATGCTCTGTGTACCACATGTGCGCGTGAGCAGCTTTCTCGGCCATCTTAATGCGCACGCACTCACAAACTGACCGCTGAGTTCACGGGGGACACGGCCCTCCCCCTGCAGGGAATCGATGTCAGTGTGGATGCAGACTCCAAAGTTGTATCCCATCCTGAAGGCCTCAATCATGCGCCCCTCCAGAGTCTTGGCCACGTTCTTCTTGGTCACGTGCAGGATGCCCAAGTTTGGAAATCTGAGCACACAAACAGTGTGTGTGTTAGACATCCGTATTTGGCATTTTGACGTACATCAGGCTTTCTTGGAAAATTAATTCAAGAATAAAAATAACTCTCATTGATGGGACACAATCAAGTCATAAAAATAGGGTCCCACAGTAAATTTTTGGGGTCCCACTTTTTTGTAACCGTTTTGAAAACAAATGATAAATGTATGCATTATCCTGTTATATCTCACATTGTATATTGTGTTTTGGAAAAAGGTTGCCATAAATGTTAATTCATGAAAAAAAGAAAACAAAAGAAAACACATTTTTATGAACATGTAAATTTATTCAGTTAAACATTCATTCACTTTCTTCTAGAGATGTCCGATAATATCGGCAGATAAATGCTTTAAAATGTAATATCGGAAATTATCGGTATCGTTTTTTTTATTTTTGGTATCCTTTTTTAAATTTATATTAAATCAACATAAAAAACACAAGATACACTTACAATTAGTGCACCAACCCAAAAAAAACCTCCCTCCCCCATTCACACAAAAGGGTTGTTTCTTTCTGTTATTAATATTCTGGTTCTTACATTATATATCAATATATATCAATACCGTCTGCAGGGATACAGTCCGTAAGCACACATGATTGTGCGTGCTGCTGGTCCACTAATAGTACTAACCTTTAACAGTTAATTTTACTCATTTTCATTAATTACTAGTTTCTATGCAACTGTTTTTATATTGTTTTACTTTCTTTTTTATTCAAGAAATAGTTTTTAATTAATTTATCTTATTTTATTTTATTAATTTTTTTAAAAAGGACCTTATCTACACCATACCTGGTTGTCCAAATTAGGCATAATAATGTGTTAATTCCACGACTGTATATATCGGTATCTGTTGATATCGGTATCGGTAATTAAGAGTTGGACAATATCGGAATATCGGATATCTGCAAAAAATCCCTACTTTCTTCTTTTCCTTCATGGATCTAAACCGCTGCTGGTATTTTTTTCTATATTTCTATTGTAATATTTTCAGAATGTGCTTGTTCTATTTTTGGCCAAAGTAAGACAAAGAAAACAATCTGAAGTTGTTTTTCTATTTTAGTTTTAATGCCATGATTTTAATAGTCCGGCCCGCGTGTGCACAGATTTTCCTCCATGCGGCCCCTGAGCTAAAATGAGTTTGACACCCCTGATCTACGTGAAGGAGCCCAGAATTTTTATTTAAATGTTCGCAATATTTCAGGGTTCCTCACGAAGAAACCTTATAATGAATTATTTTTTAAGCAATTCATAAATTGCTAAAAAATTAAAGGTAAAGTTAAAGTTAAAGTACCAATGATTGTCACACTCACACTAGGTGTGGTGAAATTTGTCCTCTGCATTTGACCCATCCCCTTGCTCACCCCTGGGAGGTGAGGGGAGCAGTGGGCAGCAGCGGTGCCACGCCCGGGAATAATTTTTGGTGACTTAACCCCCAATTCCAACCCTTGATGCTGAGTGCCAAGCAGGGAGGTAATGGGTCCCAATTTTATAGTCTTTGGTATGTTGTTATGATGTAGAAAAAAGCCATATTTTAAAAAATTTTCCCAGGAGATTTTTGCCATATTTTGAAATGCAAATTGTGATGCTCCTTTTGGACACACGTAATAAAGGTGTTTGATGTTTTTTGCTATTAAATTAACCACGACATTGACATATGTCGCTACTAGTCCCACGTTTCCTAAAAAAATGTGTTAAAAAAAAGCCTTCTCCAGCTGTTTACTGACGTATACTATATGCATATTTAAGTAACTTTTACTGCAAATTAATATCGCCTCCAAATATGGGTTATCTGCCTCCTTGACTACCGTATTTTCCGGACTATAAGGCGTATTTAAAATCCTTTTTTTTCTCTCAAAACTCGACAGTGCGCCTTATAACCCGGTGCTCCTAATGTACGGAACAATTCTGGTTTTGCTTACCGACCTTGATGCAATTTTATCTGGTACATGGTGAAATGATAGGTGTGACCAGTAGATGGCAGTCAAACATAAGAGATACGTGTAGACTGCACTATGATGGTAATATGACTCAAGTAAAGAACACCAACATTTTATATGTTCCATTGAAAATATAGAACATTAAACACGGCGCTCAAAAATCTATCAAAATGTTTTAGTACGACTTTGGTAAGCTAGGAAGCCGCACCGCTTGATGGAATGTCGGCGCATTAAACATAGGAGTATTATTATGGTGTGTGTATAAGGTAAGACATATTATCTGCCGTTTTGTTTCGTAATATTATGCAAACGCAACTTTTCTTACCTTCTGGTACCTGCTGATCTGTATTTGGGTATTGCATAAATCCTGAAAAATTGCACGCGTCCGCCTTTGTAGTCCGTGCCGACATCGTAGTCGATAAGCTTCTTCTTTTTCTCTATCTTCTTGTTATGGGACATTCATCCTCCGCTGTTGCCATTTCTAATATAAAGTAGTGTAAAGTTCTTACTCATATCCGTCAGTAAACTCGCCATGAAAGCGTTAAAACATACCAGTGTAGTGAGTTTACATTATTCACCCAAAGAACTTTAGTTATTAGATAGTTCCGGTCGGACGGTTTTTCACGGGGCAAATTTCCGGCGGATGAGAAGATGCTGCTCCGTTATTGATTGAAGTAAAGTCAGAATGTCATTAAAACAGTTAGCTCTATCTTTTGACACTTCTTCCACTCCCGTCCTTGCACGCTACACCGCTACAACAAAGATGACGGGGAGAAGACGCTGCCGAAGGTGAGCCACGTAAATAAGACCGCCCACAAAACGGCGCATCCGGAAGAGATTGTCAGAAAGCGGCTTGAAGATGATCTGTAAAACATCATCTATGCAACATTTTGACCAAAAAACCACCATTACATGTTATGTAGACCACAAGGAAGTGTTTTACATTTAGGAAAAAATAAATAATAATATGACTCCTTTAATGCGCCCTATAATCCAGTGCGCCTTATAGATGAAAACAGATCGAAAATAGACAATTCATCGGCAGTGCGCCTTATAATCTGGTCTGGAAAATATGGTAATAATAATTGGTATCGGCCCTGAAAAACAAACCAAATCGGTCAATCTCTGGTGTGTGTGAGCCCACGTACGTTATGTTGGAGTCTTTGGCAGGAACGTCTATCATGCACACGCCATTGTCGCAGTGTTTGCCCACCAGACTGTGAGCGTGCAGCTGAGGGGGGTTGGTGAGCGCCGTCACCAGCTGGACCACCACGCGGGCCGGACCCTGGTAGTTACAGATCTGAAAGAAGGAGAAGACAAACACTGAGGCGGACTGACGACCCTCTCACTGATACCACCATGTTCATGTCAGGGTCAGAGTCGTGTGTGGACAACTGGGTGTCAGAGTTAGTCCCAACCATGGCGCCCTGTCATCGTGTGGCAGGCTTTTGACCAATCAGAGAGAGCATGGCCAGACAAACGCCTAAATCATGTTCAAAGAGCCATATTGGACCAAAAATACAAAAAACAAATCTGTATGGAGCCGCAAAAAGGCAAAAGCCTTATGTACGTGTTATAATGAAGGCAACACATTAAGTACGTGTTCTCAGAGGGTTAGATAACTCCTGGAAATGATTGGCTTAAAACAGCCAACGGTATACGATGTGTGTGTTCAAGTTAAAGGAAAGGACAGGCTGTCTTCTTCTAATGGATTTATTACAATCTTTTCAAGCTGGGTAACGTTTGCTGTGGTCTGGAACAACATGGCACACAATCAGAAATGCAGCAAATATTAAATACAGATAATGTGTCATGACACATGCAAATATAAATTAAATACACAGAGGACATAAGTAAAGGAAAATAAATTAACTCAAATATACCTACAAACGAGGCATAATAATGCAATATGTACACACAGCTAGCCTAAGTAGCATGGTTTATTAGCACGCCACGAAAGTCAATAACATCAACAAAGTTCACCTTTGTGCATTCACGCACAGCATAAAATGTTTGGTGGACAAAATGAGACAAAGAAGGAGAGGTATAAAACACGTCTATCTGTGGCAGCGTCAGAGAAAGTTGTACATGTAAACCAAACTACGGCGAGTTCAAGAACTTTTTGCAACTCAACGCTAAGAAAACGGAAATGCTGATTATCGGTCCTGCTAAACACAGACACCTATTTAATAATACCACCTTAACATTTGACAACCAAACAATTACACAAGGCGACTCGGTAAAGAATCTGGGTATTATCTTCCACCCAACTCTCTCGTTTGAGTCACACATTAAGAGTGTTACTATAACGGCCTTCTTTCATCTCCGTAATATATCTAAAATTCGTTCCATTTTGTCCACTAGCGACGCTGAGATCATTATTCATGCGTTCGTTACGTCTCGTCTCAATTACTGTAAGGTATTATTTTCAGGTCTCCCTATGTCTAGCATTAAAAGACTTTTGACAAGAACAAGAAAGTTTGATCATATTACGCCTATACTGCATATACCTTTATATACATATATACCTATACTGGCTCACCTGCACTGGCTTCCTGTGCACTTAAGATGTGACTTTAAGGTTTTACTACTTACGTATAAAATACTACACGGTCTAGCTCCAGCCTATCTTGCTGATTGTATTGTACCATATGTCCCGGCAAGAAATCTGCATTCAAAGAACTCCGGCTTATTAGTGATTCCCAGAGCCCCAAAAAAGTCTACGGGCTATAGAGCGTTTTCTATTGGGGCTCCAGTACTATGAAATGCCCTCCCGGTAACAGTTAGAGATGCTACCTCAGTAGAAGCATTTAAGTCCCATCATAAAACTAATTTGTATACTCTAGCCTTTAAATAGACCCCCTTTTTAGACCAGTTGATCTGCCGTTTCTTTACTGCTCTGCCCCCCTCTCCTGCGTGGAGAGAGGGGGCACAGATTCGGTGACCACAGATGACGCGCCAGCTGTCCAAAGTCGGGACCCAGGGTGGACCACTCGTCTGTGCATCAGTTGGGGACGTCTCTGCGCTGCTGACCTGTCTCCGCTCAAAATGATCTCCTGTTGGCCCCACTATGGACTGGACTCTCACACTATTATGTTAGATCCACTATGGACTGGACTCTCACACTATTATGTTAGATCCACTTTGGACTGGACTCTCACACTATTATGTTGGATCCACTATGGACTGAACTCCCACACTATTATGTTAGATCCACTATAGACTGGACTCTCACACTATTATGTTGGATCCACTATGGACTGGACTCTCACACTATTATGTTAGATCCACTATGGACTGGACTCTCACACTACTATGTTCGATCCACTATGGACTGGACTCTCACACTATTATGTTAGATCCACTATGGACTGGACTCTCACACTATTATGCTCGATCCAGTATGGACTGCAGTCTCACACTATTATTTTAGATCCACTATGGACTGGACTCTCATACTATTGTTAGATCCACTATGGACTAGACTCTCACACTATTATGTTAGATCCACTATGGACTGGACTCTCACACTATTATGTTAGATCCACTATGGACTGGACTCTCACACTATTATGCTCGATCCAGTATGGACTGCACTCTCACACTATTATTTTAGATCCACTATGGACTGGACTCTCATACTATTATGTTAGATCTAAGGCTGCAGCTAACGATTATTTTTCTATCGATTAATCTATAGATTATTTTTTCGATTAATCTGTTAATCTATAGATTATTTTTTTGATTCATCTATAGATTATTTTTCCTTTTACCGATTATTTTTTATTTTATTTAAAAAAAAGTATGGCCACTCAGTCAACATTGACAACAACATGACAAAATATTCTGTAACAATGTAAACATTTAAAACTTTTAACATTTAACAAAATTAAAAGTAGCTTATTTGCTTTTTAATGTGCAAATATAAAAGTAAACATCCAGTGCAAATCTTAATATTCTGCAAAAGTATAAGCATTTCAAAAGTAAAAGTATTGCTTATTTTGCTTTAAAATGTGCAAAAATAAAGATAAACATCCAATACAAAAAAGTGCAAAACGAAATATTCTGTAACAACAGTGTAAACATTTCAACAAAAGTGAAAGTATTGCTTATTTGCTAAAATGTGCAAAAATAAAGATAAACATCCAATACAAAAAAGTGCCAATCTAAATATTCTGGAGCACTGTAAACATTAAGTATTGCTTTTAAAATGTGCAAAATAAACATCCAGTCCAACAGTACACAATAACCAATTCTACTCATTCCAGTGAGTGACTAATAGTTGTAATGAAGAAAGGTTAGCATGTCTACTTGCTTTGCTTCTTTTCTTGTTTACAATATTCCCAGCAGCTGAAAGTAGGCGCTCAGAAGGGGTCGATGTGGCTGGAACTGAGAGGTAATTAGCCTTCACCTCAAACCAGGACTGCGAGCGAGCTGAGCTGCAGTTTAAGTTTCTAGTAGGTCAACGGGCTCATAGTGATGTTACTAGTAGTTGACTGGGAGGTGTTTATTATCATTTGGGGAGAGTCCGCTGCCTGATGCTCACCTGCTAAACACCTATCTGCTCGACGCTGAAGCGCTGACTACATGCGCTATGAATACGCACTGCTGATTGGCTGATAATGCTTCGTGTGTACCAATCAGATGGTTGTGTGGGTGGGACAATGCTGCGTGTGTACCAATCAGATGGTTGTATGGGTGGGACAATGCTGCGTGTGTACCAATCAGATGGTTGTATGGGTGGGACAATGCTGCGTGCTGAGACAGAGGCAGAGGAGCAAAGCAACTTGTTAAGACTTTAGCAGCTAAAGTTAGCTTTAGCTTAGAAACTCCGTGCGTGACTGCTCGCCGTCTGTTCGCTGTTGCGAAAAAGCTAAGTAGCGCTCTATCTGTGTGCTTTTAATTGTTCTACAGCTTTCTTTATCACTTCTCAAACATTTTTAGTGGTACTATTTAACTTGCAAATCACCCGATCTCTGTCCCACCACCCTTTCCTCAGCTAGCTAGCTGCTAAGCTAGCGCGGAGAAAGGCAGCGCCGGTCAGTAAGAAGCTACTCCTACAGACCGCGACCACTTCCCTGAGGACAGCAGGAACTTCACTCGGTGACAGAAAACACTGTGAGTAATGGCTTCCTGCGCGTCTTGCACCATACTCACGGAGAGGTTGGCTCTGCTAGAGGGCCGTGTCCGCCAGTTAGAGCAGAGTAATGTCGTAACTTTAGATGTTGCGGACACATCTGCTAGCGTTAGCTGTAGCGAGCTAACTAGCCCAGCTTGTAGCAGTCCTAAGCGGCCTACAAGCTACGGTGTACCGGTTGAGACGCATAATAGATTTAGCTCTTTAGCTAGTCCTACACCCCAGTCTACCGGGCACCACACCTTAGTTATAGGGGACTCCATCACCCGAAACATAAAGCTTAGCAAACCAGCCACAATAAAGTGTATCCCCGGGGCCAGAGCACCTGACATTGAAGCTAATCTTAGGGAGCTAACTCGCAACAGGCCTAGTAAACACGTACGACAGGCTAATCGCACCACTAATTATGCGTATATAGTTGTACACGTTGGCTCCAATGACACTAGAATGAGACAGTCAGAGATTACAAAGAGAAACATAGCCAGGACTTGTGATCTCGCCAGAAAGATGTCCAGGCATCGAGTAATTGTCTCTGGCCCCCTGCCTGCGAGAGGCAATGATGAGAGATATAGCAGATTAGTCTCGCTTAACAAGTGGTTGGCTAGCTACTGTAGGCAGCAGGGACTAACGTTTATTGATAACTGGCCCTCTTTCTGGGGCAAACCAGGCTTGCTGATGAGAGACGGCCTTCACCCTAACCAGGAAGGCGCCATCATCCTGTCTAGAAACATAGACTACTATTTAAGTCTCACTTGACTGACTACACTAGAGCAAGCCCGGTCACAGGCAATTACAATGTCTGTTAGTCCGGGTGAGGAGTCAGTTAAGCTAGAACTAGCCAGCGCCAGGCTGGATAATCCATGTACGCATAGCAATTCTCTTAGAATAATACACAATTCACATAATGTTTTTTCTGTTGTGTCTGTGTCAGAGGTGGACATGCATTCTACTGAGGTGGCAAATTATGATATGTCCAGTCTATTGCAGCACCAAGCAAACAATCGGAAAATTCCCGTCATATCAATTCCTAGATATGGTCGAAACTATTTAAAGTGCACTACGCATAATAAACGCAACATTGTTAATATTGCCACTACGGATAATCTTAACAAAAACTCGTCAAAACAGCCCAATACCTATAATATGGGCTTTTTAAACATAAGATCATTGTCTCCCAAGGCGTTATTGGTTAATGAGGTCATTAGAGACAACAATCTTAACGTCATTGGTCTTAGCGAAACCTGGCTCAAACCGGACGAATTTTTTGCGCTCAATGAGGCATCTCCTCCTAACTATACGAATGCGCATGTTGCCCGCCCTCTTAAAAGGGGAGGGGGTGTCGCACTAATATACAATGAAAATTTCAACCTTACCCCTAACCTAAATAATAAATATAAATCGTTTGAGTTGCTTACTATGAGGTCTGTCACACCGCTACCTCTCGACCTGGCTGTTATCTACCGCCCCCCTGGGCCCTATTCGGACTTTATCAGTGAATTCTCAGAGTTCGTTGCTGATCTAGTGACGCACGCCGACAATATAATCATAATGGGGGACTTTAATATCCATATGAATACCCCATCGGACCCTCAGTGCGTGGCGCTCCAAACCATAATTGATAGCTGTGGTCTTACACAAATAATACATGAACCCACGCATCGCAACGGTAATACAATAGATCTAGTGCTTGTCAGGGGTGTCACCACCTCCAAAGTTATGATACTTCCATATACTAAAGTAATGTCCGATCATTACCTTATAAAATTTGAAGTTTTGACTCTTTGTCAACAAGCTAATAATAATAATAACTGCTATAGCGGCCGCAACATTAATGCTGCCACAACGATGACTCTTGCTGACCTACTGCCTTCGGTAATAGCACCATTCCCAAATTATGTCGGCTCTATTGATAAACTCACTAACAACTTTGACGATGCCTTGCGCGAAATTATTGATAGTATAGCACCGCTAAAGCAAAAAAGGGCCCCTAAAAGGCGCACCCCATGGTTTACAGAAGAAATTAGAGCTCATAAATTATCATGTAGAAAACTGGAACGCAAATGGCGCGCGACTAAACTTGAGGTTTTCCATCAAGCATGGAGTGATAGTTTAATAACTTATAAACGCATGCTTACCTTAGCTAAAGCTAAATACTACTCAAATCTCATCCGCCTCAACAAAAACGATCCTAAATTTCTGTTTAGTACAGTAGCATCGCTAACCCAACAAGGGACTCCTCCCAGTAGCTCCACCCACTCGGCAGATGATTTTATGAATTTCTTTAATAAGAAAATTGAACTCATTAGAAAGGAGATTAAAGACAACGCATCCCAGCTACAACTGGGCTCTATTAACACAAATACGACTGTATATACGACGGACACTGCCCTCCAAAATAGTCTCTCTATTTTTGATGAAATAACATTAGAGGATTTATTACAGCGTGTAAGTGGGATAAAACAAACAACATGTTTACTTGACCCACTTCCTGGGAAACTTATCAAGGAACTGTTTGTATTATTAGGTCCATCAGTGTTAAATATTATAAACTTATCACTTTCCTCCGGCACTGTTCCCCTAGCATTCAAAAAAGCGGTTATTCATCCTCTGCTCAAAAGACCTAACCTCGATCCTGACCTCATGGTAAACTACCGACCGGTCTCCCACCTTCCGTTTATTTCCAAAATTCTCGAAAAAACTGTTGCACAGCAGCTAAATGAACACTTAGTGACTAACAATCTCTGTGAACCTTTTCAATCCGGTTTCAGGGCAAATCACTCTACGGAGACAGCCCTCGCAAAAATGACTAATGATCTATTGCTAACGATGGATTCTGATGCGTCATCTATGTTGCTGCTTCTTGATCTTAGCGCCGCTTTCGATACCGTCGATCATAATATTTTATTAGAGCGTATCAAAACACGTATTGGTATGTCAGACTTAGCCTTGTCTTGGTTTAACTCTTATCTTACTGACAGGATGCAGTGCGTCTCCCATAACAATGTGACCTCGGACTATGTCAAGGTAACGTGCGGAGTTCCCCAGGGTTCGGTTCTTGGCCCTGCACTCTTTAGTATTTACATGCTGCCGCTGGGTGACATCATACGCAAGTACGGTGTTAGCTTTCACTGTTATGCTGATGACACTCAACTCTACATGCCCTTAAAGCTGACCAACACGCCGGACTGTAGTCAGCTGGAGGCGTGTCTTAATGAAATTAAACAATGGATGTCCGCTAACTTTTTGCAACTCAACGCTAAGAAAACGGAAATGCTGATTATCGGTCCTGCTAGACACCAACATCTATTTAATAATACCACCTTAACATTTGACAACCAAACAATTAAACAAGGAGACTCGGTAAAGAATCTGGGTATTATCTTCGACCCAACTCTCTCGTTTGAGTCACACATTAAGAGTGTTACTAAAACGGCCTTCTTTCATCTCCGTAATATCGCTAAAATTCGTTCCATCTTGTCCACTAGCGACGCTGAGATCATTATTCATGCGTTCGTTACGTCTCGTCTCGATTACTGTAACGTATTATTTTCGGGTCTCCCTATGTCTAGCATTAAAAGATTACAGTTGGTACAAAATGCGGCTGCAAGGCTTTTGACAAAAACAAGAAAGTTTGATCATATTACGCCTATACTGGCTCACTTGCACTGGCTTCCTGTGCACTTAAGATGCGACTTTAAGGTTTTACTACTTACGTATAAAATATTACACGGTTTAGCTCCAGCCTATCTCGCCGATTGTATTGTACCATATGTCCCGACAAGAAATCTGCGTTCAAAGAACTCCGGCTTATTAGTGATTCCCAGAGCCAAAAAAAAGTCTGCGGGCTATAGAGCGTTTTCTATTCGGGCTCCAGTACTCTGGAATGCCCTCCCGGTAACAGTTAGAGATGCTACCTCAGTAGAAGCATTTAAGTCCCATCTTAAAACTCATTTGTATAATCTAGCCTTTAAATAGACCCCCCCTTTTTTAGACCAGTTGATCTGCCGTTTCTTTTCTTCTCTCCTCTTCTCCCCTGTCCCTTGCGAGGGGGAGTTGCATAGGTCCGGTGGCCATGGATGAAGTGCTGGCTGTCCAGAGCCGGGACCCCGGGTGGACCACTAGCCTGTGCATCGGTTGGGGACATCTCTGCGCTGCTGACCCGTCTCCGCTCGGGATGGTTTCCTGTTGGCTCCGCTGTGGACTGGACTCCCGCTGATGTGTTGGATCCACTGTGGACTGGACTTTCACAATGTTATGTCAGACCCACTCGACATCCGTTGCTTTCGGTCTCCCCTAGAGGGGGGGGGTTACCCACATATGCGGTCCTCTCCAAGGTTTCTCATAGTCATTCACCGACGTCCCACTGGGGTGAGTTTTTCCTTGCCCGTATGTGGGCTCTGTACCGAGGATGTCGTTGTGGCTTGTACAGCCCTTTGAGACACTTGTGATTTAGGGCTATATAAATAAACATTGATTGATTGATTGATTGAAACTCGTTCGGTACACCCCCGTACCGAACCGAAAGCCCCGTACCGAAACGGTTCAATACAAAACACATACCGTTACACCCCTAGCAGATACAAATGACACATTCATGTTTTTGTGTAATGATGACAACGTATGCTAACGCGGACGATTGACTAGTTGATGGTTGATGGTTTTCTTTTCAAATGTTCGTTCATAGCCGTTGTGCTGCTATGATAGGCCATTTCCGCTCGACACAGTGTGCATACAACAACATTATTAGGCTGTGTATTGAAATACTCCCACACTTTTGACGACTTTTGGCGTGCGTTTTTCCCCTCGCTCGCACAGTCTGCTTTGCGCTCCGCCATGACGGTAGTGTGACGTAAATATGCGACGCGTCGACGCACAAAAACAGCGTCGACGTATTTACGTAACCGATGACGTCGACTATGTCGACGCGTCGTTTCAGCCTTAGTTAGATCCACTACGGACTGGACTCTCACACTATTATGTTTGATCCACTACGGACTGGACTCCCACACTTTTATGTTAGATCTAAACTTTGGTTGATTGATTGATTGAAAGACCGCCAAAATTAGTAGGTCAAAACAGCGCTGGCCAAATACTGTCATCAGTGAAGCATGAACACAAACATATTTGGAAGGTTTGTGTTGTTTGTCCTCCTAAGAAACATGATTAAAACATTTTTGAAAAAGCTCCAGGGAGCCATGGGTTGCTGACCCGCGGCCTAAATGATTGGTCAAAAGCCCCTCACGTGACTACAGGGCGCCATGTTTGGGACCAACTCTGAAACTGAGTTGTCCATACTCTCGCAGGGTAAGGGACTTAAAATTTGAAAATCACCGGCAGCTTGTGTGAGTCACAACATTGTTCAGCTGATCATTCATGACACCACAGCAAAACATGAGCAAAGAACTTTTCGGGCATTGAATGCGTTTGACAACAGGAAGTGTGCAACTGCTGCAGCATGCAAACCACTTCCTCTTCCCCACCCCTCGGCCAATCACGGGACACCATGAACACCAGCAGCCATGTTACCGCAGTGGCAGGAAGAACCTGTGATACCCGTTTGTGACCTCTGACCTAATCATCTCCATTCCTCCTCAAGAAATGTGGAATTAAAATGGAATCCAAGCTTCTATTTTATTGTTTTACTCCCCCATGTACATGATCGGAGTTCAAAGGTCAAACTTATTTTCTCTTCACTGGGATGAAAGGCTGACATTCTTCTGACTGGGATGACCCAAACACTTCCTGTCGGCACATGCTTGACTCAACACGCCACCGCACGTGCTAACACATGCTACTTTGACTTTGTGTTCAGACACTAAAAAGTGTGAACTTTTGGCGTAAATGTATCCGGAACGTGAGAATTTCCCCCGGAGCATCAGAACCGAGGCGATGACGCGCGTGCACACATGGCAGCCCAAAGAGTTCCAACTACAACAGCGGCGTGCACAACAATAGCACGTGTCCAAACGCTGTTGAGTGCTGAGCAACAGGTGGCGCTACAACAACTGTACGAACACTTTATCCAATCAGGTGATAGTAGTACAAACCCCGTTTCCATATGAGTTAAGAAATTGTGTTAGATGTAAATATAAACGGAATACAATGATTTGCAAATCCTTTTCAACCCATATTCAAGAATGCACTACAAAGACAAGATATTTGATGTTCAAACTCATAAACTTTATATATTTTTTTGTAAATAATAATTAACTTAGAATTTCATGGCTGCAACACGTACCAAAGTAGTTGGGAAAGGGCATGTTCACCACTGTGTTACATGGCCTTTCCTTTTAACAACAAACGTTTGGGAACTGAGGAGACACATTTTTGAAGCTTCTCAGGTGGAATTCTTTCCCATTCTTGCTTGACGTACAGCTTAAGTTGTTCAACAGTCCGGGGGTCTCCGTTGTGGTATTTTAGGCTTCATAATGCGCCACACATTTTCAATGAGAGACAGGTCTGGACTACAGGCAGGCCAGTCTAGTACCCGCACTCTTTTACTATGAAGCCACGTTGATGTAACACGTGGCTTGGCATTGTCTTGCTGAAATAAGCAGGGGCGTCCATGGTGACGTTGCTTGGATGGCAACATATGTTGCTCCAAAACCTGTATGTACCTTTCAGCATTAATGGCGCCTTCACAGATGTGTAAGTTACCCATATCTTGGGCACTAATACACCCCCATACCATCACAGATGCTGGCTTTTCAACTTTGCGCCTATAATAATCCGGATGGTTCTTTTCCTCTTTGGTCCGGAGGACACAACGTCCACAGTTTCCAAAAACAATTTGAAATGTGGACTCGTCAGACCACTTTTCCACTTTGTATCAGTCCATCTTAGATGAGCTCAGGCCCAGCGAAGCCGACGGTGTTTCTGGGTGTTGTTGATAAACGGTTTTAGCCTTGCATAGGAGAGTTTTGCCTTGCATAGGAGAGTTTTAACTTGCACTTACAGATGTAGCGACCAACTGTAGCTACTGACCGTGGGATTCTAAAGTGTTCCTGAGCCCATGTGGTGATATCCTTTACACACTGATGTCGCTTGTTGATGCAGTACAGCCTGAGGGATCGAAGGTCAAGGGCTTAGCTGCTTACGTGCAGTGATTTCTCCAGATTCTCTGAACCCTTTGATGATATTACGGACCGTAGATGGTGAAATACCTAAATTCCTTGCAATAGCTGGTTGAGAAAGGTTTTTCTTAAACTGTTCAACAATTTGCTCATGCATTTGTTGACAAAGTGGTGACCCTCGCCCCATCCTTGTTTGTGAATGACTGAGCATTTCATGGAATCTACTTTTATACCCAATCATGGCACCCACCTGTTCCCAATTTGCCTGTTCACCTGTGGGATGTTCCAAATAAGTGTTTGATGTGCATTCCTCAACTTTATCAGTATTTATTGTCACCTTTCCCAACTTTTTTGTCACGTGTTGCTGGCATCAAATTCTAAAGTTAATGATTATTTGCAAAAAAAAAAAAGTTTATCAGTTTGGACATCAAATATGTTGTCTTTGTAGCATATTCAACTGAATATGGGTTGAAAATGATTTGCAAATCATTGTATTCCATTTATATTTACATCTAACACAATTTCCCAACTCATATGGAAACGGGGTTTGTAGATAGACAGTAATAAAGTATCTAGGGCTGGGCGATAAACCGATATCAATATATATCGCGAGACACCTAATCGATATCAATAAAAAATGCGTTTGAAAAAACTTTCCGAATTTTTTTTCCTCTATGTCGGAGAAAAGCGGAAGATGCAAAGTATTGTTTTTTTGGATTGTTTCAAAGTTAGACCAATGTGGTCTGTAAATGATGCAAGGCGAGACCGCTAATACCACACTACCTTAGCCCTGCTCACCCTTTAGAGCACAGCTGTAAGTTCCTGGCACTAAACCTGCAGAAAATAGTTCTTCTCAGGTTTCTCTATGCTTACATTTTCACACTTTGCACTATTTTCTTACACTTTATTTAGCAATTCTTACATATTGTGACGACGGTCGCATGGTGATGCGGGGTTTGTTTTCCCAGGATGCAGACGGACTTCGGACACAGCGTGAAGGTAGGAAATTATTTCTTTAAGAAATAAATCGGACGGGAACAAACAAAAACGTGCTCAAAGCACGGAAAGCAAAAACCAAACGGGCTAGCGTGGAAGCTAGCAACAAACAGAGCCTAGCGTGGAAGTTATTATACAGGTACCAGGAATCAAAAGTCGTCAACTGTTGCGTGTAGCAAATTAAGAAATCAGACTGACTGACCGGAAAAGGCAGTATTAAATAGTGCTACTGATTAGTGCTCGGGGAACAGGTGAGCTTCCCAAACACCAATCAGAGACAGGTGGAAACAATAAGCACCCGTGGGAACAGAAAACAAACCCAGGGGTGCACAAAAACGGGAACTGAGGGAGACCAAAAACCAAACTGAACATGATCCCGGCAGCGGATCATACCACATATTCCTTATTTTTACACCTTCATTTTAAGACCTTATTGTATAAATATGATTCACTTCACTTCACTTCACTATTGTTCAATGTGATTTTACAATTTTGTTTACATTGTTTAAATGTCTTTCATGCTTGTGTTGACATTTCCTGTGTCCTTATTTTCCATAGGTCATAAAAATGATCAATATCAACCAATATAGAACATTTACCGTATTTTCCGGACTATAAGGCGCACTTAAAATCATTTTTTCCCTCAAAACTCGACAGTGCGCCTTATAACCCGGTGTGCCTAATGTACGGAATAATTCTGGTTTAGCTTGCCGACCTCAAAGCTATATTATTTGGTACATGGTGTAATGATAAGTGTGACCAGTAAATGGCAGTCAAACATAGGAGATACGTGTAGACTGCAATATGATGGCAATATGACTCAAGCAAACAACATTTTTAATGTTCCATTTAAAATATAGAACATTAAACACAGCGCTGAAAAATCGATCAAAATGTTTTAGTACGACTTTGGTAAGCTATGAAGCCGCACGCTTGATGGAATGTCGGCGCATTAAACATTGGAGAATTATTATGGTGTGTGTATAAGGTAAGACATTATCTGGCGTTTTGTTTCGTAATATTATGCAAAAGCGACTTTTCTTACCTTCTGGTACCTGCTGATCGGTATTTGGGATCTGCATAAATCCTGAAAAAATTACGCGGGTCCGCCTTTGTAGTCCGTGTCGACACCGTAGTCGATTTGTTATGTGACATTCATCCTCCGCTGTTGCTATTTCTAATATAAAGTAGTGTAAAGTTCTTACTTATATCTGTCAGTAAACTCGCCATGAAAGCGCTAAAACATACCGGTGTAGTGAGTTTACATTATTCACCCAAGGAACTTTAGTTATTAGAGAGTTCCGGTCGGACGGTTTTTCACGGGACACATTTTCGGTGTGGTTGTTTCCGGATGAGGGGATGCTGCTCTGTTATTGATTTAAGTAAAATGTAAGCTAAACAGTTAGCTCCATCTTTTGAGACTTCTTCCACCCCTGCTACACGCTACAACAAAGATGACGGAGAGAAGACGCTGTCGAAGGTGAGCCACGTAAATAAGACCGCCCACAAAACGCCGCATACGGAAGCGACTGTCAGAAAGCGGCTTGAAGATGATCTGTAAAACATTATCTATGCAACATTTTGACCAAAGAACCACCATTACATGTTATGTAGACCACAAGGAAGCAGTAGAAAATGGATGGAAGTGTCTTAATTGTAGAAATAAAAAAATAATATGACTCCTTTAATGCGCCTTATAATCCGGTGCGCCTTAGATATGAATAGATCGAAGATAGCCCATTCATCGGCAGTGCGCCCTATGGTCTGGAAATTACGGTATATATCATGGTACAGTTTTCGCCCAGCCCTAATATTTACAGAGGACTATGAATAAAAAATACTAGACATAAATAAAGAGGCCAGTTATAAAAAACGCCAGCTGAGGATGAAAGACAAGAAGTGTTACCTTGACAGCGGGACAGGTCTTTTTGTTCTTCTCGCTGGAGGCTCCTGGCAGGCCACCATGAGAGGGACCTTCGCATCCGTAGCGGAACCTGAAGCCTCGCTGGGAAACACACAACACACACATTAGCGTCACTGCGGAGCTGGCTTTAAGAAACATGCAACAAGAATTTCTAGCTAATATCATAATAATACAGTCAAACCTGTCTATGGCAGCCACACCAAAGAAAGGTGCAATAATAGCCACACACGGCGGCCTTTTAGATTTTTTTTTTTCTTCTACATGTTTTACCAAGCGTGCATGATTGGGTAATAGAAATAGCAATGTTGTCGTGGAGAGTTAGGACTGAAAGATGTTTAGGGGGACTTGCTGGGACATCTCGTCCACACAAACACTCGGTCAAGACACAGAAAAACAAATAACTTTGCTTTTTTTTTTCCTTCTATCAGATCTTTACACTACCTGTCTGTTGGCTAGTTGACATCAATCAAACAAATTGTATTCATATATATCAGGGGTATCCAAACTTTTTGACTTGGGGGCCACATTGGGCTAAAAAAAGCTGACTACATGTAAAGTAAATGTGTGTGTGTGTGTACATATTATGTTAATATTATGGATATATAATTAATATAATGGCTATATAATTAATATAATTCGATATTAAGAGTATGTGAAAGTTCAACTCCTACATTGTTTACTTCCGTGACGACCTTCTTAAAGATTGTAATAAGAAATATCACGCAGCTAAAATGCGCCAAACATGGATAAGTGTGGAGAGTGTTTTACATTTTTCCCATCATGCACTAAAATGGGTGTAATTTTGAAATTGTTTTATGGGGTTTAAACATTTTTCATAATATCCACAATTAGGGATGTCCAATAAAATCGGACTGCCTATATTATCGGCCGATAAATGCTTTACAATGTAATATCGGAAATTATCGGTATCGGTTTCGAAATTATTGGTATCGGTTTCAAAAAGTCAAATTCATGACTTTTTAAAACGCCGCTGTGTACACGGACGTAGGAAGAAGTACAGAGCGCCAATAAACTTTGAAGGCACTGCCTTTGCGTGCCGACCCAGTCACATAATATCTACGGCTTTTCACACACTCACAAGTGAATACAAGGCATACTTGATCAACAGCCACACAGGTCACACTGAGGGTTGCCGTATAAACAACTTTAACACTGTTACAAATATGCGCCACACTGTGAACCCACACCAAACAAGAATGACAAACACATTTCGGGAGAACATCCGCACCGTAACACAACATAAACACAACAGAACAAATACCCAGAACCCCTTGCAGCACTAACTCTTCCGGGACGCTACAATATACACTCCCCAAACCCCCTAACCCCGCCCACCTCAACCTCCTAATGCTCTCAGGGAGAGCATGTCCCAAATTCCAAGCTGCTGTTTTGAGGCATGTTAAAAAAAATAATGCACTTTGTGACTTCAATAATAAATATGGCAGTGCCATGTTGGCATTGTTTTCCATAACTTGAGTTGATTTATTTTGGAAAACCTTGTTACATTGTTTAATGCATCCAGCGGGGCATCACAACAAAATTAGGCATAATAATGTGTTAATTCCACAACTGTATATATCGGTATTGGTTGATATCGGTATCGGTAATTAAGAGTTGGACAATATCGGATATCGGCAAAAAAGCCATTATCGGACATCTCTATCCACAATGTTCAGTGAGCAAGTTGTGTTATGTGTGTTGACCTTTAAGTTAGTTGCCTTTTTTTGTTTGTTTTGGCACCATGACTAGGGAAGGTTGTTTGGATTGTGTCAAAGAAGTAAATGCCGTGCTATCATTTTAAAGTACTTTCAAGGGTCATTGATCGGATATACTCACATTGTCCACAAGATGGCAGCAAATATGTACAATTCAGAAACCACTTGATATTTAAGATCAATTTGAAAGCACTCCGCAGTGTGATGCTTTGTTGAAATAATGGCCCGGGTTAATGATGTCTTGCGTGCCGTAGTTTGGACACCCCTGATATAGGTCTTAATCCTAAGCGCATCAAAGGGCTTCACAAACTCAAAACAATATCCCCTGATCTGAACCCACAAGGAAAAACAAAACAAAAAACGGATGGGAAAAAAGAAAAAACTTTGTGATGTAATGGATTAATTGAATTGTTAAATAATAGATAAAGTGGGAGTCCAGTCCATCGGGAAACCACCAGACACTCATGGGTGGAGTGTATCTTCTTCCAAGCCCATCTAATCAGCTATGTAGAGATGTCTATAGCTGTCAATGAAAGAGTGGTCCAACAACTGCTCACTCTCGGTTCAGCTAACACCTCCTCCAGACTGGTATCTCTCCAGAAATTAACTGTGGCTCCCAGGTACCCTTTCCATACAGGAGGGGGAGTGACAGAGCAGAAAAGCGGCAGATCAACTGGTCTAAAAAGGAGTCTCTTTAAAAGCTAGAGTATATGTAGTAAATGAGTTTTAAGGTGAGACTTGAATGCTTCTACTGAGGTAGCATCTCTAACGGTTGCTGGTAGGGCATTTCAGAGTATGAGACCCCGGGTGGAAAAACGTTCGGCAGACTTTTTTTTAGGGGGTCTAGGGGTCACGAACAAGCAGACAATTTTGGGACGTAGATTTTGAGACGGTACATAGAGTACAATACAATCAGCAAGATAATATTTTCCGGACTATAAGGCGCACTTAAAATCCTTTTTTTTCTCCTCAAAACTCGACAGTGTGCCTTATAACCCGGTGCGCCTAATGTACGGAATAATTCTGGTTTTGCTTAGCGACCTCGAAGCAATTTTATTTGCTACATGGTGTAATGGTAAGTGTGACCAGTAGATGGCAGTTAAACATAAGATATACGTGTAGACTGCACTACGATGGCATTATGACTCATGTAAACACCACCAACATATTATATGTTCCATTGAAAATATAGAACATTACACACGGCGCTCAAAAATCTATCAAAATGTTTTAGTACGACTTTGGTAAGCTATGAAGCCGCACCGCTTGATGGAATGTACTGTGCTTCAACATAGGAGTATTGTTATGGTGTGTGTATAAGGTAAGACATTATCTGGCGTTTTGTTTCGCAATATTGTGCAAAAGCAACTTTTCTTACCTTCTGGTACCTGCTAAACTGTATTTGGGATCTGCATGAATCCTGAAAAATTACGCGAGTCCGCCTTTGTAGTCCGTGTCAACACCGTAGTCGATAAGCTTCTTCTTTTTCTCTATATTCTTGTTATGGGACATTCATCCTCCGCTGTTGCCATTTCTAATATAAAGTAGTGTAAAGTTCTTACTTATATCTGTCAGTAAACTCGCCATGAAAGCGCTAAAACATACCGGTGTAGTGAGTTTACATTATTCACCCAAGGAACTTTAGTTATTAAGAGAGTTCCAGTCGGACGGCCTTTCACGGGACACATTTCCGGCCTTGTTGTTGTTTCCGGATGAGGAGATGCTGCTCCGTTATTGATTGAAGTAAAGTCTGAATGTCATTAAAACACAATTTTTTGTGTATTTGGGATTGGCATATAATGTGGAATCAAGCCGTGGAGTCATGGCAGAGATATTTACAAAACAATCATGGCTTCCTTTATACTTCTGGCAAACAAGCAGTTTGGAATTTGTGCCAGGTGTGTAGTTTTCCCCAATGTGAATTCAGCGTATTATCCATATACGGTAGAAATTTACCCGAACATCTACGTGAGTCCATTTTGAATTTATGTTCAAGCGTTTGTTGTCCGCACGTCGGGGCCTGTGCACGTTTATACTGGAGTCTGATACAGATCACATTTTACTTGCAGTGTAAAGCAGTCAGCTGGGAAAAAAATCAGAAGTGGTCCACTTTGGCCTGCAGTGTAAACATAGTCAAAGTGACTTGAAGATAGGTCTGTAAGACATAATGTATGCAAAATAATCACCGAAGAACCACCATTACAAGTTATATAGCCCAGAAGGAAGTGTTCTAAATGAAGAAAAAAATATGACCCTTTTAAAATCGCACCTTAAATGTACCGGGAGCCAGTGCAGGTGTCAGAAAGTTCAATATCTGAAATAAAGAAATAAGAATGTGTGCTCGCTTAATAAGTACATGTTAAGTTAAGCTACAACTTAAATACGTTAGCATGTCAGACAGCTCATTACATCACCAAACCCTGCCCCCCACACATCAACCCCCACCCCTCCACCCCTCCGTGCGTCAGTTGAGGTGGGCGGGGTTTGGTGGTAGCGGGGGTGTATAATGTAGCCCGGAAGAGTTAGGGATGCATGGGATTCTGGGTATTTGTTCTGTTGTGTTACGGTGTGGATGTTCTCCCGAAATGTGTTTGTCATTCTTGTTTGGTGTGGGTTCACAGTGTGGCGCATATTAGTAAGAGTGTTAAAGTTGTTTATACGGCCACCCTCAGTGTGACCTGTATGGCTGTTGACCAAGTATGCCTTGCAGTCACTTCCGTGTGTAAGCAGAGGCCGCATACGACATGTGACTGGACCGGCACGCAGATAGTATGGTGAAAAAGCGGACGCGGCGACAGGTTGCAGAGGACGCTAATAAAGGCAGTGCCATCACGGTACGCCCTCAATATTGTTGTCCGGGTAAAAATCTGAGAATATTTGCCCCGGGAGACTTCCGGATTTCAGTGCCTCTCCTGGAAATCTCCCGGGGAAAATATTATCAGATTTTCAATCGGGAGGGTTGGCAAGTATGCAGCTGAGCCGCATCAGAGTGGTCAAAGAGCCGCACGCGGCTCCGGAGCCGCAGGTTGCCGACCCCTGCCCTAGGGTAATAACGTTAATTTATTTTTGATGAAACGTGATTATGTGCATGAGTGTATTTATGTATATGTACAGTATGTGTATATGTATACTGTACACATACAGTGAATGTATATGTACAGTATGTGTATATGTATGTTTGTACAGTGAATGTATATGTACATGTATGTGTATATGTATGTTTGTACAGTGAATGTATATGTACATGTATATGTACGTTTGTACAGTGAATGTGCGTGTGGATGTACGAACTTTGAGTATGTAGGTATGTACTGTATTTGTGCATGTATGTGGGAGCGTAGGTACCTATGTATGTATGTATGAATAACGGTGTGTATGTGAGTATATGTGTATTTGTATGTACAATATATTTGACTCCCAGTGTGTGTGGGAGCCAGAGTACGGCCCCAGCCACCCGAAGAGCCCAACCCACAAACAGCAGGTGTGGCACCCAGGGAACCAGGGACCACCAGCCCCACGCAGCCAGCGACAGGAACCCCAGGCCCACCGTTCCGCCCGGAAGAGCCAGCAGCAGGCCGCAGACAGACGCGCCCGGCAGAGGACTAGGCACGGGAGAAGCAGGGGACAGCCAGACCCCAAGCCAGCGAGAGACCACACCCCACATGGGCAGAAAGGCGGGACGCCCCGCCCGGGGGGCCCAGAGCCCACCCCCCACCCCGGGAGAGCCGCCGCAGGACCGCCCAGCACAGGGCCACGGGAACCACCCACCCCACCCGCAGGGACCCCAACGATGGAGATGGAACAACCAGCAACCGCCCTGTCGAATTCCCCCCCTGAGGGAGGTGGGGGAAAAAAATAATAAAATATATTTTTTTGTTTAAATAAAAAATAATAATTATATATTATATAAAAGAAAATCACAGACATGCTGACACACAAGGTCACTACCCCAGCAGCTGAACGACTACAACCAGTAGGCCCCAACCCAGACGGGCACCCGGAAGGGATGGACAGCGATCAAGCCATACACACACACACACACACACACACACACACACACACACACACACACACACACACACACACACGCACACACACGCACACACACACACACACACAATGTCTTCAAAGTGCATTTTCTAAAAAATAAAATAAGGACTTTTGTCGAGACTAGAACCAATTATTCACGTTTACATTGTGTGGTAAATGGTACATGGTCTGTATTTATATAGCACTTTACTATACTTGCACAAAACCCAAAGCGCTTTACATTATACGTCACATTCACCCATTCACACACACATTCATTGTTTCTTACAGGGAACTCTGCTTCACTAAACAAACTTTCCGATTTGCAAACCATATTCAAGAACCAATTAGGTTCGTAAATCGAGGTTCCGCTGTAAACGGTAATAGTAGCATTTCGAAATGGGTTACAAAAACTCCTAATTTGGCTGCTGACATATGCAGTAACCTATTGCGTCATTTCATTTATCCAAACTATTATTAATCAACTTGTTAATTTACTGTTACTTTCTGTTGTAACATGGTTATATCTACACTTCTGTTAAAAATAATAAAGCACTTATTCTGTTTGGATACTTGACATTAGTTTTGGGCGATACTACAAACGTGGGTATAGAACCATTACCAAGTAGTTACAAAGGCAGTATCGGTCGTACCAATTCGGATAATGATACTTCAAATTTAACAGGTTGATAACACCCACTGTGTTGATACTTTGAAGTGTAACTACATTACCCAGAAGTCTCAGTGGTAGACCAGAAGGAAAAATATAGAGGCTAGTACTTCGCAGAGATAGTCAAAGACTTAGACTTAGACAAACTTTAATGATCCACAAGGGAAATTGTTCAAAAGGCGGGGTACACCCTGGACAAGTCGCCACCTCATCGCAGGGCCAACACAGATAGACAGACAACATTCACACACTAGGGCCAATTTAGTGTTGCCAATCAACCTTTTCCCAGGTGCATGTCTTTGGATGTGGGAGGAAGCCGGAGTACCCGGAGGGAACCCACGCAGTCACGGGGAGGACATGCAAACTCCACACAGAAGGATCCCGAGCCCGGGATTGAACCCAGGACTACTCAGGACCTTCGTATTGTGAGGCAGATGCACTAACCCCTCTGCCAACGTGCTGCCCTGTTTGGATCTTATTTTATTTTTTTATATTGTATTACAAAAGACACGGAAGGGATATTTTGACGCAAAAATTAATGTTCAAAAACTTTCGCCTACATTTACCAAGCCTGAACGTAGGTTTATAACATCACTTTTCCAGCGGCTGCTAACATAGGTTTGACTGTACAATATTCTTCTTAATGCAAAACCCAAAACCAATGAAGTTGGCACGTTGTGTAATTCGTAAATAAAAACAGAATACAATGATTTGCAAATCCTTTTCCACTTATATTCAATTGAATAGACTGCAAAGACAAGATACTTAATGTTCCAACTGAGAAACTTCCACGCAGGTCTGGACTATAGACAGGCCAGTCTAGTACCCGCACTCTTTTACGGTACTACAAAGACACGCTGTTGTAACACGTGGCTTGGCATTGTCTTGCTGAAATAAGCAGGGGCGTCCATGGTAACGTTGCTTGGATGGCAACATATGTTGCTCCAAAATCTGTATGTACCTTTCAGCATTAATGGTGGCTTCACAGATGTGTAAGTTACCCATGCCTTGGCCACTATACACCCCCATACCATCACAGATGCTGGCTTTTGAAGTTTGCGCTTAGAACAGTCTGGATGGTTCTTTTCCTCTTTGGTCCGGAGGACATGACGTCCACAGTTTCCAAAAACAATTTGAAATGTGGATTCGTCAGACCACAGAACACTTTTCCACTTTGCATCAGTCCATCTTAGATGAGCTCGGGCCCAGCGAAGCTGGCAACGTTTCTGGGTGTTGTTGATAAATGGCTTTCGCTTTGCATAGTAGAGTTTTAACTTGCACTTACAGATGTAGCGACAAACTGTAGTTACTGACAGTGGTTTTCTGAAGTGTTCCTGAGCCCATGTGGTGATATCCTTTACACACTGATGTCACTTTTTGCTGCAGTACCGCCTGAGGGATCGAAGGTCCACAATATCATCGCTTACTTGCAGTGATTTCTACAGATTCTCAGAACCTTTTGATGATATTACAGACTGTAGATGGTGAAATCCCTAAATTCCTTGTTGAGAAATGTTGTTCTTAAACTGTTCGACAATTTGCCAACGCATTTGTTCACAAAGTGGTGACACTCGCCCCGTCCTTGTTTGTGAACGACTGCTTTTATACCCAATCATGGCACCCACCTGTTCCCAATTAGCATGTTCACCTGTGGGATGTTCCAAATAAGTGTTTGATGAGCAGTCCTCAACTTTCCCAGTCTTTTTTGCCACTCGTGCCAGCTTTTTTGAAACATGTTGCAGGCATCAAATTCCAAATGAGCTAATATTTGCAAAAAAATATTTCCAGTTCGAACATTTAATATTTTGTCTTTGCAGTCTATTCAATTGAATATAGGTTGAAAAATATTAGCAAATTATTGTATTCTGCTTTTATTTACAATTTACACAACGTGCCAACTTCACTGGTTTTGGAGTTTGTACATGAACATCGGCCCGCCACAAATAAATGTAGCACTACCAATGCTCGTACACGTATAAACCCATTATAACGCAGAATATAAGAAGGAGCAGGAGCCAACTTAGCGACCTTGTCGCTATATTCAGTGAGTAATCTAACCCCTAAATTTTTTAAATGACTAGCAACAAATATAGCAAAGTGTTCACTCACATGTTTGGTTTGTCACATTCAAACAAACAATGTGTTTATGTTTTCTTTTGTTTCAAATGATACTGGAGCACCTGGAGCCACGGCTCGTTAGTGCTCATTAGTGGTCCTGCCCACACTACTGACCTGTTTGGGCTGCTCCAAGATTTGCAGGAAAGGGCCATCCCCTGAAAACACACACACATCAATAATTCTGCTGTTGATCTACAGCAGGGGTGCCCAAAGTGCGGCACATTCTAAAAATACTATTACAAAAAACATTCAAAAGTGGAATATAAGGTGTAATGGAATGAATAGATGTTGCAATAATGACTAATAACATTGTTTCTTTAAAACTGTATCTGGGGGGGAGGTGTAGTCAGCGCTGCTTGCAGGAGGAAAAGTCACCGCGGCTGTCCATGGTACTGAGGACGAGCACCATCGGGCAGGGGCGGGGCATGTGCTGACGGCGAGACACAGCTGGCAGGTGATTAGATTTCACAGGTGGTACGTGTAAATCTAATCATCTGTTGTCTTTAACAGTAAGCGGCCGGAAGCAGAGGGGGAGAGAGGATACGCACGCGACTGAAAAGTCACGTTCTGGGAGAAGGAAACTGGTGATAACATATATGATCATTAAAACTTTCTTAAAACCTGCAAGCTTGGATCCTGTGAAGTCTGTCAGTGGGACCGCTAGGAAGCGACCTCCACATTGTAATTGCTCAAAAAATAGTAGTTAGTTAAAATTAACGTAACAAATTGACAAATTGAAGGCTCCAGTTACTTCACATCAAATATTCCATTTTGAAATATGATTTTGGGGGAAATGTTGCATATTTTGTCTCTTTGCCATAAAAAACTAAGTGTTCTAATGCAAAAATGCCATTAAACCAACAACAACAACAAAAATGTATAAAAACATACTGACAAATAGGTCTAAAGTTGATCTCGAGATTAAAGCTTTGAAAGTACAACAAATACAGTACAGGGCAAAAGTTTGGACATACCTTTTCCTCATTCAATGTGTTTTCTTTATTTTCATGACTATTTACATTGTAGATTGTCACTGAAGGCATCAAAACTATGAATGAACACATGTGGAGTTATGTACTTAACAAAAAAAGGTGAAATAACTGAAAACATGTTTTATATTTCCGTTTCTTCAAAATAGCCACCCTTTGCTCTGATTACTGCTTTGCACACGCTTGGCATTCTCTTGATGAGCTTCAAGAGTTAAGTCACCTGAAAGGGTTTTCACTTCACAGGTGTCATAGTTTTGATGCCTTCAGTGACAATCTACAATGTAAAAAGTCATGAAAATAAAGAAAATGCATTGAAATGAGAAGATGTGTCTAAACTTTTGGCCTGCACTGTGTGTATATATATTTTTTTACTTATTTTTAACACTTTCATGAGTGGGGCCCTTTTGGATCCCTGATCATTTTTGTGGGATACAAATAAAAACCTCATTGCTCAAATAATAACAAGTCCAAATCAATATTGTTATGAATAATTGACCTATTGAAGGCTCCAATTATTACTGTGGGTGTAATGATTGATCAATATATTGATATATGTATCTGTCTATTACCTGACCGCTTCTATGTTAGCTACCTCTCTTTGTTTATAATGTATCTTTTCTGCTGGATCTACTCTCTATTTTATGCTGCCCTTTTTTGCTGCAGCTGTTAAATATACTGTAATATTGTACATGGTATATTATATATTGTATATATTATATAAAATATAATATTTTACAAAAATATAATATATTATAATAATATATCAGTATATATTATATACTGTGTAAATAATATGTAAATATTACATGTATGTTATATTTTATATTGCTACTATGGTACGTTTCAAGTCTACTTAATACCTGCATTATCCTTTCCATCCTTACCCTTTCAATCCTTTGTAACTGAGCTACTGTGTGGAACAATTTCCCTTGTGGATCAATAAAGTGTGTCTTAGATTGATTTTCATTCCTTAATTTCAAGTATATCAATCTGAGATCCTTTTAAAAGGGAATCGATCGATTTGATCGGTACTAGAAAAAGGAAAACATTGGATTAAAGAACAGCAGACTTTACATAAAGCTTAGCACTTTTACAAATACGATCGCTAAACGTTACGTCTTATTTGTCCGCCTGTGACATAATCAAAACAAAAAAGGCAGATAGCTACAGAAATATAAGAAACTTCACCTGCAGTGTCCAGTATCCAATATTTGATCCACTATTTTATTATTTCACAGTACCACTAGTAGATTCCGACTCTATTTCAACTCACTGATCGCATCGTTCTGAAAAAATAACATCGTCCCTGAATCGTATCGGCAACCACAAATATCGAATCGTTGTAAAAAACAATCGTCCCCCCCTCAATTACTTCACATCAAATATTCCACATGTATTTTTTTGCTGGGGAAATGTTGCATATTTTGTGTGTTTGCCATAAAAAACATGGTTTTCTTAAACAAAAAGGGCATGAAACATCAAAAAAATAATGTACTCTGTATTAGAGATGTCCAATAATGGCTTTTTTGCCGATATCTGATATTCCGATATTGTCCAACTCTTAATTACCTATTCCGATATCAACCGATACCAATATATACAGTCGTGGAATTAACACATTATTATGCCTAATTTTGTTGTGATGCCCCGCTGGATGCATTAAACAATGTAACAAGGTTTTCCAAAATAAATCAACTCAAGTTAAGGAAAAAAATGCCAACATGGCACTGCCATATTTATTATTGAAGTCACAAAGTGCATTATTTTTTTTAACATGCCTCAAAACAGCAGCTTGGAATTTGGGACATGCTCTCCCTGAGAGAGCATGAGGAGGTTGAGGTGGGGGGCTAGGGGGTATAGGGTAGCGGGGGGTGTATATTGTAGCGTCCCGGAAGAGTTAGTGCTGCAAGGGGTTCTGGGTTTTTGTTCTGTTGTGTTTATGTTGTGTTACGGTGCGGAGGTTCTCCCGAAATGTGTCTGTCATTCTTGTTTGGTGTGGGTTCACAGTGTGGCGCATATTTGTAACAGTGTTAAAGTTGTTTATACAGACACCCTCAGTGTGACCTGTATGGCTGTTGACCAAGTATGCCTTGCATTCACTTGCGTTTGTGAAAAGCCGTAGATATTACGTGACTGGGCCGGCACGCAAAGGCAGTGCCTTTAAGGCACGCCCCCAATATTGTTGTCTGGGTGGAAATCGGGAGAAACTCGGGAGAATGGTTGCTCCAGGAGATTTTCGGGAGGGGCACTGAAATTCGTGAGTCTCCCGGGAAAATCGGGAGGGTTGGCAAGTATGACTGGGAGACGCAACTGCTCTGTACTTCTCCTTACGTCCGTGTACCACTACGTACAGCGGCGTTTTAAAAAGTCATAAATTTTACTTTTTGAAACCGATACCGATAATTTCCGATATTACATTTTAAAGCATTTATCGGCCGATAATATCGGCAGTCCGATATTATCAGACATCTCTACTTTATATCAACGGATAGACCTGAAGATTGGAGCTGGAGATTTAAGCGTTGAAAAAACAAAAAATCTGTATACTCAGAACTATAAGCTGCTATTTTTCCCTACGCTTTGGACCCTGCGACTTATTAAACAGTGCGGCTATTTCATGGATTTTTCTTCTCTGACGGGTCATATTGCAAATATTTTTCATTAAACACATGCAAAGACACTGAAATGGTGTTATTGTTTGTCTTGTGGCACCATCTTTTGGACAAATGTCTCACTGCAGGTGCTGCTGGTTGAACGCTTACAGTGTTTCCTGCTGTTTAAAGCTTTGAACCGGAAGTACAAGTGTCGTTATATAAAAATATAATATAATAATATATTAGTATATATTATATACTGTATATATAATATATAAATATTACATACATGTCATATTTTATATTGCTACTATGGTACATGTTTAGTCTACTTCATACCTACTCAGTGGCCTAGTGGTTAGAGTGTCCGCCCTGAGATCGGTAGGTTGTGAGTTCAAACCCCAGCCGAGTCATACCAAAGACTATAAAAATGGGACCCATTACCTTCCTGCTTGGCACTCAGCATCGAGGGTTGGAATTGGGGGTTAAATCACCAAAAATGATGAACAAGGGGTGGACAAGGGGATGGGTCAAATGCAAAGGACAAATTTCACCACACCTAGTGTGTGTGACAATCATTGGTACTTTAACTTTAACTGCATTATCCTTTCCATCCTTTGTAACTGAGCTACTGTGTGGAACAATTTCCCTTGTGGAAAGTTGGTCTAAGTCCCGTTTTCTAATCGTCCATAGTGTTTTTACTTGTATGGATTCTTCATTCATCACTCCAAGCAACGTTTGTAAGTTTTACAATATAACTAAAACAATTCTTACTTACTAAAACCGTCCCATGTGTGATGTCTGGAGGGGTGTTTTCATACATATGTTTTTGTGCTATCACGTTGTAATTAAGCTAGCATAATCAGCATTAGCTAATATGCTCACACTTTTACTTTTACTTTCTGTGTTGGTATTATTAACTCACAATGGCATTCTTTTTGTAATGTTTCAGTCTCCTTGGTGTTAAATTCACCAAGACGTCACCATGGAGTTACTCAGTCCGTTTAGCTGATTGGAGAGCTAGCTTCCGCAGCTAGCGGGTCCATGACGATGATTTCTGTTTTGTCTGATCAGCCGTTTTACTGCCGTGTTACAGATAGCGTTTGGAAACATTTAAGGTATGTAAATAAATATTTCTATGCAAATAACTAATTTCACAATGTACAGTCGTGGTCAAAAGTAAACTTGTAAAGAACATAATGTCATGGCTGTCTTGAGTTTCCAATCATTTCTACAACTCTTATTTTTTTGTGATAGAGTGATTGCAGCACATACACTACCGTTCAAAAGTTTGGGGTAACATTGAAATGTCCTTATTTTTTAAGGAAAAGCACTGTACTTTTCAATGAAGATAACTTTATACTAGTCTTAACTTTAAAGAAATACACTCTATACATTGCTAATGTGGTAAATGACTATTCTAGCTGCAAATGTCTGGTTTTTGGTGCAATATCTACATAGGTGTATAGAGGCCCATTTCCAGCAACTATCACTCCGGTGTTCTAATGGTACAATGTGTTTGCTCATTGGCTCAGAAGGCTAATTGATGATTAGAAAACCCTTGTGCAATCATGTTCACACATCTGAAAACAGTTTAGCTCATTACAGAAGCTACAAAACTGACTTTCCTTTGAGCAGATTGAGTTTCTGGAGCATCACATTTGTGGGGTCAATTAAACGCTCAAAATGGCCAGAAAAAGAGAACTTTCATCTGAAACTCGACAGTCTATTCTTGTTCTTAGAAATGAAGGCTATTCCACAAAATTGTTTGGGTGACTCCAAACTTTTGAACGGTAGTGTACTTGTTGGTCACAAAAAACATTCATGAAGTTTGGTTCTTTAATGAATTTATTATGAGTCTACTGAAAATGTGAGCAAATCTGCTGGGTCAAAAGTATACATACAGCAACATACATTATCAATTTTGGTGATGTAGAAAAGTTACAATCTAATCAAATTAGCTTCATGGCATGGCCTCTTAACTTCATGTGAATTATTATGATTGACGACACCTGTTGACTTCTCTGAGCCCATTTAAATAGAGCTCATGTTATGCAGTCATTAGACTTGGTTACAAACGCGACAATGGGAAAGTCAAAAGAACTCGGCACAGATCTGAAAAAACGAATCATTGACTTGAACTAGTCAGGAAAGTCACTTGGAGCAGCTTAAGGTCCCAAGAGCAACTGTGTAGATAATTGTTCGTAAGAATAAAGTGCATGGCACAGTTTTGTCACTGCCACGATCAGGAAGAAAACGCAAGCTATCACCTGCTGCTGAGAGAAAATTGGTCAGGATGATCAAGAGTCAACCAAGAACCACCAAAAAGCAGGTCTGCAATTAATTGGAAGCTGCTGGAACACGTGTCAGTGTCCACAGTCAAGCGTGTTTTGCATCGCTATGGACTGAGAGGCTACCATGCAAGAAGGAAGCCCTTGCTCCAGAAGCCACACCTTAAGGCTCGTCTAAAGTTTGCTGCTGATCACATGGACAAAGATAAGACCTTCTGGAGGAAAGTTATGTGGTCAGATGAAACAAAATGTTTGGAGGAGAAAAGGTGAGGACTTTCATCCCAGGAACACCATCCCTACTGTCAAGCATGGTGGTGGTAGTATTATGCTCTGGGTCTATTTTGCTGGAACTGGTGCTTTACAGAGAGTAAATGGGACAAGGAAAATGGAGGATTACCTCCAAATTCTTCAGGACAACCTAAAATCATCAGCCCAGAGGTTGGGTCTTGGGCGCAGTTTGGTGTTCCAACAGGACAATGAACCCAAACACACGTCAAAAGTGGTAAAGGAATGGCTAAATCAGGCTAGAATTAAGGTTTTAGAATTGGCTTCCCAAAGTCCTAACTTAAACCCCATTGAGAACATGTGGACAATGCTGAAGAAACAAGTCCATGTGAGAAAACCAACAAATTTAGCTGAACTGCACCAATTTTGTCAAGAGGAGTGGTCAAAAATTCAAGCAGAAGCTTGTGGATGGCTACCAAAAGCGCCTTATTGCAGTGAAACTTGCCAAGGGACATGTAAGCAAATATTAACATTGCTGTATGTATACTTTTGACCCAGCACATTTGCTCACATTTTCAGTAGACCCATAATAAATTCATAAAAGAAGCAAACTTCATGAATGTTTTTTGTGACCAACAAGTATGTGCTCCAATCACTCTATCACAAAAAAATAAGAGTTGTACAAATTATTAGAAACTCCAGACAGCCCTGACATTATGTTCTTTACAAGTGTATGTAAACTTTTGACCACGACTGTATATATCTTAGTCCTGTAGTCCAGTGCAGCTAATATATGGGATGTTTGTGTGTGTCACACAAATGGCATTTGGAACGCCGCATGTGGACTGTGTCAACAGGAAGTGAGAGCAGTCACGTGACCAAGGCGTCACGAAACTCTTCTTTCACTTTCCCGCCACCACAACTTGTTTTCCCCCCACCCACAAAGTTTCGCCTGAGAAGGAACAAGCGCAACGACGCAAATAACCGCGCATGTTGCTTTGAGGAAGCCTCACCTGTCCTCAGTGACGAGCTGTGAGACGTGAGCGCAGTGAATTGTGGGAAGTCCCAGGACGGGTCCATCATCAGTGTGTCCAGTATCTGCACAGAACGTCCAATATTGACTTCCCGTCTGTGTCGTCGTTATTTCTGCATAGCGAGCAACGTACCTGACTGTTCGCAGGAAGGAAGTGATCGTCCCCCGCCATGGTTCCTGTACGGGCAAAAGATGAAAGTCGTTATTAAGTCAACCACCAATAAATGACTTCTTTATTCAACTTTGAATACACTGGCCTAGTTAAATCTGAAAAGTGAACACTAATTTACTTGCCAATCATCTGTCATCACAATAGTTGTAAAGCTATTAGGAAAATTACTGTATTTTTCGGAGTATAAGTCGCTCCGGAGTATAAGTCGCACAGGCCGAAAATGCATAATAAAGAAGGAAAAAAACATATATAGGTCGCATTTTTGGGGGAAATGTATTTGATAAAAGCCAACACCAAGAATAGACATTTGAAAGGCAATTTAAAATAAATAAAGAATAGTGAACAACAGGCTGAATAAGTGTACGTTATATGAGGCATAAATAACCAACTGAGAACGTGCCTGGTATGTTAACGTAACATATTATGGTAAGAGTCATTCAAATAACTATAACATATAGAACATGCTATACGTTTACCAAACAATCTGTCACTCCTAATCGCTAAATCCCATGAAATCTTATACGTCTAGTCTCTTACGTGAGTGAGCTAAATAATATTATTTGATATTTTACGCTAATGTGTTGATAATTTCACACATAAATCGCTCCTGAGTATAAGTCGCACCCCCGGCCAAACTATTCGGACTTATAGTCCGAAAAATATGTTAACCACGGACGGATAAATTGATATTGACTGCATTTTTTTTTTCTTTTTATTGACATCCAGCATCAGACAGTCCTATCTATTACATCATATATTTGTTGTCTGCCCTAAATGTCAAAATATTGTTTTGTTTATATCCCAGAAATGCCACCCCCCAAAAAAAGAAAGAAACAGCAAGAAAGCAAAATAATAATATTTACAGACAAATCAATTAAATAAAGAAAAACAAGTAAAAATATATAAATATTTTAATATTATTTTATTTCTGAGTATTATTATTTGACTGCATTTTTAAACTAGATTACCACATTTTTAGTACATAATTTAGACACCAATACGGTTTTCGACCAAACAGGTCCACTTCCATGGCAGTGATGGAACTAGTTGAGGAGGTAACCACTGCAATTGATAAGAGGGAGTTTGCTGTTGGCTTTTTTATTGACCTGAACAAGGCCTTTGACACCATCGATCACACATTACTTTTAAACAAAATGCAGAAGTATGGTGTCAGAGGTCTTGCTCGTGATTGGTTGAAAAGTTATCTTGGTGGCAGAGAACAGTATGTGCATATGAACAATGTAGATTCAGATAAAAAGATTATAACACATGGAGTGCCCCAAGGTTCTGTACTGGGACCAAAATTGTTTTTATTGTATATTAATGATATCTGTAAAATCTTTTAAAAAAACTCAACTGTATTCTCTTTGCTGATGATACAAGTCTGTACTGTTCTGGGCAAGACCTTGGCCAACTCTTAGAGGCTGTAGAGAGTGAACTCCACATACTAAAGCAATGGTTTGATGCCAATAAACTGTCAATCAACCTAAATAAAACAAAATGTATGACTTTTGGAAATAGGAAAAATAACATACAGTGTCATATAAGAATTGATGATATTGAGATAGAAAGGGTGTATTCAACAACATTTTGGGGAATCTATATAGATGATAAATTAAATTGGAAACGGTACATAAATATACTTAAGACAAAGATGGCAAAAAATATTGCTATGTTACATAAAATCAAAAACTCTGTAAATCAAAAGGCTCTTAACATGTTATATAATTCTTTCGTACTCCCATATCTTAATTATTGTGTTGAAATCTGGGGTAACAATTACAAATCAAACATCAACTCTATATTCTTACTTCAAAAGAAAGCGATTAGAATTGGAAATGATGCGGATTATCATGACCATACCAATGCTTTGTTTATTAAATTAAAAACATTAAAACTGCACGATCTTGTTGACCTCAACACTGCTATTGTGACGTACAAAGCTCATAACCACATGCTGCCTGGGTGTCTACAGGAGCGGTTCAAACCCAGAGAGAGTCCCTATGACCTCAGAGGTTCAGCTGTCTTCCAGAAAGCTAAGATAAGAACGAGCTTAAAAAGTAGATGTGTTTCTGTCAGGGGGGTTCAACTGTGGAACAGCTTGGATGATTCCTTAAAGGCCTACTGAAAGCCACTACTACCGACCACGCAGTCTGATAGTTTATACATCAATGATTAAATCTTAACATTGCAACACATGCCAATACGGCCGGGTTAACTTATAAAGTGCAATTTTAAACACACCGGGAAACTTCCGGTTGAAAACGTCTATGTATGATGACGTTTGCGCGTGACGTCGATGGTTGAAACGGAAGTATTCGGACACATTGTATCCCAATACAAACAGCTCTGTTTTCATCGCAAAATTCCACAGTATTCTGGACATCTGTGTTGGTGAATCTTTTGCAATTTGTTTAATGAACAATAGAGACTGCAAAGAAGAAAGTTGTAGGTGGGATCGGTGTATTAGCAGCTGGCTGCAGCAACACAACCAGGAGGACTTTGAGTTGGATAGCAGACGCGCTATCCGACGCTAGCCGCCGACCGCATCGATGATCGGGTGAAGTCCTTCGTCGCGGCGTCGATCGCTGGAACGCAGGTGAGCACGGGTGTTGATGAGCAGATGAGGGCTGGCGTAGGTGGAGCGCTAATGTTTTTATCATAGCTCTGACGAGGTCCCGTAGCTAAGTTAGCTTCAATGGCGTCGTTAGCAACAGCATTGCTAGGCTTCGACAGGCGGCACAGCATTAACCGTGTGGTTACAGGTCCAGTGTTTGGTTCGGTGTCTCCTGATAGTAGTATTGTTGATCTTCTGTCTATCCTTCCAGTCAGGGGCTTATTTCTTTTGTTTCTATCTGCATTCAAGCCCGATGCTATCACGTTAGCTCCGTAGCTAAAGTGCTTCGCCGATGTATTGTCGTGGAGATAAAAGTCACTGTGAATGTCCATTTCGCGATCTCGACTCTCATTTTCAAGAGGATATAGTATCTGAGGTGGTTTAAAATACAAATCCGTGATCCACAATAGAAAAAGGAGAAAGTGTGGAATCCAATGAGCCAGCTTGTACCTAAGTTACGGTCAGAGCGAAAAAAGATACGTCCTGCACTGCACTCTCGTCCTTCACTCTCACGTACTTCATCCACAAATCTTTCATCCTCGCTCAAATTAATGGGGTAATCGTCGCTTTCTCGGTCCGAATCGTTCTCACTGCTGGTGTAAACAATGGGGAAATGTGAGGAGCCCTTCAACCTGCGACGTCACGCTACTTCCGGTACAGGCAAGGCTTTTTTTTTTAATCAGCGACCAAAAGTTGCAAACTTTATCGTCAATGTTCTCTACTAAATCCTTTCAGCAAAAATGTGGCAATATCGCGAAATGATCAAGTATGACACATAGAATGGATCTGCTATCCCCATTTAAATTAAAAAAAATAATTTCAGTAGGCCTTTAAAATGTTCCAGTTCCATTCACACATTTAAAAAACACTTTAAGACCAACGTCTTGGAAACATATATCACTCTTGAATCAACACAGTAGTTAATACTATGATGAATGTTAATTAAAAACTAAATGTGGGATATAAATAATAATGGAAGTATAATTGTTTGTATATAGTATATAATTGGGGCAAAGGTTTAACCTGTGTACAAGGATGTTTCACATGCCTTTACTGTGTATATAATTTAACTGTGTTTATGTTGTGTATAATGTGTATTTATAATATGTTGTACAAAGGACATTTCATAATTTTCGGAAGTTCATCTTGTACTTGACATTGTTTATAGGGTTAGGCGCAATTAGTGTTCAACTTCAGCCTAAACCCTTTCGGTCTGCAACATTTTCATTTTCAATCTATGAATGTACAACTGTTTGTTTATTTTGTTGACCATTGACCGAAGAAGAATAAACTTAATTAGAAATGACACAACTTTACAACTTATTGACAGTGCTAGCTTCCAAGCTAACAGCTAACACTGTTGACTGTTGTGTGTGTGTGTGTGCGAGTTTACACACTTACACAACAGCACCATGCAGACTAGATATAACGTTTTATACCGTTTAAATTAAACAGACTGTTTATAAGCCAGCAAAGCGTGAGTTAAAACGTTAAGATACAAGTTAAGAGAGACGCAAGCTACATGCTAACAACACCAGACTCCATTGAGAATATCATGGAATTAAGATTCAGTACGAGACGTGAACACACTAACCTGTTAGGTCCATTCGCCGACGGAAATTGGTTAAAGTTGCGTTAAATGATCATTTCCTGCGAATGAAAATGGCGCCGAATTCACCAGCAAGTGTCGAGGAATATTTTATGTGGTTTTAAGTCCGGTTTTGGAGGTGTGCGCGTCGTTGCCGGAGAAGAACAACCTTAATTCTTCACATTCCAAAGCGAGTTCTGCGCGGCGCGGCCAATGAGGAAGTGAGTGCAGGAGAAGAAAAGCGGGACTTTGATGCGTAACTTCTGGCAACAAAAACATGTCGTCCTCACTTAAACGACTCCAGTCCTACCTTGTTGGCGGCGAACTGAACATGAACGCTGAAGTCGGTCAACTTTCATTTGACTTTGTCCATCGTGTCCGTGTTTACAGTGTGGAGGACGCCGTGACGCGACGTGGACATTTCTTCTCTCACGGTCACACACCGAGCATTCATGAATGTTCACCAAAAGACTAGACTTGTTGTTTAAAAGGTGAATATTATGGAGATTATTTCCTTAAAGTTCATCTTCTTCCCTCTTGGGGAAAGTCCCTGTGACGCGCTGCAGAGATAGGTCGGAGAGGCAGACGTCTCACTCGGAGTGAGAGAAAAAAATGGATGTTGGTGGTGGAGATGTGACGTCTGTGAACGAACTGAGTCATTTGAACGGTTCTTTTAAGTGATTCGTGGGGACCCGAATCCCAGTTGTGAGCCGTTATTTTATGCACATGCAAATTTGCCGTTGGCAATTGCCCACGCCGCGCATGCGTGCCACCCAACTGGCAACTGGACTACAAAATGAGTCCGACATTAAACAAATTGAGAAGCGTTTATTTAAAAAAATAAATATTTATATTATATTTTATATTTATAAGTATAAAAATATAGAAATATATATCTATTTTAATTATTATTATTTTCAAATTGTACAAACCCCAAAACCAGTGAAGTTGGCACGTTGTGTAACTAATAAATAAAAACAGAATACAATGATTTGCAAATCCTTTTCAACTTATGTTCAATTGAATAGAGAAGACAAGATACTAAAACTTTATTTTTTTGCAAATGTTAGCTCATTTGAAATTTGATGCCCGCGACATGTTTCAAAAAAGCTGGCACGAGTGGAAAAAAAGACTGGGAAAGTTGAGGAATGCTCATCAAAGACTTATTTGGAACATCCCACAGAGGAACAGGCTAATTGGGAACAGGTGGGTGCCATGATTGGGTGTAAAAGCAGCTTCCATGAAATGCTCAGTCGTTCACAAACAAGGATGGGGCGAGGGTCACAACTTTGTACAAAAATGCGTGAGCAAATTGTCCAACAGTTTAAGAACAACATTTCTCAACCAGCTATTGCAAGGAATTTAGGGATTTCACCATCTACGGTCCGTAATATCATCAAAAGGTTCAGAGAATCTGGAGAAATCACTGCACGTAAGCGAGGATATTACGGACCTTCGATCCCTCAGGCGGTACTGCATCAAAAATCGACATCAATGTGTAAAGGATATCAACACATTGGCTCAGGAACACTTCAGAAACCCACTGTCAGTAACTACAGTTGGTCGCTACATCTGTAAGTGCAAGTTAAAACTCTACTATGCAAAGCCAAAGCCATTTATCAACAACACCAAGAAACACTGCCGGCTTCGTTGGGCCTGAGCTCATCTAAGATGGGATGCAAAGTGGAAAAGTGTTCTGTGGTCTGACAAGTCCACATTTCAAATTGTTTTTGGAAACTGTGGACGTCGTGTCCTCCGGACCAAAGAGGAAAAGAACCATCCGGACTGTTAAAGATGCAAAGTTGAAAAGCCAGCATGTGTGATGGTATGGGGGTGTATTAGTGCCCAAGACATGGGTAACTTACACATCTGTGAAGGCGCCATTTATGCTGAAAGGTACATACAGGATTTGGAGCAACATATGTTGCCATCCAAGCAACTTTATCATGGACGCCCCTGCTTACTTCAGTGTTACAACAGCATGGTTTCATAGTAAAAGAGTGCAGGTACTAGACTGGCCTGCCTGTAGTCCAGACCAGTCTCCCATTGAAAATGTGTGGCGCATTATGAAGCCTAAAATACCACAACGGAGACCCCCGGACTGTTGAACAACTTAAGCTGTACATCAAGCAAGAATGGGAAAGAATTCCACCTGAAAAGCTTCAAAAATGTGTCTCCTCAGTTCCCAAATGTTTACTGAGTGTTGTTAAAAGGAAAGGCCATGTAACACAGTGGTGACCATGCCCTTTCCCAACTACTTTGGCACGTGTTGCAGCCATGAAATTCTAAGTTAATTATTATTTGCAAAAAAAGAATAAAGTTTATGATTTTGAACATCAAATAATCAGAATCAGAATCAGAATAGTTTTATTGCCATTGTTTGAGAACGGGTTCACAAACTAGGAATTTTTCTTGGTGCAAACATGCGACATAAAAACATATAACACATATTTGGTAATAAAAAGAGCTGTGACTGAGCTATCAGATAGACTTAGAAGGAATTCAAGGAATTCAAGGAGCTGCTGTTAGGAGTTATTGTTCATTTGCCTGATGGCCGAGGGGGAAAAACTGTTCAGGTGGCGGGAGGTGTGGGTCTGGATGGAGCGTAGTCTCCTGCCTGAGGGGAGAGGGGAGAATAGCGTGTGTCCAGGGTGAGAAGAGTCAGCTGTGATCCGACCCACACGCCTCCTGGTCCTGGAGGAGAACAAGTCCTGGAGGGATGGGAGCTTGCAGCCAATCACCTTCTCAGCAGCACGTACGATGCGCTGCAGTCTATTCTTATCCTGGACTGTAGCGCCGGGGAACCACACTGTGATGGAGGAGGTCAGGATGGACTCTATGATGGCTGAGTAAAACTGCACCAGCATCTCGGTCGGCACCTTAAGTTTCCTCAGCTGCCGCAGGAAGTACATCCTCTGCTGGGCCTTCTTGATGAGGGAGCTGATGGTCAGCTCCCACTTGAGGTCCGGGGTGATGGTGGTGCCCAAGAAACGGAAGGAGTCCACAATGGGGACGGGGGTGGGAGAGTCAATCAGGGTGAGGGGGGATGGTGGGGCTGTGACTTTCCTGAAGTCCATGATCATCTCCACTGTTTTCTGGGCGTTCAGCTCCAGGTTGTTGAGGCTGCACCAGGACGTCAGCCGGCCCACCTCTCTCCTGTAGGCAGACTCATCGCCATTCGAGATGAGCCCGATGAGGGTGGTGTCATCCGCAAACTTGAGCAGTTTTACGGATTGGTGACTGAAAGTGCAGCAGTTTGTATACAGGGAGAAGAGCCAGGGGGAGAGTACACAGCCCTGAGGAGTACCAGTGTTTGTGGTTCGACTGTCCGAGACCATCTTCCCCAGCCGTACGTGCTGTCTTCGGTCTGTCAGGAAGTCATTAATCCAACTGCAGAGAGAGTCGGGCACGCTGAGCTGGTAGAGCTTGTCTTGTAGCAGTCCAGGGAGGATGGTGTTGAAGGCAGAGCTGAAGTCCACAAACAGGATCCTAGCGTAGGTTCCTGGGGAGTCCAGATGCTCCAGGATGAAGTGGAGGGCCAGGTTCACTGCATCATCCACAGACCTGTTGGCTCTGTAGGGGAACTGCAGTGGGTCCAGGAGGGGGGCGATGATGTCCTTGAGGTGGGGCAGGACCATGCGCTCAAAGGACTTCATGACCACAGACGTCAGCGCGACCGGCCTGTAGTCATTTAGTCCTGTGATCCGTGCTTTCTTGGGGACAGGGACAATGGTAGAGGTCTTAAAGCAGGACGGCACGCGGCATAGCTCCAGAGAGGTGTTAAAAATGTCAGTGAAGACAGGAGCCAGCTGGTCCGCACAGTGTCTGAGAATGGAGGGGGAGACACCATCCGGCCCGGGGGCCTTCCGCGTATTAAGCTTCAAGAACTGCCGGCGTACATCCTCTTCTTTGATGGAGAGGGTCTTTACAGTCTTATGATGTTTTTGGAGTCCTGTGATGTCCTTGGAGTCCTTTGAGTCCTTTAACTCCTTTAATGAAGTGCTGGCATTGGTGAGGAGCATGGCTTTGATGAGCTGAAGGCCGTTCATGACGACAGTAATGTGTGTTGAGGCCCTGAGCGAGAGTATGGTCATTCAGGGCCTGGGGGGTTTTGGGCTTATAGTTCGTAAGGGCCCTTAGACCTCTCCAAACTGCCGCAGAATCATTGGAGCGGAACTGTTCCTGTAGACGGTTAGAGTACACAGATTTAGCTTTCTCCACTTCCCTGGTGAAGTGGTACTTCGCTTCTCTGTATGTACTTCGGTCCCCGCTTCTCCACGCAGCCTCCTTCTTCTTGCGCAGCTGTCGGAGCTTGGGTGTGAACCAGGGCTTGTCGTTGTTATAACAAACCCTGGTGCGCGTTGGAATGATGCGCGCCTCATTGAACTGTATTTATGAGGTCACAGTGTCCGTATACTCGTCCAGATTGTTTGTGGCCGCTCCAATTGCCTCCCAGTCTGTCGTTTCCCAACAAGCACGCAACTCGTCCACAGACTCGGCGGTGAAACACTTAATGTTCCTCATAACAGGTTTAGCCAGTTTCAGTCTCTGTCTGTATGAAGGGATTAAGTGCACCATCACGTGATCTGATAGTCCAAGAGCAGCGCGCGGGACTGCATGAAAAGCCTTGCTCAATGTAGTGTAGCAGTGATCCAGCGTGTTCTCCTCTCTGGTCGGGCATTTAATAAACTGTCTATACTTTGGTAATTCCTGGCTCAAATTTCCCTTGTTAAAGTCACCAAGCACGATAACAAGAGAGTCAGGAAAAGACCGTTCCACATGTAAGATCTGTCCTGCGAGCGTCACGCACGTCCGCGCCGGGCGGGATGTAAACAGCCACGAGAATGAATGAAACAATCTCACGCGGTGAGTAAAAGGGCTTACAGTGGATGAAAAAATATTCCAGAGAAGAAGAACAGTGTCTAAAAATCACAGTCACGTCTGTACACCAGCTATTGTTGATAAAGAAGCAGAGTCCACCGCCTCTTTTTTTGCCAGAGAGCGCCGCGTCTCGGTCCGCGCGGAGGAGATGAAAGCCCTCCAGTTGAAGCGCGCTGTCCGGGACACTTGCGCTCAGCCAAGTCTCCGTGAAACACAACACACATGATGAGGAGAAGTCTTTGTTCCTTCTCATCAGCAACGCTAGCTCGTCCATCTTGTTGGCAAGTGAGCGGACGTTGGAGAGGAAGATGCCTGGTAGAGGCGTGCGTAATCCCCGTCCGCGAAGACAGACAAGTGCGCCCGCTCTCTTTCCTCGTCGATGCGGTTTCCCTCTTTTGAGCACAGAATGGACCAAATCCGCAGCTGACACTAAGATGACTGGTAACAAGTCCATAGGGATGGTGGATCTGATGTTCAGTAGCTCTTCACGGGTGTAAGAGCACCCGGAAACACAATTTATGTACAAAAACAAACAAAACAGGGCGAACGAGAGCACCGAGGCAGCCTTCATCGGCGCCATGATGATGACGTATAATATATGTTATATATGTAATAAATATGTTGTCTTTGTAGCATATTCAATTGAATATGGGTTGAAAAGGATTTGCAAATCATTGTATTCCGTTTATATTTACATCTAACACAATTTCCCAACTCATATGGAAACGGGGTTTGTACATGAAGTGTGTCAGAAAAGTTTAAAAACAAGACCACGTTTTGAAGGGAAAAAAAGTTGAAGTAGCTCATCATCTTATATTATCCTATCTGTTACACTTTAAAGTGAAATTGTATGTAAAACATTCACACAGTGTCAAAAATAAAACCAATCTTATGCTTTTCATTGTAAAGTTGAATTACCCAAATAGCAGTGGGAGTACAAAGATGGTTGTCATAACAAAAAACCGTGACTGACAATGGTAGGCTGAACATGGTATGATGCAATGTGCCGGCGGTATGGTGCTGTAAATGCTTGTTACATAAGGAATTATATGTAGTATTGTTAACACTAGTCTTATATACACTACCGTTCAAAAGTTTGGGGTCACATTGAAATGTCCTTATTTTTGAAGGAAAAGCACTGTACTTTTCAATGAAGATAACTTTAAACTAGTCTTAACTTTAAAGAAATACACTCTATACATTGCTAATGTGGTAAATGACTATTCTAGCTGCAAATGTCTGGTTTTTGGTGCAATATCTACATAGGTGTATAGAGGCCCATTTCCAGCAACTATCACTCCAGTGTTCTAATGGTACAATGTGTTTGCTCATTGGCTCAGAAGGCTAATTGATGATTAGAAAACCCTTGTGCAATCATGTTCACACATCTGAAAACAGTTTAGCTCGTTACAGAAGCTACAAAACTGACCTTCCTTTGAGCAGATTGAGTTTCTGGAGCATCACATTTGTGGGGTCAATTAAACGCTCAAAATGGCCAGAAAAAGAGAACTTTCATCTGAAACTCGACAGTCTATTATTGTTCTTAGAAATGAAGGCTATTCCACAAAATTATTTGGGTGACCCCAAACTTTTGAACGGTAGTGTATCATATTTAGATGTTAATAAAATATGAACAGATTGAAAACAATAACCATTGTTGACGGGTACCGTATTTTTCGGACTATAAATTACAGTTTTTTTCATAGTTTGGCCGGGGGTGCGACTTATACTCAGGAGCGACTTATGTGTGAAATTATTAACACATTAGCGTAAAATATCAAATAATATTATTTAGCTCATTCACGTAAGAGACCAGATGTATAAGATTTCATGGGATTTAGCGATTAAGAGTGACAGATTGTTTGGTAAACGTATAGCATGTTCTATATGTTAGTTATTTGAATGACTCTTACCATAATATGTTACGTAAACATACCAGGCACGTTCTCAGTTGGTTATTTATGCCTCATATAACGTACACTTATTCAGCCTGTTGTTCACTATTCTTTATTTGTTTTAAATTGCCTTTCAAATGTCTATTCTTGGTGTTGGCTTTCATCAAATAAATTTCCCCCAAAAATGCGACTTATACTCCAGTGCGACTTATATATGTTTTTTTCCTTCTTTATTATGCATTTTCGGCAGGTGCGACTTATACTCCGGTGCGACTTATACTCCGAAAAAATACGGTATATATGTTTTCTAAATAGGGTACATTTTGTTTGACGCTAACACTCTTCCCTGTTGTATTTATTTATTTATAAAACTGGTTAGGTACTATTTTCCTTCAAGGAGCATTTTTTTATTTTTACAAATGTATTTTTCATCGTAAACTCCAACAATTACAAGACAAACGTGACGTTTATTTAAATAAAAGCGGAACAAACCAAAAAATAAATATGGTAATTTGCTCAAAGATCGATTCTCAAATCTAAATATTGATAAATTTATTTAACACACATACCATAGGCAAATAAATAAATTACATACTATTATGTTTTGCTAAAATAAATTCATAATGAATAGGTTTCTTAACTAAACTGTCCAAAAAAAATTAAAGTGAAAATAAAATGATAGATTCACCACTTAAGTCATAATTTTTGCGCTAAAGAAACTTCTCTATGACTTTAGCTCCAGACTTCTTGTTTCTTTGATATTGTCATTACTGCCACAAGTGGTGTAAAAGTGTATTACAATGGAGCACCTGCTGCGGACCATACGGACCACAGCTGAGAAACAGATCTTTTTTCGCCGCCCTGCCCCTATGGTAAAGAAACACTGACCTAGTGTGGCAAAATATTAGTGTTCAGTTACACATTTAACAGTTTTTATTATGTTTTTTGTCATTTTTAAAATTAGTTCATAAGTTAGTATTATTTTATATTTTAAAGGGAAACTGTACTTTTTGGGGAATTTTTCCTATCGTTCACAATCATGACGGATGGATTTTTTTTTTGCATTCTAAATATTAAATAAATGCGATCAAAAGTCCACTTACAACAGAGCCTATGGAAGTCGATTATTCAGCCTGTTGTTCACTATTCTTTATTTATTTTAAATTGCCTTTCAAATGTCTATTCTTAGTGTTGGGTTTTATCAAATAAATTTCCCCCAAAAATGCAACTTATACTCCAGTGCAACTTATATGTTTTTTTCCTTCTTTATTATGCATTTTCGGCCGGTGCGACTTATACTCCGGAGCGACTTATACTCCGAAAAATACGGTAACTCATTGCTATCATGTCCTACAATACTATCTTATTGTCTCTTGCGCACACATTCTGTCATTTGCAAAACACTTTCTGCAATTTGTCTGTATTCGTCTCAATTGACGCACCCACAAAATGTGGGGACTTTGCGTGTATGTTAAGGGCCTCGAAAAGTGTTGGAAGAAAAAAAACTGCAGTTTCAATGAGGCCCTTGGGGGCTCTGCATGGCTCCTGCTGGGGCCCTAATATGGTGATGTTTGTGTCCCTCATGATTGTGTTTGTTTATTCAGTGATTCTACTTTCTTAATGACCAGTATCTTTGCTTTTTCTGGGGTTTCATTTAATTTTATAAATATTTTGCTGTTTGTGGTCCAAGTTTGCTGAATTTTTAGTTTTTTTTAATTGCGTGGTTTATTAGCTATGTCAGTGTTTATTTTCCTTTAATGTTCATTTATGTACACATCTGATGTTTTAGTAATGCGATTGTATACTCTAGCCTTTAAATAGACCCCCCTTTTAGACCAGTTGATCTGCCGTTTCTTTTCTTTTCTGCCCTGTGCATCGGTTGGGGACATCTCTGCGCTGCTGACCCGTCTCCGCTCGGGATGGTCTCCTGCTGGCCCCACTATGGACTGGACTCTCACTATTATGTTAGATCGGTGGTTCTTAACCTTGTTGGAAGTACGGAACCCCACCAGTTTCATATGCGCATTCACCGAACCCTTCTTAGTAAGAAATAAAATGTGTTTTTTTTTTCAAATTCAAGACAAAGTTATATGTTTTTGGTAACACTTTAGTATGGGGAACATATTCTAAGTAACAAAGACTTAATTTAGAGTTTTGTGGACACTAGGGGAACATATTCTAAGTAACAAAGACTTAATTTAGAGTTATTTGGTTAGGGTTAGGGTTATAATAAGGCCATGCCGAATAAGGCATTAATAAGTACTTAATAATGACTAGTTAAGAGCCAATATGTTACTAATTTGCATGTTAATAAGCAACTAATTAATGGTGAATATGTTCCCCATACTAAAGTGTTGCCATGTTTTTTTACTGGTGCACAAAATGAACCGTGCATGAACATCACCTTGTTCAAACAACAAAACCAACACAGTGCATAAACTCACAACAAATTACACGCTTGCAAATCAGTCAGCTGTTGCCGTATCCGTAATACGCCGATAGGGAGAAGTTTGTATTTACACGATGAGTCGGGTGTGTCTTGACCTCCGCCGAACCCCTGAGCCCAACTCACCGAACCCCTAGGGTTCGATCGAACCCAGGTTAAGAACCACTGTGTCAGATCCACTATGGACTGGACTTTCACAATATTACGTTTGTAAATACAGGAGGGTTTGTTGGAGTGCGTGTTGGATGTGGTAGCGAACAAGTCCAGAAGGGAAGAGGCAAAAGGGGGTCCGAGGTCCGAGCGGGGTCGTGGGGCAGGAGAGAGGCGTCCAGAAGTCCAAGCGTGGGGTCGAGGATTGGGAAGGCAATCAAGGTCCAGGGAATGAGCAGCAGCAGAAGCTGAGACACAGGGGGCTGTAGGGGACAAGAGACATTAAGGACAATCAGGACGAGGCACGAGGAAGACAAGCAAAATGAGAGAGAGCAGGAGGGAAGTCAGAGACGCAAAGCTTACCGTACACAGGGCTACGTTCCGACGAGGAGAAGTCAGCGGTGAGGCTCTTTATCCTGTCGCCTTTCATTAGTCCCAGGTGCGTTGATTGCAGATTGCCTCCGGTTGTGGCGGCGCGTGGGCGCGGTCTGCGCAGCGCAAGCGGGGGCGTGTCTAGCGGCGCTCTCAGTGGAGCTTCTAGGTGCTCCCGCAGAAGAGGGAAAAGCGGACTGTGCGTGCGCCGTAACAATAAGATAAATAATTCCTAATTACAGACTAAGAGCAAAACAATGATGAGATAAAGAGTCATAATTATAAAATGAAGTCATAATTATGAGATAAAAAGTCATAATAATTAGATAAAAAGTCATTTTGGGATAAGAAAGTCATAATAATGAGACAGAATGTGGAAATGATGAGGAAAAGTCACAATAATGAGACCAAAAGTCATAATAATGACATAAAAAAAAGGAATAATAATGAGATAAAAACTCATTTTGGGATAATAAACTTACATGAGACAAAAAGTCATAATGAGATATAAACTCATGAGACCAAAAGTCAATGAGATAAAAAGTTGAAGAGACAGAAAGTCAATAATGAGACAAAAAGTCATAATAATGAGACAAAAAGTCATAATAATGAGACAAAGTCATGAGACAAAAAGTCATAATAATGAGAGAAAGTCATTATGATAAAAAGTCATAATAATGAGACAAAGTCATGATAATGAGACAAAAAGTCATAATGAAACAAAAAGTTGAAATGAGAAAAGAAGTTGAAATGATGATAAGTTGAAATGAGATAAAAAGTCATGAGACAAAAAGTCATAATAATGAGATAAAAAGTCATAATGAGACAAAAAGTCACAATAATGAGATAAAAAGTAATGAGACAAAAAGTCATAATGAGACAAAAAGTCACAATAATGAGATAAAAAGTAATGACACAAAAAGTCATAATAATGAGATAAAAAGTCATGAGACAAAAAGTTGAAATGAGATAAAAAGTTGAAATTATCAAAAGTCATGAGACAAAAGTCATAATAATGAGACAAAAAGTTGAAATGAGATAAAAAGTTGAAATGATGAGATTAAAAGTTGAAATGAGATAAAAAGTCATGAGACAAAAAGTCATAATGCGATAAAAAGTCATAGAGACAAAAAGTCCTAATACTGAGATAAAAAGTCATAATGAGACAAAAAGTCATGAGACAAAAACTTGAAATGAGATAAAAGGTTGAAATGAGATAAAAAGTTGAAATGATGATCAAAAGTCATGAGACAAAAGTCATGAGATAAAAAGTCATAATAATTAGATAAAAAGTCATATTTTGGGATAAGAAAGTCATAATGAGACAAAAGGTGGAAATGATGAGGAAAAAGTCACCATAATGAGACCAAAAGTCATAATAATGACATAAAAAAAAAAAGTACAAATAATGAGATAAAAACTCATTTTGGGATAATAAACTTACACGAGACAAAAAGTCATGAGATAAAAACTCATGAGACCAAAAGTCAATGGGATAAAAAGTTGAAGAGACAAAAAGTCATAATAATAAGACAAAAACTCATAATAAGAGACAAAGTCATGAGATAAAAAGTCATAATAATGAGACAAAGTCATGAGATAAAAAGTCACAATAATGAGACAAAATCATGATAATGAGACAAAAAGTCAAAATGAAACAAAAAGTTGAAATGAGAAAAAAAGTTTAAATGATGATAAGTTGAAATGAGATAAATAGTCATGAGACAAAAAGTCATAATAATGAGATAAAAAGTAATGAGACAAAAAGTCATAATAATGAGATAAAAAGTAATGAGACAAAAAGTCATAATAATGAGATAAAAAGTCATGAGACAAAAAGTTGAAATGAGATAAAAAGTTGAAATGATCAAAAGTCATGAGACAAAAGTCATAATAATGAGACAAAAAGTTGAAATGAGATAAAAAGTTGAAATGATGAGATTAAAAATTGAAATGAGATAAAAAGTCATGAGACAAAAAGTCATAATGCGATAAAAAGTCATAATGAGCAGGAAGTGACAAACATTGTGCGGAAGTGTAAAAGTAAGTGCTCCACTGACTGCCATGATATCAACATGATATTGGTTCAAAAGGTTATCCTGAATATTGTAAAACCATTAACTTATATATGTAATTTATCATTCCAGACTGGCTGCTTTCCAAGTCAAATGAAAATCGCTAAAGTAACTCCGCTCTTCAAAAGTGACAGCAAACACGCTTTCACCAATTACAGACCAATCTCTCTTTTGCCTCAGTTCTCAAAAATCTTAGAGAAACTATTTAACTCTCGACTTGAATCTTTTCTTGAGAAGCATCATATAATCAATGACGGTCAGTATGGCTTTAGGTCCAAAAGAACAACTTCAATGGCAATAACTGAAGCTATTGAGGAAATTACTAATGCACTGGAGCATAAAAGATATGCAGTTGGTATTTTTATTGACCTAAAGAAAGCCTTTGATACCATTAATCATTTAATTCTACTAGATAAAATGGGAAGATATGGAATTAGGGGGCTGGCTGGTGACTGGTTAAAAAGTTATTTAACAGGGAGGGTACAGTTTGTTAAAATGGGTAAATATTTATCTGATACTCTTGGCATTGCTTGTGGTGTCCCCCAAGGGTCCGTGTTGGGGCCAAAACTGTTTAATGTATATATTAATGATATGTTTAATACATCCAAAATACTGAAATGTATACTTTTTGCAGACGACACAAATTTATTCTACAGTAGTGATGACTATAATGAGCTCATAAATACAGTAAACACAGAACTAAACATAGTTAAAAAAAATGGATGGACACAAATAAATTATCATTGAATATAAATAAAACTAAGATAGTAATGTTTGGAAATCGCAACATAACGTCTGAACAGAAGATAAGTATTGATGGTACCCAAATTGAAATCGTAAATGAGAATACATTTTTGGGAGTAATAATTGATAGTAAACTATCATGGAAACCTCATGTCAGACACATTAAAACAAAAATCTCCAAAAGCCTCTAAATTATAAACAAAGCAAAACTATACCTCAATGAAAATGCACTCCGTACTCTATACTGCACCTTGGTACTCCCATACCTTACATACTGTGTTGAAGTATGGGGGAATACTTACCACAACACAATTCATCCTCTGATCATATTACAGAAAAGAGCAGTGCGGATCATTCACAACGTTGGTTATTTAGAACATACTCATAATCTGTTTATGCAATCAAAGTTGCTCAAATTTGATGACCTTGTTAAATATAATACATTAATAATCTTATATAAAGCTTTTAACAAATTATTGCCACCTAATCTACGTTTTTTTATAAGACGAGTGCAAGCTCATAACTTGAGAGGCTTTGGATATTTCTTATTGCCGAGAGCTCAAACCACTCGTAAACGTTTTTGTGTGTCTGTATGCGGAGTAAAACTATGGAACAAACTGGACTTACAACACAAGCAATGCCAAACTATTAATCGATTTAAACTATTATACAAACATGGGGTCTGGTTCAAATATAGAGATGAGGGTCTTTAATTTGACCTGCTGCTGTACTCTGTCTCAAAGTGTAACATGTGCTCAATGTTTCCTTACCATTATTGCTATGTTGTCTATTACCATTATTGCTATGATGTCTATTACCATTGTTGGTATATTCATATACATTGTTGATACAAATGATTGCTACAGTGTAATAATTATTGTTACCTGTGGTAATGCCACTATGATACAACATATGTATTATAATCCTTTAACAAAGTGAGAGTGAAACTCATGTGAATAATCACTGAATGGAGAACTGGGGGTGGGATTCAATAAATTATCTTCTTCCCACTCCCTTTCAGGCAAAACTGGACAATAATGCACTATATTAATTTATATTATTATGTTTTGTCAACTTGTACGTCTTTGTCATTGCCTGAAATAAATAAATAAATGAAATGAAAATGAAAAATAATGAGACAAAAAGTCCTAATACTGAGATAAAAAGTCATAATGATACAAAAAGTCATAATGAGACAAAAAGTTGAAATTAGATAAAAGGCTGAGATAGGCTCCAGCGCCCCCCCGCGACCCTGAAGGGAATAAGCGGTAGAAAATGGATGGATGGATGGTTGAAATGAGATAAAAAGTTGAAATGATGATCAAAAGTCATGAGACAAAAAGTCTTGAGATAAAAAGTCATAATAATGAGACAGTCATGATAATGAGATAAAAACTCATGAGATAAAAAGTCATAATAATGACACAAAGTCATGATAATGAGATAAAAAGTCATAAAAAATGACACAAAAAGAAAACAAATGTCTTTTTTGTAGAAAAATACATGTTTTATTCATAGGGAATAAGAAAATTAAATGGCGATAAATAAATGGTCATTTTGTGAAGAAAAGTTGAGAGAAATAATTGTCCTTCCTTGTAGGATTTTCACTTCTGCCCCCTGCTGGTCACACACCACATCCACTTGATTGAATGAAGCCAGTTTGGGATCTTTATTGAACACACGTCATTTTTACACACTTGGCACATGTCACTACTGTATGTGGTGACACTTGGCACATGTCACTACTGTATGTGGTGACACATGTCACGACTGTATGTGGTGACACATGTCACTACTGTATGTGGTGACACATGTCACTACTGTATGTGGTGACATATGTCACTACTGTATGTGGTGACACTTGGCACATGTCACTACTGTATGTGGTGACACTTGGCACATGTCACTACTGTATGTGGTGACACTTGGCACATGTCACTACTGTATGTGGTGACACATGTCACGACTGTATGTGGTGACACATGTCACTACTGTATGTGGTGACACATGTCACTACTGTATGTGGTGACATATGTCACTACTGTATGTGGTGACATATGTCACTACTGTATGTGGTGACACATGTCACTACTGTATGTGGTGACACTTGGCACATGTCACTACTGTATGTGGTGACACATGTCACTACTGTATGTGGTGACACTTGGCACATGTCACTACTGTATGTGGTGACACATGTCACTACTGTATGTGGTGACACTTGGCACATGTCACTACTGTATGTGGTGACACATGTCACTACTGTATGTGGTGACATATGTCACTACTGTATGTGGTGACACTTGGCACATGTCACTACTGTATGTGGTGACACATGTCACTACTGTATGTGGTGACACTTGGCACATGTCACTACTGTATGTGGTGACACATGTCACTACTGTATGTGGTGACACTTGGCACATGTCACTACTGTATGTGGTGACACATGTCACTACTGTATGTGGTGACACATGTCACTACTGTATGTGGTGACACATGTCACTACTGTATGTGGTGACACTTGGCACATGTCACTACTGTATGTGGTGACACATGGCACATGTCACTACTGTATGTGGTGACACACGTCACTACTGTATGTGGTGACACATGTCACTACTGTATGTGGTGACACACGTCACTACTGTATGTGGTGACACTTGTCACATATCACTACTGTATGTGGTGACACATGTCACTACTGTATGTGGTGACACATGTCACATGTCACTACTGTATGTGGTGACACATGTCACATGTCACTACTGTATGTGGTGACACATGTCACTACTGTATGTGGTGACACATGTCACATGTCACTACTGTATGTGGTGACACATGTCACTACTGTATGTGGTGACACTTGGCACATGTCACTACTGTATGTGGTGACACATGACACATGTCACTACTGTATGTGGTGACATGTCACTACTGTATGTGGTGACACATGTCACAACTGTATGTGGTGACACATGTCACATGTCACTACTGTATGTGGTGACACATGACACATGTCACATGTCACTACTGTATGTGGTGACATGTCACATGTCACTACTGTATGTGGTGACACATGTCACTACTGTATGTGGTGACACTTGGCACATGTCACTACTGTATGTGGTGACACATGTCACTACTGTATGTGGTGACACATGTGACTACTGTTTGTGGTGACACATGTCACTACTGTATGTGGTGACACTTGGCACATGTCACTACTGTATGTGGTGACACATGACACATGTCACATGTCACTACTGTATGTGGTGACATGTCACTACTGTATGTGGTGACACATGTCACAACTGTATGTGGTGACACATGTCACATGTCACTACTGTATGTGGTGACACATGACACATGTCACATGTCACTACTGTATGTGGTGACATGTCACATGTCACTACTGTATGTGGTGACACATGTCACTACTGTATGTGGTGACACTTGGCACATGTCACTACTGTATGTGGTGACACATGTCACTACTGTATGTGGTGACACATGTCACTACTGTATGTGGTGACACTTGGCACATGTCACTACTGTATGTGGTGACACATGTCACTACTGTATGTGGTGACACATGTCACATGTCACTACCGTATGTGGTGACACATGTCACTACTGTATGTGGTGACACATATCACTACTGTATGTGGTGACACTTGGCACATGTCACTACCGTATGTGGTGACACATGTCACTACTATATGTGGTGACACACGTCACTACTGTATGTGGTGACACATGTCACTACTGTATGTGGTGACACACGTCACTACTGTATGTGGTGACACTTGTCACATATCACTACTGTATGTGGTGACACATGTCACTACTGTATGTGGTGACACACGTCACTACTGTATGTGGTGACACTTGTCACATATCACTACTGTATGTGGTGACACATGTCACTACTGTATGTGGTGACACATGTCACATGTCACTACTGTATGTGGTGACACATGTCACATGTCACTACTGTATGTGGTGACACTTGGCACATGTCACTACTGTATGTGGTGACACATGACACATGTCACATGTCACTACTGTATGTGGTGACATGTCACTACTGTATGTGGTGACACATGTCACATGTCACTACTGTATGTGGTGACACATGTCACATGTCACTACTGTATGTGGTGACACATGACACATGTCACATGTCACTACTGTATGTGGTGACATGTCACTACTGTATGTGGTGACACATGTCACATGTCACTACTGTATGTGGTGACACATGTCACATGTCACTACTGTATGTGGTGACACTTGGCACATGTCACTACTGTATGTGGTGACACATGTCACTACTGTATGTGGTGACACTTGGCACATGTCACTACTGTATGTGGTGACACTTGGCACATGTCACTACTGTATGTGGTGACACATGTCACTACTGTATGTGGTGACACATGTCACTACTGTATGTGGTGACACATGTCACTACTGTATGTGGTGACACGTCACATGTGACACGTCACACACGTCAGGACACAGAGCGAGGCGAGCACGTCATCATCACGTGACCCGCTAAGACACTTGGACAGGATGTTAGCATGTAGCAGCGACCACAGCATGCGCCCCACAGGGACCTTGGATGTCCCACTCCTGACCAGGTGTGGAGTGGACAAATGAAACCTTCCTTTATTTGGTCATGTGACCAGTGTTGGACTTGTGTCCCCCCCCACCCCCCACCCCCCATTACAGAAAATATTAAAATAACACTCACGTTTGTTTGTGCCCGTACACTTTTTCTAAAATACGTTTTCACGTCATCCAGGCCCTTCCCAAAATCTCCCAAAACCTGTCCCAAACGTTTGTGCTGCAAACATTTTTTTTTTGTACCTAATTTGGACATTTTTTATGTTATTAACGTGTTATTACTGTAACCATGTGATCATGGCGGAGCTGCAGTCGAGTTTCTTAACATGGAGATATTCTCACTACTTTTCTTTTGTCGAGCACAAATAAAAGAACATTTTAGTTCAATGTAAGTTGTGTCTTGGATCAAAGATCCTATCTACTGCCCAAAACAGCAATTCAAATCTGCTGAAACAGCTACAAAAGCAACATGCTTCGACGAAGCTAGTAAAGAGAGACACTTCACCACCACCACCACCTAAGGATTTTAACGGAGGCACTGCTAGCCAGGACAACATTGATAGAGCCATTGCAGCGTATGTGCTAGAAGACATGCAGGCTATCTCTACAGTGGAGTCACCCGCTTTCAGGCAGCTAATTAGCATGATACCGGCGTCAAACAGCAAATGGCACGATAACATTTTTCAAGTTCCTGGACAGCGAGTACATAAGCATGGAAAGCGAGCTAAAGACACTCCAAACTCTGCCTCTGCTCATCATTGAGCACTGAAGGTACACACTCTGTCAATTCTCTTATATACTCTTTCATTCTAGACTTCTACAGTGTTTGATTATCACATCACTCTAAATGTATAGACTATAAAGTTCACAAACATAAAGAGGGATCCTAGTGGGCCAGGCCAATCTTTCCTTATCTCTAAACTAAAACTGGGGAAATGTGTAGAGTGTTCTGGGCTTCAGACATGATTTTATTTCACAATTCCTTGAGAGAAAAAAAGGCCTGGTTAGGCTTTGTGTATGTAGTGTGTGCCTTTCTTGCTTTACAGCTATGTTGTTATTATGCTGTTTGTTACTTATGTATGTTATGTTGCAGCTATTTAAAGTAGTTTTGTCAATTTGTTCTGGCCTGAAACAAATTGGCCCTTTGAAACATATCTTTGTCTTTGTGTGTTGTATGTAGAGCACATTGCTTAGGTGATGCAAATGCATGTCAAGTTGATCAACAGATTGTATTATTCTCCAGTGCAATAACAGTACTGACATGAAGGCTAAAAGGGCATTCATGGGAGCTTTAAAAAAAAAAGAAGAAAAAAATAAGTAACTAAATAGTTACTTTTCACAGTAACGCAGTACTTTTTGGTGTAAGTAACTGAATTAGTAACTGAGTTACTTTTGAAATAAAGTAACTAGTAACTGTAACTAGTTACTGGTGTTCAGTAACTAACCCAACACTGGTTATTACTATAAGCGACTTGTGAAAATCTCCCAAAACGTGTTGTTACGTCATTGTCATGTTGTCAAAGTGGTATGTTATTTAAGTGTTAAGTTAACGTGTTATGTTATTAAAGTGTCATTAAGTCATTAACGTGTTATGTTATTAAAGTGTCATTAAGTCATTAACGTGTTATGTTATTAAAGTGTCATTAAGTCATTAACGTGTTATTAAGTTAACGTGTCATTAACGTGTTATGTTATTAAAGTGTCATTAAGTCATTAACGTGTTATGTTATTGAAGTGTCATTAAGTCATTAACGGGTTATGTTATTAAAGTGTTAAGTTATTAACGTGTTATGTTATTAAAGTGTTACGTTAACATGTTATGTTATTACAGTGTTATTAAGTTATTAACATGTTATGTTATTAAAGTGTCATTAAGTCATTAACGGGTTATGTTATTAAAGTGTTAAGTTATTAACGTGTTATGTTATTAAAGTGTTAAGTTATTAACATGTTATGTTATTACAGTGTTAAGTTATTAACATGTTATGTTATTAAAGTGTCATTAAGTCATTAACGGGTTATGTTATTAAAGTGTTAAGTTATTAACGTGTTATGTTATTAACGTGTTAAGTTATTACAGTGTTATTAAGTTATTAACACGTTATGTTATTAAAGTGTCATTAAGTCATTAACGTGTTATGTTATTAAAGTGTTAAGTTATTAACGTGTTATGTTATTACAGTGTTAAGTTATTAACACGTTATGTTATTAAAGTGTCATTAAGTCATTAACGTGTTATGTTATTAAAGTGTTAAGTTATTAACGTGTTATTAAGTTATTAACACGTTATGTTATTAAAGTGTTAATCTATTAATGTGTTATGTTATTACAGTGTTATTAAGTTATTAACATGTTATGTTATTAAAGTGTTAAGTTAACGTGTTATGTTATTACAGTGTTAAGTTATTAACATGTTATGTTTTAAAGTGTTAAGTTATTAACGTGTTATGTTATTACAGTGTTAGTAAGTTATTAACACGTTAGTTATTAAAGTGTCATTAAGTCATTAACGTGTTATGTTATTAAAGTGTTAAGTTATTAACGTGTTATGTTATTACAGTGTTATTAAGTTATTAACACGTTATGTTATTAAAGTGTTAATCTATTAATGTGTTATGTTATTACAGTGTTATTAAGTTATTAACATGTTATGTTATTAAAGTGTTAAGTTAACGTGTTATGTTATTACAGTGTTAAGTTATTAACATGTTATGTTTTAAAGTGTTAAGTTATTAACGTGTTATGTTATTAAAGTGTTATTAAGTTTACGTGTTTTGTTATTAAAGTGTTAAGTTATTAACGTGTTATGTTTTAAAGTGTTATTAAGTTAACGTGTTATGTTATTAAAGTGGTATTAAGTTAACGTGTTATGTTATTAAAGTGTTAAGTTATGAATGTGTTATGTTATTAAAGTGTTAACGTGTTATTAAAGTCTTAAGTTAATGTGTTGTTATTAAAGTGTTATTACGTTATTAACATGTTACGTTATTAAAGTGTTATTACGTTATTAACGTGTTATTAAAGTGTTATTAAGTCATTAATGTGTTAATGTTATTAACGTGTGAAGTTATTAACGTGTTAATGTTAATAAAGTGTTATTAGGTTATTAACGTGTTATTAATGTGTCATTAAGTTATTAACGTGTATGTTATTAACGTGTTACGTTTAGTATTATGTTGTTATTGACATTATGTTTGATGTGCAATGTTAACATGTTTTGACAATGTGTGTGTGTGTGTGTGGGGGGGGGGGCTTGTTATGAATAATAATACTTTAATAACATAATAAAACAAAAAGTATAATAGACAAAAAATTGTTGCTGCACAAATGAATGGAACACGTTTGGGGGGGTTTTGACAAAGTGTGGAGGGGTCTGTCATGAACAATAACACGTTAATAACATATACTACAAACGTTAATAAACTATCTTAGTCGGACAAAAACATTTGGGAGAGGTTGACAAGGTGGATGACGTCACTCAACATTGACAAGGTGGATGACGTCACTCAACATTGACAAGGTGCAACTTGACCCACTTTGTCGGCAGTAAACAGAGACATCCGCCCAGTCACCATGACAACACACACACAGGAAGTAAGAACCCACATTAGTCCACATCTGAGCACCAAAGAAATGAAGTGTTGCTGTTGTGTCGTCAAAGGAGGCGTTCCTCTCTTTAAAACCCATTAGCTAGCCTGCTAAGCTAAAGATAATCTGAAGTTGTCATGTAAACAAAACACCCTTCTCACCTGCGCTAGTTAGCTCACATGCTAGCCCAGCGCTTCTCTAACACTGCCCTGAAATGTAAATAAATAAACATTGACTATAGGGGGGGCGTGAGAGGCCATAGCCTAATGGAGTTTATCTTTACACATACAGATAAATAAATAAACATTAACGTTAGGGGGGCGGGAGAGGCATATATCTTTACACTTCCAGATAAATAAATAAACATTGACTTTAGGGGGGGCGTGAGAGGCAATAGCCTCATGGAGTTTATCTTTACACACACAGATAAATAAACATTGACTTTAAGGGGGGTGTGAGAGGCAATAGCCTAATGGAGTTTATCTTTACACACATAAATAAACATTGACTTTAGGGGGGGCATGAGAGGCAATAGCCTAATGGAGTTTATCTTTACACACACACACACACACACACACACACACACACACACACACACACACACACACACACACACACACACACACACACACACACACACACACACACACACACATTAATAAACATTGACTTGGGGGTATGGGGCGTGAGAGGCAATAGGCTAATGGAGTTTATCTTTACACACAGATAAATAAACTCTAACTTTAGGGGGGCGGGAAAGGCATATATCTTTACACTTCCAGATAAATAAATAAACATTGACTTTAGGGGGGGATGAGAGGCAATAGCCTAATGGAGTTTATCTTTACACATACAGATAAATAAATAAACAAACTCTAACTTTAGGGGGCGGGAGAGGCAATATCTTTACACTTCCAGATAAATAAATAAACATTGACTTTAGGAGGGGGGGGGGGTGAGAGGCAATAGGCTAATGGAGTTTATCTTTACACACAGATAAATAAATAAACAAACTCTAACTTTAGGGGGCGGGAGAGGCAATATCTTTACACTTCCAGATAAATAAATAAACATTGACTTTAGGGGGGGGGGTGAGAGGCAATAGGCTAATGGAGTTTATCTTTACACACAGATAAATAAACTCTAACTTTAGGGGGGGGCGGGAGAGGCATAATATCTTTACACTTCCAGATAAATAAATAAACATTGACTTTAGGGGGGGCGTGAGAGGCAATAGCCTCATGGAGTTTATCTTTACACACACACACATAGATAAATAAACATTGACTTTAAGGGGGGCGTGAGAGGCATTAGGCTAATGGAGTTTATCTTTGCACACACAGATGAATAAACATTGACTGTGGTAATCTGTAAATGTCCTTGCCTATTTCTATTGTCTGCACCATGTTCACTCTCTCTCTCATCCACAGTATGGAGTGCAGCTGACGCAAGGCAGCAGCACACACCTGAGCTTGATTAGCAGCAGCCTATTTTAACTGGCTGCTGACGGCCGGTGAGCGCCGGAACTTTGCCATTGCTACCAAACGGTTGGTCGTGCAAGAGGACTCACTAAGTCGCGAACCTTTCACCTCAGGTTGGCCCGTTTAATCCTAGCCTTGTCTAGCGTTTTATTTTGGTACCTTGTTTTATCACTTCTCTCATGAAGTATATTTTTCCTAGCCTTGTCTAGCGCCTTTAGTTTTGTGTTTTTATTTTACTCTCAGTAGTTTGTTACATGGTGTGTTGTGTTTTCCACCATCGCCATTGTTTTGTTTTGCTACCTTGTGCTTCCGCCAAATAAAGAGGAAGAACAATCGAAAACCCAAACTCGTCTCTGCATCCTTGGGATCCACATCACCACATCCTAACAGAAAGTTCCGGCCAAAACGATGGAACCCGCAGAGACAGACTCCTGGAAGAGAGCATTGCAAGGCCAGGCTCAAAGGATCAACCAGCAGGGGGACCAGCTTGACCACCTGAGCCGAGGTCTACAGGGGATGTCGGAGCGCCAAGACGCCATGTTGGAGCGAATCAACATGCTGTTAGCCACCGTCGTACCCACCTCGACCACCGTGCCTGACCAGGCATCCACCCAGCCTACACAACCCGCTAGTACTAGCAATATACGGCTTTCCCGACCCGAACGTTTTTCCGGGGAAAAGGAAGACGTAAGACAATTCCTGACGCAGTGTGAACTCCATTTTGAGCTAAACGCGTCCGCTTTCACCTCTGAGCGGGCTAAAGTAGCGTTTGTGATCTCTCACCTGTCTGGCCGCGCTGGCACCGGGGCGACTGCCGAATGGAACCGTCAGACCACCTCCAGCTCCACATACGCGAACTTTTCCAAGTCCTTGAAGCAAATATTCCAACGACGACTCCCAGGTAGAGAGGCAGCGAGATCCCTTTTCCGGCTGCAACAGGGTTCACGACGGGTCGCGGATTACGCGATCGAGTTCCGCACCATGGCGGCCGACTGTGACTGGGGTCCCTCGGCGTTGTTGGACGCCTTCTTCCTGGGTCTCGCGGACGAAATTCGTCATATGATGATCCCGCTGTCACTCCCGACGAACCTGGATGATCTTATTGAGCTGGCGGTGCAAATCGACTTCCGCCTACTAGAGGAGAGGAGGGACCGACGGGGAAGACAAGCCCCACCTAGCAGCCAATCAGCGCCTGCTAGACCCGCCATCTGCAAGACGGAGCAACTCGTCCTCGAAGACACCTCTCCTTCATGGCAGATAGACGAGCCAATGCAACTGGGAGGCCGTCGACTCACCACCGCTGAGAGGGAACGCCGTTTTCGCCTCCAACTCTGCCTATACTGTGGAGGCGCTGATCACCTCATCTCCCGCTGCAAGGAACTGCCACGCCCCGCGGCACGGCCACGAGCGCGCCCTCACTCGCCAGAGGACACGTCCACCAGAGGTCGCCGTTCTCCTTCGTTGGCCGCAGGCAGAATGCAGCTAAAAGGTACTCTTTCTTGGCCTAACCAACAAATAGACATTTGCGCTCTCATTGACTCGGGAGCAGATGATAACTTTTTGGATTTTGAGTTCATGAGACTCCATAAGATTCCTGTTGTAAAACTGTGTGTACCCAAGAGGGTGTATTCTCTAGATGGGCGCCTATTAGCCAGCATAACCCACCAGACACTCCCACTCAACCTGCGCTTGTCTGGAAATCATTGTGAGAAAATAATTTTTTTGATTGTGCCATCACGGTCCGCGCCCATCATTCTTGGGTTAACCTGGTTACAGAAGCATAACCCGAGCATAGACTGGCCTCGTTCGGCCATTATTAATTGGAGTGTTACCTGCCACCTACATTGTCTCCGTTCCGCAGCGGGATCTCACACACCGCCACCTACCACCGTTGTAGAGAACATAGACTTGACAAACGTGCCCACAAACTACCATGACTTAAGAGCGGTGTTTAGCAAAGATAGAGCACTCTCACTTCCCCCCCACCGACCCTACGATTGCGGTATCGAGTTGCTAGCCGGAGCGGCTTTACCATCGACCCGTTTGTACAAGGTGTCGAACACCGAACTCAAAGCACTAGAGGAATACATAAACACTTCAATAGCTGCGGGCCTCATTCGCCCCTCGACCGCACCAGTAGCCGCCGGATTTTTTTTTGTCGAAAAGAAGGACAAGTCCCTACGGCCTTGTATAGACTACCGCGCTCTTAATCTGATTACTGTCAAGAATAAGTATCCTCTTCCTCTCCTTGATTCTGCATTTACTCCCTTACAGTCCGCAAGGTTTTTTACTAAACTCGATCTACGTAACGCGTACCATCTAGTTCGCATCCGAGAGGGGGATGAATGGAAGACCGCATTCAACACTCCTCTCGGACATTTTGAGTATCTTGTCATGCCGTTTGGACTTACAAATGCACCTGGCGTTTTTCAGGGCTTCATTAATGATATTTTTCGGGACATGACAGGGCGGTTTCTCTTCGTTTACCTGGACGACATATTAATTTATTCTTCGACATTTGACGAACATGTGCAGCAGGTTCGGTTAGTCCTTCAACGTTTGCTCGAAAATAAACTGTTCGTCAAGGCAGAAAAATGCGAGTTTCACTCATCTTCCGTACCCTTCTTAGGATTTATCATTGAGGAGGGTAGACTCAGACCGGACCCTGCTAAGGTCAAAGCAGTAGTAGACTGGCCCACTCCGGTGTCCAAGAAGCACCTCCAGAGATTCTTGGGCTTCTCTAATTTTTATCGGCGATTTATTCGCAATTTTAGTCGCGTCGCGGAGCCACTTACGAGGCTAACTTCTACTAAGGTTCTGTTTGAATGGACACCCGATGCTAATTCCGCGTTCCTAAGGCTAAAAAGATTGTTTACGTCGGCTCCTGTGCTTTGTTACCCTGACCGTTCTCTCCAATTTTTTGTTGAAGTGGACGCTTCTGATTCAGGTGTAGGGGCCGTACTCTCCCAGCAATCTACCAGCGACCAGAAGTTGCACTCCTGTGCTTTCTTCTCTCGTCGCCTATCCCCTGCCGAGAAGAATTATGACATTGGCAACAGGGAGCTTCTGGCGGTCATCTTGGCCCTTCAGGAGTGGAGACACTGGCTGGAAGGGGCGGAGCTACCATTCATCGTCTACACGGACCACAAGAACCTGTCCTACTTAAGGACCGCACAGAGACTGAACCCTCGCCAGGCCAGGTGGGCACTATTTCTGACCCGTTTTAACTTTATCATCACTTTCCGACCTGGTTCTCAGAATGGGAAGCCCGATGCCCTGTCCCGTGTCTACTCTTCGTCCTTGGAAGATTCCTCACCTGAACCTATTGTTCCCCATACCCACTTCATTGGGGGACTCCAGTGGGACATCGAGCGGCAGGTCTTGGAGGCCCTGAAGTCGGACACATCTCCGCGGGGCTGCCCACCAGGTCGGCTGTTTGTGGTTCCTCGGCTCCGTTCCAGCGTTCTGGATTGGGCACATGGGTCGAAGATCGCTTGCCATCCAGGCATTCGTCGCACCAGTTTTATCCTCTCCCAGCGTTTTTGGTGGCCATCCATTCTGGCAGATACGAAGGCGTTTGTGGCAGCATGTCGGGTCTGCTCCCGGAACAAGGCATCCCACCAGGCTCCAGCAGGACTGCTACACCCATTACCCATCCCCTCCCGCCCGTGGTCACACATAGCTGTGGATTTTGTCACAGGACTGCCCCCCTCTGAGGGAAGCGACACCATTTTGACCATTGTGGACCGGTTCTCGAAGATGGCCCATTTCGTAGCCCTCCCCAAGCTGCCGTCTGCTCTTGAAACAGCCCAATTATTAGTGCTCCACGCTTTCCGGCTGCACGGCATCCCCACTGATGTTGTATCCGACAGAGGGCCACAGTTCTCCTCGGCCGTCTGGAGAGCATTCTGCAAGTCTCTGGGGGCCTCCCCTAGCCTATCCTCCGGCTACCACCCTCAGAGCAATGGACAGACCGAGCGGACCAACCAAGACCTGGAGGCGGCCATCCGGTGCACTTGTCATCAGCAACCCGCAACCTGGTCTGAAAGTCTCCCTTGGATAGAATACGCTCACAACTCTCTCATTAGCTCCGCCACCGGTCTGTCTCCATTTCACGTCGCCTATGGTTTCCAACCCCCAGTTTTTCCTTCTACCCAACCCAATGCCGACGTACCATCCGTAACGGCACACCTGCGTCGGGCTCACCAGGCTTGGCGCAACACCAGGGCTGCGTTAAAAAGAACATCGGCCAGGAACCAGGCCTTAGCCAACCGACATCGCACACCAGCCCCACACTACCAGTTGGGACAGAAGGTCTGGTTATCGTCTCGGGACCTACCATTGGCCACCGAATCTAGGAAACTGGCTCCCAGGTTCATTGGACCATTCCCCATTGCCAAGATCATCAATCGTGTGGCAGTCAAGCTCCATCTCCCTAGATCTCTCAAGTGCCATCCTGTTTTTCACGTGTCCCGCATCAAGCCTGTCTCATCCAGCCCACTCAGCCCTCCGGAGGTACCGCCTCCTCCACCCAGGCTGGTTGATGGTCACCCAGCATTTACTGTTAACACCATCTTGGATGTGAGAAGAAGGGGAAGGGGTTTCCAATACCTGGTGGACTGGGAGGGGTACGGCCCAGAGGAACGGTCATGGATTTCGAGATCGCTTATAATTGACAAGGACTTGATCAAGGACTTTTACGTTCGATTCCCAGACAAGCCAGGTAGGCCGCCAGGAGGCGTCCGTTGAGGGGGGGGTACTGTGGTAATCTGTAAATGTCCTTGCCTATTTCTATTGTCTGCACCATGTTCACTCTCTCTCTCATCCACAGTATGGAGTGCAGCTGACGCAAGGCAGCAGCACACACCTGAGCTTGATTAGCAGCAGCCTATTTTAACTGGCTGCTGACGGCCGGTGAGCGCCGGAACTTTGCCATTGCTACCAAACGGTTGGTCGTGCAAGAGGACTCACTAAGTCGCGAACCTTTCACCTCAGGTTGGCCCGTTTAATCCTAGCCTTGTCTAGCGTTTTATTTTGGTACCTTGTTTTATCACTTCTCTCATGAAGTATATTTTTCCTAGCCTTGTCTAGCGCCTTTAGTTTTGTGTTTTTATTTTACTCTCAGTAGTTTGTTACATGGTGTGTTGTGTTTTCCACCATCGCCATTGTTTTGTTTTGCTACCTTGTGCTTCCGCCAAATAAAGAGGAAGAACAATCGAAAACCCAAACTCGTCTCTGCATCCTTGGGATCCACATCACCACATCCTAACATTGACTTTAGGGGGGCGTGAGAGGCAATAGCCTAATGGAGTTTATCTTTACATACATATAAATAAACATTGACTTTAGGGGGGGCGTGAGAGGCAATAGCCTAATGGAGTTTATCTTTACACACACAGATAAATAAACATTGAGTTTGGGGGGGCGTGAGAGGCAATAGGCTAATGGAGTTTATCTTTACACACAGATAAATAAACTCTAACTTTAGGGGGGCGGGAGAGGCATATATCTTTACACTTCCAGATAAATAAATAAACATTGATTTTAGGGAGGGGGCGTGAGAGGCAATAGGCTAATGGAGTTTATCTTTACACACAGATAAATAAACTCTAACTTTAGGGGGGCGGGAGAGGCAATATCTTTACACTTCCAGATAAATAAATAAACATTGACTTTAGGGGGGGCGTGAGAGGCAATAGCCTCATGGAGTTTATCTTTACACACACACACATAGATAAATAAACATTGACCTTAAGGGGGGCGTAAGAGGCATTAGGCTAAAGGAGTTTATCTTTGCACACACAGATGAATAAACATTGACTTTAGGGGGGCGTGAGAGGCAATAGCCTAATGGAGTTTATCTTTACACACATATAAATAAACATTGACTTTAGGGGGGCGTGAGAAGCAATAGCCTCATGGAGTTTATCTTTACACACACAGATAAATAAACATTGACTTTGGGGGGGCGTGAGAGGCAATAGGCTAATGGAGTTTATCTTTACACACAGATAAATAAACTAACTTTAGGGGAGGCATGAGAGGCATAATAGCTTTACACTTCCAGATAAATAAATAAACATTGACTTTAGGGGGGGCGTGAGAGGCAATAGCCTCATGGAGTTTATCTTTACACACACACACACACACAGAGATAAATAAACATGGACTTTAAGGGGGGCGTGAGAGGCATTAGGCTAATGGAGTTTATCTTTGCACACACAGATGAATAAACATTGACTTTAGGGGGGCGTGAGAAGCAATAGCCTAATGGAGTTTATCTTTACATACATATAAATAAACATTGACTTTAGGGGGGGCGTGAGAGGCAATAGCCTGATGGAGTTTATCTTTACACACACAGATAAATAAACATTGACTTTGGGGGGGCGTGAGAGGCAATAGGCTAATGGAGTTTATCTTTACACACAGATAAATAAACTCTAACTTTAGGGGGGCGGGACAGGCAATATCTTTACACTTCCAGATAGATAAACAAAACATTGACTTTAGGGGGGTGTGTGAGAGGCAATAGCCTCATGGAGTTTATCTTTACAGATAAATAAACTCTAACTTTAGGGGGGCGGGAGAGGCATACATCTTTACACTTCCAGATAAATAAATTAACATTGACTTTAGGGGGGCGTGAGAGGCAATAGCCTAATGGAGTTTATCTTTACACACACACACACACACACACACACACACACACACACACACACACACACACACACACACACACACACACACACACACACACACACACACAAATAAATAAACATTGACTTTGGGGGGGTGAGAGGCAATAGGCTAATGGAGTTTATCTTTACACACAGATAAATAAACATTGACTTTTGGGGGGGCATGAGAGGCAATAGCCAAAGGGAGTTTATCTTTACACACACAGATAAATAAACATTGACTTTAGGGGGGCGTGACAGGCAATAGTGTGATGGTGTCTATCTTTATACATCTAGATAAATAAATAAACATTGACTTTAGGGGGGGCGTGAGAGGCTATAGCCTAATGGAGTTTATCTCTACACATACAGATAAATAAACATTGACTTTAGGGGGGCGTGACAGGCAATAGCCTAATGGAGTTTATCTTTACACATACAGATAAATAAACATTGACTTTAGGGGGGCGTGAGATGCAATAGCATAATAGCAACTTAAGTATCGGTAAAAAAAACTATCTTGACACATACAAAAAAACCTAAAAATTCTGTCCCATGTGGGGGGCGTGACAAAAAAAATTAAAATAAGTGAGAAGCACTGGGCTAGGCTAACATTAGCTAATCTCAAGTGGTAGTACAAATTCAATTAGATTAGTCTCTAAATAAAGATTAGCATTGTCAGTTTTGCTACGATGCTCAAGCTAAGGTAAACATGTAAGCTAACACGCGTATAAACATGTAAGCTAACACATGTAAGCTAACACACGTATACACATGTAAGCTAACACGCGTATAAACATGTAAACTAACACACGTAAGCTAACACACGTATACACATGTAAGCTAACACACGTAGGCTAACACACGTATACACATGTAAGCTAACTCGCGTATAAACATGCAAGCTAACACACGTATACACATGTAAGCTAACTCGCGTATAAACATGTAAACTAACACGCCTATGAACATCTAAGCTAACACGCCTGTAAACATCTAAGCTAACACGCGTATAAACATCTAAGCTAACGCATATAAACATGTGTTTAGTATAAACATGCACGCTAACACGAGTATAAACATGTTCGCTAACACGCATATAAACACGTAAACATGCGTATAAACATGTTTGCTAACACGCGTATAAACTTGTAAGCTAACGCGTGTATAAACATGTTCGCTATAACACGCGTATAAACATGTTCGCTAACAAGTGTATAAACATGTAAGCTAACAAGCGTATAAACATGTAAGGTAACAGGCGTATAAACATGTTTGCTAACATGTGTATTAACATGTTCGCTAACACATATAAACACGCGTATAAACATGTTCGCTAACAAGCGTATAAACATGTAAGCTAACAGGCGTATAAACATGTTTGCTAACATGTTTGCTAACATGTTCGCTAACATATAAACACGTAAACACGCGTATAAACATGTTCGCTAACAAGCGTATAAACATGTAAGCTAACATGTGTATAAACATGTTTGCTAACATGTGTATAAACATGTTCGCTAACATATAAACACGTAAACACGTGTATAAACATGTTTGCTAACAAGCGTATAAACATGTAAGCTAACACGCGTATAAACATGTTTGCTAACAGGCGTATAAACATGTAAGCTAACAGGCGTATAAACATGTTTGCTAACAGGTGTATAAACATGTTTGCTAACAGGCGTATAAACATGTAAGCTAACAGGCGTATAAACATGTAAGCTAACAGGCGTATAAACATGTAAGCTAACAAGAATGAGGTGGTGATTGGCGTCAAGTAGAAGCGTCACGGTGACATCTTGATGAAGACTTAACTTGGTCGTCGCCATGTCAGTGTAACATTTGAATGCGACCTGGGCGTGTCCACGCACGTCCGCTCACTTCCTGCTCCCCTCCGCGTCGTCCACCTTCAAGTCGCGGCGACTCTCACAGCTGGACGCCGTCCGAAGAGGCGGAGCTCACGGCGCACGCTTCCTTGGCGCCGCCCGCCGACTTCTTCTGTTTGTGTTTGGACTTGCGCAACATGCGCACCTGCAGAGCACGCACTCAGTGTTCACTCCCTTCATTAGTGCGCTCCTCTGAGTACACTCTGCCTTCTGATTGCACAAGTACTCAAAACGCTGTAGTACACTTCAGCAAGTACATTAACAAATACGTTTGTACTCAGGAAGTAAACATTTGTTGAGGTGTACTGCAGTACAGCGTTTATAAACTCAGGAAGTAAATAGTTGTAGAAGTGTACTAAGTACAGTGTTTATATACTCAGGAAGTAAATAGTTGTAGAAGTGTACTAAGTATAGTGTTTATATACTCGGGAAGTAAATAGTTGTAGAGTGTACTAAGTATAGTGTTTATATACTCAGGAAGTAAATAGTTGTAGAAGTGTACTAAGTATAGTGTTTATATACTTAGGAAGTAAATAGTTGTAGAAGTGTACTAAGTATAGTGTTTATATACTCAGGAAGTAAATAGTTGTAGAAGTGTACTAAGTATAGTGTTTATATACTCAGGAAGTAAATAGTTGTAGAAGTGTACTAAGTATAGTGTTTATATACTCAGGAAGTAAATAGTTGTAGAAGTGTACTAAGTATAGTGTTTATATACTCAGGAAGTAAATAGTTGTAGAAGTGTACTAAGTACAGTGTTTATATACTCAGGAAGTAAATAGTTGTAGAAGTGTACTAAGTATAGTGTTTATATACTCGGGAAGTAAATAGTTGTAGAAGTGTACTAAGTATAGTGTTTATATACTCAGGAAGTAAATAGTTGTAGAAGTGTACTAAGTATAGTGTTTATATACTTAGGAAGTAAATAGTTGTAGAAGTGTACTAAGTATAGTGTTTATATACTCAGGAAGTAAATAGTTGTAGAAGTGTACTAAGTATAGTGTTTATATACTCGGGAAGTAAATAGTTGTAGAGTGTACTAAGTATAGTGTTTATATACTCAGGAAGTAAATAGTTGTAGAAGTGTACTAAGTACAGTGTTTATATACTCAGGAAGTAAATAGTTGTAGAAGTGTACTAAGTACAGTGTTTATATACTCAGGAAGTAAATAGTTGTAGAAGTGTACTAAGTATAGTGTTTATATACTAAGGAAGTAAATAGTTGTAGAAGTGTACTAAGTATAGTGTTTATATACTCAGGAAGTAAATAGTTGTTGAAGTGTACTAAGTATAGTGTTTAATACTCAGGAAGTAAATAGTTGTTGAAGTGTACTAAGTATAGTGTTTATATACTTAGGAAGTAAATAGTTGTAGAAGTGTACTAAGTATAGTGTTTATATACTCAGGAAGTAAATATTTGTAGAAGTGTACTAAGTATAGTGTTTATATACTCAGGAAGTAAATAGTTGTAGAAGTGTACTAAGTATAGTGTTTATATACTCAGGAAGTACATAGTTGTAGAAGTGTACTAAGTATAGTGTTTATATACTCAGGAAGTACATAATTGTAGAAGTGTACTAAGTATAGTGTTTATATACTCAGGAAGTACATATTTGTAGAAGTGTACTAAGTATAGTGTTTATATACTCAGGAAGTAAATAGTTGTAGAAGTGTACTAAGTATAGTGTTTATATACTCAGGAAGTAAATAGTTGTAGAAGTGTACTAAGTATAGTGTTTATATACTCAGGAAGTAAATAGTTGTAGAAGTGTACTAAGTATAGTGTTTATATACTCAGGAAGTACATAGTTGTAGAAGTGTACTAAGTATAGTGTTTATATACTCAGGAAGTAAATAGTTGTAGAAGTGTACTAAGTATAGTGTTTATATACTCAGGAAGTAAATAGTTGTAGAAGTGCACTAAGTATAGTGTTTATATACTCAGGAAGTACATAGTTGTAGAAGTGTACTAAGTATAGTGTTTATATACCCAGGAAGTACATAGTTGTAGAAGTGTACTAAGTATAGTGTTTAATACTCAGGAAGTACATAGTTGTAGAAGTGTACTAAGTATAGTGTGTATATACTCAGGAAGTAAATAGTTGTAGAAGTGCACTAAGTATAGTGTTTATATACCCAGGAAGTAAATAGTTGTAGAAGTGTACTAAGTATAGTGTTTAATACTCAGGAAGTACATAGTTGTAGAAGTGTACTAAGTATAGTGTTTATATACTCAGGAAGTAAATAGTTGTAGAAGTGCACTAAGTATAGTGTTTATATACCCAGGAAGTACATAGTTGTAGAAGTGTACTAAGTATAGTGTTTAATACTCAGGAAGTACATAGTTGTAGAAGTGTACTAAGTATAGTGTTTATATACTCAGGAAGTAAATAGTTGTAGAAGTGCACTAAGTATAGTGTTTATATACTCAGGAAGTACATAGTTGTAGAAGTGTACTAAGTATAGTGTTTATATACTCAGGAAGTACATAGTTGTAGAAGTGTACTAAGTATAGTGTTTATATACTCAGGAAGTACATAGTTGTAGAAGTGTACTAAGTATAGCAGAGGTGGGACCAAGTCATTGCTTTGCAAGTCACAAGTAAGTCTCAAGTCTTTGCCCTCAAGTCTCGAGTCAAGTCCCGAGTCAAGACAGGCAAGTCCCGAGTCAAGTCCAAAGTCAAGACTGGAAAGTCTCAAGTCAAGTCACAAGTCCTGCATTTGAGTTTCGAGTCCTTTCAAGTCCTTTTGACCACAGACTAATATTTTTACACAGATTGTGTATGCTTTTAAACAGCTGTATTTATTTATTAAAACAAGTGCATTTGAAATAGCAGGAAAGAAAATAGTACTGACATTGCACTTCATAATAGCACTATTAACCAGTCATTTTAATAGTTTAAACAATTTTAAACATTTAACTCATTCCTTTACAGAATAAACACATTTGCAAAAACAAGTGCAACTGTACTTATTTGTACAAAAGTGTTAACATTGTATTTCCATGGCATATTGCATTGTAACTAGTTCCACAGCAGTTTCTATTCTGTTCTTACCTTATCTCATTGATCTCATCTCATACTGTATGTGTGTTGATGTGTGCATACACATAAAAAACATAACAAATACATTAACATAACAATGAACAGAGTTGTACTTTTTAGATGTCAGGGCCCTATGCAATATGTACACATATTCTTGATATAGTATACATTTTAACTGACCTTTATTTGACAATGTTTGTCTTTTTGTAGGTGGCAAAAATACGCGGTGCTGCTGACCGCCGTCTAACGTTACGTTACTGTGTGTGATACATTGACTAACGTAACGTTAAGTGTAGGTACCTCATGCAACCCTGCTTAAAAAATCACTTGACAAAAAGTATGAATAAGGTAGCAAACTGCAGTGGAAGCAACATATTGCCGTGTTTGAAATGACGTTATAACCATAAACATCTTATAAGTAGACGCAATATTGGTTGCTGTGACGCGAGCAATTTGCATCTTGAAGTGGTGATGAGGAGCCGGCGAGCAGCCTAAACTGACAGTTGACAGGTAGAAAACAAAGATGCCGAGCTGGTGTTCAGCTATTTCCTGCTCAAATGAGCGGACTGTTGAAAATAGGAATCGGGGGATTACTTTTCACAAGTAAGATTTAACATTAATGTACTATTGGTTGTATTTTATGAAAATAACATTACCACAGAGTTGAGAAGGAGCAAAGATCTTCAATATTTGTATGTGAAAATCACAAATAAATCTTCTGGGGGAGGATGACGCCCCTACAGGGGTTTGGTTTACAAACTTTCTGCCCCACCTAAAACAAAATTCACCAGCCGCCATTGATTATGATGCATTCTCATTTTAGGCAAAATATAAGACAATACTTTCTTAACAGTATAATTGTAACCAGGAATAAGTCTTCAAGGAACAATATTCAAATACTAACATTGTTGGGTAAAACAGAATTTGGTTTTATTCTGAATCCAGTGAAACAGATTGGTGGTTTTAGCTGATATAAAGACTTTCAGGTGTTTATATATGTTTAAGTATTTGGCAGACGCTTTTATCCAAAGCGACATACATAAAAAATACATACAAAACAATCACTGTAAACATTATCATTTAAGGGAAGAATGTAATACAAAATATCAATACAAAGTGTCACGACAGAATAAACTCTCTGCTGCTGCAGCAACAGAGATACGGTCTATAAGATATATAGATATCTAATGTGTTCATACATTGTTTATGTAGCATGTATATATAACGTAATCATATTGTTTCTTCAATTTAAAAATAGCTGACCGTTTTTTTCCCCCTTCTCTGGTATTATATTCCCAGTTTTAATCTTGGACGTCTGGTCATTTATAGCGTATAAGAATATTCTATTACTGTTAAGCAAACTATGAATAATAAAACATGTGTCCGTTACCATAGCTACACGTATGACAAAAAAGCGCGTGAAAATGAGTGGTATTCAGTGAGGTAAAATGAATTCAATGCGTTGACAGTTCATTGCTCCTGCCAAATGAATTGCACTGAATGGAGCGGATCACCACTCCAAGATGGCGGCCCCGCGTCTCGTCTGCGCCAGTAGGCAGTAGCGCTCGATGCTGTGTACCCTTATAAGATGTCCATGGTTATGACGTTAGCAGTGAGTTTACAGCCTCACTGATTTAACTACACAGCAAATAAAAGTCATGTTACTTAGCCAATAAACGGTATCTTACATTCAAAACTTACCCTTCTTTGTGCAACTTCAAATGTCGAACAAAGTTGGAAGTTGTTGCGTCTCCGTCTGTAATATTCAAACTGCGTGATTTGCATACGGCAATTCGTTGACCAAGTCGTAGTTTTTATACCCGAACGAAACCAACTTTGGTATAAATCTTTCTCACTGGCGCGTTGTTTGACAACTCTTGTTCATTGGTTGTCCTGCAATTTGATTGGATCAATGCTGTGTGATGAAAACAATGTAGATCTAATTTGATTGGCTGTTGTACTGAGAGCACACACGCTGACACGCAGCACACACGCTGATAGACAGACACGTACAAAATGAAAGCTACGGAGCGCTCCCAAATAACTTTTTAAACTTTAGGTTTTGGGGAAAGTAGCAAGTCATGTCAAGTCAAAAGGCTCAAGTCCAAGTGAAGTCACAAGTCATTGATGTTAAAGTCTAAGTCGAGTTGCAAGTCTCTTTACATTTTGTCAAGTCGAGTCTAAAGTCATCAAATTCATGACTCGAGTCTGACTCGAGTCCAAGTCATGTGACTCGAGTCCACACCTCTGAAGTATAGTGTTTATATACTCAGGAAGTAAATAGTTGTAGAAGTGTACTAAGTATAGTGTTTATATACTTAGGAAGTAAATAGTTGTAGAAGTGTACTAAGTATAGTGTTTATATACTTAGGAAGTAAATAGTTGTAGAAGTGTACTAAGTATAGTGTTTATATACTTAGGAAGTAAATAGTTGTAGAAGTGTACTAAGTATAGTGTTTATATACTTAGGAAGTAAATAGTTGTAGAAGTGTACTAAGTATAGTGTGGCTCACCTTAGGTCCAGCAGCAGAGATAATGATGTGACCAGGAGGCTGCAGCCAAGGTTCTCCATCCACCTGCACAGGGAAGGACTTCCTCAGAGTCACACGGAAGTACGTCCCTTGTGCGATACGGATGCCTGAACGCAGACCGCTCTGCACCTGACCCTGCACACACACACACACACACACACACACACACACGCACACACACACACACGCACACACACGTTATTGACGTACTGTTATTAAGTGGTCAACTTCCTGATGAAAGTGAGGCCACTCACCACGTGGACCACCCACTCACCACGTGGACCACCCACTCACCATGTGGACCACCCACTCACCATGTGGACCACCCCCGTCACGCCCACCGCCTCCAACATGCCGTCACTCATGCTGGGCTTCCTGTAGCGACCGTCCGCCTCAGACCCCCACAGGTCAGCACCGGAGCCCCAGCTAACACACACGCACACACACACACACACACACACACACACACACACACACACACACACACACACACACACACACACACACACACACACACACACACACACACACACACACACACACACACACACAAACACGCACACACACACACACACACACACACACACACACAGTGTTATGCTTGTTGTGTTAAAGTAATAAATGAATAACATTTTAAGTGTGTTGTGTAAATGATAAATGTATAAAATGTTTTATATAAGTGTGTTATGATTTTATTGTGTTTAAATGATCTATTTTAACATATTTTAAAGGCCTACTGAAATGAATTTTTTTTATTTAAACGGGGATAGCAGATCCATTCTATGTGTCATACTTGATCATTTCGCGATATTGCCATATTTTTGATTAAAGGATTTAGTAGAGAACAACAACTATAAAGATCGCAACTTTTGGTTTCTGATAAAAAAAAGCCTTGCCTGTACCGGAAGTAGCGTGACGTAGTCAGTTGATCGCCTCCTCACATTTTCCTATTGTTTTCAATGCAGCTAGAGTGATTCGGACCGAGAAAGCGACGATTACCTCATTAATTTGAGCCAGGATGAAAGATTTGTGGATGAGGAACGTTAGAGTTAAGGACTAGAATGCAGTGCAAGACATATCTTTTTTTCGCTCTGACCGTAACTTAGGTACAAGCTGGGTCATTGGATTCCACATTCTCTCCTTTTTCTATTGTGGATCACGGATTTGTATTTTAAACCACCTCGGATACTATATCCTCTTGAAAATGAGAGTCGAGAACGCGAAATGGACATTCACAGTGACTTTTATCTCCACGACAATACATCGACGAAACACTTTAGCTACGGAGCTAACGTGATAGCATCGAGCTTAACTGAATATAGAAACAAAATACATAAACCCCTGACTGGAAGGATAGACAGAAAATCAACAATACTATCAAACCAGGGACATGTAAATACACGGTTAATGCTTTCCAGCTTGGCAAAGCTTAAAAATGCTGTTGCTAACGACGCCATTGAAGCTAACTTAGTATAACGGGACCTCACAGAGCTATGATAAAAACATTAGCGCTCCACCTACGCCAGCCAGCCCTCATCTGCTCATCAACACCCGTGCTCACCTGCGTTCCAGCGATCGACGGAAGGACGAAGGACTTCACCACGATCATCTGTGCGGTCGGTGGCTAGCGTCGGCTAGCGCGTCTGCTATCTATCTCAAAGTCCTCCTGGTTGTGTTGCTGCAGCCAGCCACCGATCCCACCTACAACTTTCTTCTTTGCAGTCTTCATTGTTCATTAAACAAATTGCAAAAGATTCACCAACACAGATGTCCAGAATACTGTGGAATTATGAGATGAAAACAGAGCTATTTTGTATTGGATTCAATGGGCTACCGATACTTCTGTTTCACTGGTTACGTCACGCACATACGTCATCATCCAAAGACGTTTTCAACCGGAAGTTTAGCGGGAAATTTAAAATGTCACTTTATAAGTTAACCCGGCCGTATCGGCATGTGTTGCAATGTTAAGATTTCATCATTGATATATAAACTATCAGACTGCGTGGTCGGTAGTAGTGGCTTTCAGTAGGCCTTTAAGTGTTATGTTTGTTGTGTTTAAATGATAAATGTATAACACATTTTAAGTGTGTTGTGTTTAAATGATTATTGTATAAATGTTTTATTTAAGTGTATTGTGTTTAAATGATAAGTCTACAACATGTTTTAAAGGCCTATTGAAAGCCACTACTACCGACCACGCAGTCTGATAGTTTATATATCAATGATGAAATATTAACATTGCAACACATGCCAATACGGCCGGGTTAACTTATAAAGTGACATTTCAAATTCACGGGGAAACTTCCGGTTGAAAACGTCTATGTATGATGAGGTATGCGCGTGACGTCAATGGTTGAAACGGAAGTATTCGGACACATTGTATCCCAATACAAAAAGCTCTGTTTTCATCGCAAAATTCCACAGTATTCTGGACATCTGTGTTGGTAAATCTTTTGCAATTTGTTTAATGAACAATGGAGACTGCAAAGAAGAAAGCTGTAGGTGGGATCGGTGTATTAGCGGCGGACTACAGCAACACAACCAGGAGGACTTTGACTCGGATAGCAGACGCACTATCCGACGCTAGCCGCCGACCGCATCGATGATCGGGTGAAGTCCTCCGTCGCTCCGTCGATCACTGGAACGCAGGTGAGCACGGGTGTTGATGAGCAGATGAGGGCTGGCGTAGGTGGAGAGCTAATGTTTTTAGCATAGCTCTGTCAAGGTTCCGTAGCTAAGTTAGCTTCAATGGCGTTGTTAGCAACAGCATTGCTAGGCTTCACCAGGCGGTACAGCATTAACCGTGTGGTTACAGGTCCAGTGTTTGGTAGTATTGTTGATCTTCTGTCTATCCTTCCAGTCAGGGGTTTATTTCTTTTGTTTCTATCTGCATTTAAGCACGATGCTATCACGTTAGCTCCGTAGCTAAAGTGCTTCGCCGATGTATTGTCGTGGAGATAAGTCACTGTGAATGTCCATTTCGCGTTCTCGACTCTCATTTTCAAGAGGATATAGTATCCGAGGTGGTTTAAAATACAAATCCGTGATCCACAATAGAAAAAGGAGAAAGTGTGGAATCCAATGAGCCAGCTTGTACCTAAGTTACGGTCAGAGCGAAAAAAGATACGTCCTGCACTGCACTCTAGTCCTTCACTCTCATGTTCCTCATCCACAAATCTTTCATCCTCGCTCAAATTAATGGGGTAATCGTCGCTTTCTCGGTCCGAATCTCTCTCGCTGCATTGTAAACAATGGTAAAATGTGAGGAGTCCTTCCTCCGGTGACGTCACGCTACTTCCGGTACAGGCAAGGCTTTTTTTATCAGCGACCAAAAGTTGCGAACTTTATCGTCGTTGTTCTCTACTAAATCCTTTCAGCAAAAATATGGCAATATCGCGAAATGATCAAGTATGACACATAGAATGGATCTGCTATCCCCGTTTAAATTAAACAATTTCATTTCAGTAGGCTTTTAAGTGTGTTGTGTTTAAATGATAAATGTACAACATGTTTTAAGTGTGTTGTTTAAATTATACATTTATAACCTATTTTAAGTGTGTTGTTTTTAAGTAAGTGTACAACATATTTTAAGTGTGTTGTTTGTTCTGCTCAAGTAATACATTTATAACCTATCATAAGTGTGTTGTGTTTAAATGATAAATGTATAACATGTTAAGTGTGTTGTGTTAAATGATAAATGTATAACATATTTTAAGTGTGTTGTGTTTAAATGATAAATGTATAACATATGTTAAGTGTGTTGTTTAAAATGATAAATGTATAACATATTTTAAGTGTGTTGTGTTTAAATGATAAATGTATAACATATGTTAAGTGTGTTGTTTAAAATGATAAATGTATAACATATTTTAAGTGTGTTGTATTTTAAATGACACATTTTTAACATATTTTAAGTGTTATGTTTGTTGTGTTTAAATGATAAATTAATAATGTATTTTAAGTGTGTTGTGGTTAATGTATGAATGTTATTTTAAAGTGTGTTGTGTTTAAATGATAAATATATACATGTTATATTAAAGTGTTATGTTTTTGTGTTTAAATGAGAAGTATAAGTGTACAACATATTTTAAATTAATTGTATTTAAATGATACATTTTTAACATATTTTGAGTGTTATGTTTGTTACATTTATAACCTATTTTAAGTGTGTTGAGTTTAAATTATAAATGTTTAACACATTTTAAGTGTGTTGTGTTTAAATGATAAATGTACAACATGTTTTAAGTGTGTTGTTTGTTGTGTTTAAATGATACATTTATAAACTATTTTAAGTGTGTTGTTTTTAAGTAAGTGTACAACATATTTTAAGTGTGTTGTTTTTAAGTAAGTGTACAACATATTTTAAGTGTGTTGTTTTTAAGTAAGTGTACAACATATTTTAAGTGTGTTGTTTTTAAGTAAGTGTACAACATATTTTAAGTGTGTTGTTTGTTCTGCTCAAGTAATACATTTATAACCTATCTTAAGTGTGTTGTGTTTAAATGATAAATGTATAACATATATTAAGTGTGTTGTCTTTAAATGAAAAATGTATAACATATTTTAAGTGTGTTGTCTTTAAATAATATATGTATAACATATTTTAAGTGTGTTGTCTTTAAATAATATATGTATAACATATTTTAAGTGTGTTGTCTTTAAATGATACGTGTATAACATATTAAATAATAAATGTATAACATATTTTAAGTGTGTTGTCTTTAAATGATACATGTATAACATATTAAATAATAAATGTATAACATATTTTAAGTCTGTTGTGTTTAAATGATAAATGTTTAACATATTTTAAGTGAGTGGAGTTTAAAAAATGAATGTATACATTTTATATTAAAGTGTGTTATGTTTCTGTGTTGAAATGATAAATAAGTGAACAACATATTTTAAGTGTGTTGTATTTAAATGATACATTTTTAACATATTTTGAGTGTTATGTTGGTTGTGTTTAAATGATAAATATATATTTTAAGTGTGTTGTTTGTTCTGTTCAATTAATAAATGTATCACCTGTTTTAAGTATGTTGTGTTTAAATGACATATGTATAAAATGTTTTATTTAAGTGCGTTATGTTTAAATGATAAACGTATAACATATTTTAAGTGTGTTGTATTTAAATGATGAATGTATAACATATTTTAGGTGTATTGTGTTTAAATGATGAATGTATAACATATTTTAGGTGTATTGTGTTTAAATGATAAATGTGACATATTTTAAGTGTGTTGTGTTTAAATGATACATGTATAACAGTTTTTAAATGTGTTGTGTTTAAATGACAAATGTATAACAGATTTTAAGTGTGTTGTGTTTAAATGACAAATGTATAACATATTTTAAGTGTGTTGTGTTTAAATGATAAATGTATAAATGTTATATTAAAGTGTGTTATGATTGTTGTGTTTAAATGATAAGTATACAACATATTTTAAGTGTGTTGTTTGTTCTGTTTAAATGATAAATGTACAACGTATTTTAAGTGTGTTGTTTGTTCTGTTTAAATGATACATTTATGACCTATTTTAAGTGTGTTGTGTTTAAATGACAGATGTACAACGTATTTTAAGTATGTTGTTTGTTCTGTTTAAATGATACATTTATAACCTATTTTAAGTGTGTTGTGTTTAAATGATAAATGTTGTATAAAGTGTGTTATGTTTGTTGTGTTAAATGATAAATATACAACGTATTTTAAGTGTGTTGTGTTAAATGACAAATGTATAACATATTTAAAGTGTGTTATGTTAAAATGAAAAATATACAACACATTTTAAGTGAGTTGTATTAAATGATAAATGTATAACATATTTTAGGTGTTTTATGGGTACTGTTCACATTTCAACCGATACAGTACCAATTACCGGTACCTCGTAATCAATACCGGTAGTCAGCGGTACCAATTATCGTTACTTTAGTGTGTGTTAATAAAAGTTGATTGTTTGACGGTTAAAAATATATTTTTTTAAGTAACATTTAAAAATGAGCTGTGCTGTAGTTGTTACACAGTAGGAAGGAGATTCATATGGCGCCATGTAGACTGGCACTTTCCATCATTTCAGCAGACTGCATTGCAAAATGATGAACTCCACCCAGGGATGACTCCCTTCCTTACTCTATATTCACTCTTACAATGGTGTGGCCCTCAATAAAAACGAGTGTGGGATGGTAAAAGAAACCGGAGATCCGGGCGCAGGGGTTCGGGGTCTCGGACCTGGGGATGTTGAGGAAGATGAGACCCTCGATGTTGGGCAGCTGCACATGCCGGCCGTCCACATGCAGCTGCAGCTCCCGGTGCAGACTCCTGGTGGCGCTGATCTTCTGCAGGCCCACCTTGACGTACACGCCTTTGTTGTGGAACCTGTCCGACAGCAGGGAGGCGCGTGGTCACGTGACCGCAGACAACCAACCACGGCGCTGACAGGAAGTACCTGCTGGTGAACTTGTCGGGGTCGTCCTCGCGGGCCAGGTGGAAGTCCAGGCTGAGCTCGGCGTCGATGCCGAGTCCGAAGTAGTTGTTCATGTGGACGATCTGGAGGGACAAAGATCAGCTGACAACCGGACGTTCCCTGAAGGGTTCGAGGTGCGGACCTTGGGCGGTTCCAGGAAGTTCTCCTTGCCGCCTTCGGAGAGGTCTTGCGCGTCCAGCAGGATGGTCCAGCGGTCCAGAAGGACTTCCTCCGCCTCCTCCACGTGGGGGAGAATGTGGGCGGCGTCCTCGCCGCTGTAACCCGGCCCCCAGCGCAGGATACGGGCCAGGTCGTTACCTGGTGGGCGGACACTTGTCAAGCCACGCCCGCCCACGGATTTAGGAAGGGTTCTCTCACCTGTTCCAAGTGGGACGATGCCGACCGGCGGCTCCCGGCAGGCCAGGTTTTGGCGGACCGCCTCCAGCACCCCCAGCACCCAGCCCACGGTCCCGTCCCCGCCGCACACCAGCACCCGGAACCTCGGAAGGTCCCGGAAGGCGTGGAGGCTGCGCACGACACATGAACTTTACCTCCAAAACCTTAAAGAAGTCCGACCTCGGCGTCTCCTCACCCTGCCAGCGGTCCGCCGTTGGTCATGTCGAAGACCTGGTGCGGGTTGAGAAGCTTCCGGAAGCTGTAGAGAAGTTCTCTGCCTTTCAGACCGCCGCTCTTCGGGTTGACGAACACCAGCAGGGGGCGCACGTCCTCGCCGAGCTTGTCGTGCTGCCAGACCACAAGGAGAAGGACGCCATGTTTTCTAGTCCGACCTTTTGGGGGAAACTGTCCCCGCCTGACACTGGGAGGGCTGTAATGCTCCTACTGGCCACAAGAGGCCGCCAGAGGGCAGTTTATGACTAGGACAGGAAGTGGAGCCTTGAGCCACTTGATCATCCTGTTTTTAGTGTTTTTAAAGTGGGGGTCTTCAACATTTCCCAAACTGATGTAGAGTAGGAACAGAGACCCCCAACTTATTTATCTTGTATGAAAGGATGAATATTTTACACTCAACTTTGTTATTGCGCAATGATAACATGATCTAAATATTAACAGTAACTAGCGCTCTAATCGCCAGCTACCAACTAGTGCTCTAATCGCCAGCTAGCAACTAAGCCTCTAATTCCCAACTGACAACTAGTGTGCTGATCGTCAGCTAGCAACTAGTGTGCTAATCGGTGGCTGGCAACAAGCACCCTAATCACTAGCTGACAACTAGCGCTCCGTTGCTAGCTGACAGCTAGAGAGAAAATCGCTGGCTGGCAACTTGCAAGCCAATCGTTAGCAGACAGCTGACAACTAGCAAGCCAATCGTTAGCGGACAGCTGACAACTAGCAAGCCAATTGCTCACTGACAACTCAGGCGTTAATCACTTGCTTGCGACTAGAGCGCTAATCGCTAGCTGACAACTAGCAAGTCAATCGCTCACTGACAACTCGGGCGTTAATTGCTAGCTTGCGAATAGAGCGCTAATCGCTACCTGAAAACTAGCAAGCCAATTGCTCACTGACAACTCGGCGTTAATCACTAGCTTGCGACTAAAGCGCTAATCAGTAGCTGACAACTAGCAAGCCAATCGTTAGCTGACAACTAGAAAACCAATTGCTCACTGACAACTCGGGTGTTAATCACTAGCTTGCGACTAGAGCTGTAATCGCTGGCTAATAACTTGCACATCAATTGCTCACTGACAACTTGGGCGTTAATCACTAGCTTGTGACTAGAGCACTAATCGCTAGCTGACAACTCGCAAGCCAATCGCTCACTGACAACTCGGGCGTTAATCACTAGCTTGCGTCTAGAGCACTAATCGCTAGCTGACAACTCGCAAGCCAATCGCTCACTGACAACTCGGGCGTAATCACTTGTTTGCGACTACAGCGCTAATCACTAGCTGACAACTCGCAAGCCAATCGCTCACTGACAACTCGGGCGTAATCACTTGCTTGCGACTACAGCGCTAATCACTCGCTGACAATCTTGCAAGCCAATCGCTCACTGACAACTCGGGTGTTAATCACTTGCTTGCGTCTAGAGTGCTAATCGCTAGCTGACAACTCGCAAGCCATTCGCTCACTGACAACTTGGGCGTTAATCACTAGCTTTCTACTAGAGCGCTAATCGCTAGCTGAAAACTTGCAAGCCAATTGCTCACTGACAACTCAGGCGTTAATCACTAGCTTGCTTCTAGAGCGCTAATCGGTAGCTGACAACTAGCAAGCCAATCGTTAGCTGACAACTAGGAAACCAATTGCTCACTGACAACTCGGGCATTAATCGCTAGCTTGCGACTAGAGCGCTAATCACTAGCTGACAACTAGCAAGCCAATCACTCACTGACAACTCGGGCGTTAATCACTAGCTTGCGACTAGAGGTCTAATCGCTAGTTGACAACTAACAAGCCAATTGCTCACTGACAACTTGGGCGTTAATCACTTGCTTGCGACTACAGTGCTAATCGCTAGATGACAACTTGCAAGCCAATCGCTCACTGACAACTCGGGTGTTAATCACTAGCTTGCGTCTAGAGTGCTAATCGCTAGCTGACAACTCGCAAGCCATTCGCTCACTGACAACTTGGGAGTTAATCACTAGCTTTCTACTAGAGCGCTAATCGCTAGCTGAAAACTTGCAAGCCAATTGCTCACTGACAACTCAGGCGTTAATCACTAGCTTGCTTCTAGAGCGCTAATCGGTAGCTGACAACTAGCAAGCCAATCGTTAGCTGACAACTAGGAAACCAATTGCTCACTGACAACTCGGGCGTTAATCGCTAGCTTGCGACTAGAGCGCTAATCACTAGCTGACAACTAGCAAGCCAATCACTCACTGACAACTCGGGCGTTAATCACTAGCTTGCGACTAGAGGTCTAATCGCTATTTGACAACTAACAAGCCAATTGCTCACTGACAACTTGGGCGTTAATCACTTGCTTGCGACTACAGTGCTAATCGCTAGCTGACAACTTGCAAGCCAATCGCTCACTGACAACTCAGGTGTTAATCACTAGCTTGCGTCTAGAGTCCTAATCGCTAGCTGACAACTCGCAAGCCATTCGCTCACTGACAACTTGGGAGTTAATCACTAGCTTTCTACTAGAGCGCTAATCGCTAGCTGAAAACTTGCAAGCCAATTGCTCACTGACAACTCAGGCGTTAATCACTAGCTTGCTTCTAGAGCGCTAATCGGTAGCTGACAACTAGCAAGCCAATTGCTCACTGACACTTTGGCCGTTAATCGCTAGCTTGCGACTAGAGCGCTAATCGGTAGCTGACAACTAGCAAGCCAATCGTTAGCTGACAACTAGGAAACCAATTGCTCACTGACAACTCGGGCGTTAATCGCTAGCTTGTGACTAGAGCGTTAATCACTAGCTGACAACTAGCAAGCCAATCACTCACTGACAACTCGGGCGTTAATCACTAGCTTGCGACTAGAGGGTTAATCGCTAGTTGACAACTAGCAAGCCAATTGCTCACTGACAACTCGGGCGTTAATCGCTAGCTTGAGACTAGAGTGCTAATCGCCAGCTGACAACTTGCAAGCCAATTGCTCACTGACAACTCGGGCGTTAGTCGCAAGCTTGCGACTAGAGCGCTAATCACTACCTGAAAACTAGCAAGCCAATTGCTCACTGACAACTCGGCGTTAATCACTAGCTTGCGACTAAAGCGCTAATCAGTAGCTGACAACTCGCAAGCCAATCGCTCACTGACAACTCGGGCGTAATCACTTGCTTGCGACTACAGCGCTAATCACTCACTGTCAATCTTGCAAGCCAATCGCTCACTGACAACTCGGGTGTTAATCACTTGCTTGCGTCTAGAGTGCTAATCGCTAGCTGACAACTCGCAAGCCATTCGCTCACTGACAACTTGGGCGTTAATCACTAGCTTTCTACTAGAGCGCTAATCGCTAGCTGAAAACTTGCAAGCCAATTGCTCACTGACAACTCAGGCGTTAATCACTAGCTTGCTTCTAGAGCGCTAATCGGTAGCTGACAACTAGCAAGCCAATCGTTAGCTGACAACTAGGAAACCAATTGCTCACTGACAACTCGGGCGTTAATCGCTAGCTTGCGACTAGAGCGCTAATCACTAGCTGACAACTAGCAAGCCAATCACTCACTGACAACTCGGGCGTTAATCACTAGCTTGCGACTAGAGGTCTAATCGCTAGTTGACAACTAACAAGCCAATTGCTCACTGACAACTTGGGCGTTAATCACTTGCTTGCGACTACAGTGCTAATCGCTAGCTGACAACTTGCAAGCCAATCGCTCACTGACAACTCGGGTGTTAATCACTAGCTTGCGTCTAGAGTGCTAATCGCTAGCTGACAACTCGCAAGCCATTCGCTCACTGACAACTTGGGAGTTAATCACTAGCTTTCTACTAGAGCGCTAATCGCTAGCTGAAAACTTGCAAGCCAATTGCTCACTGACAACTCAGGCGTTAATCACTAGCTTGCTTCTAGAGCGCTAATCGGTAGCTGACAACTAGCAAGCCAATTGCTCACTGACACTTTGGCCGTTAATCGCTAGCTTGCGACTAAAGCGCTAATCGGTAGCTGCCAACTACCAAGCCAATCGTTAGCTGACAACTAGGAAACCAATTGCTCACTGACAACTCGGGCGTTAATCGCTAGCTTGCGACTAGAGCGCTAATCACTAGCTGACAACTAGCAAGCCAATCACTCACTGACAACTCGGGCGTTAATCACTAGCTTGCGACTAGAGGGTTAATTGCTAGTTGACAACTAGCAAGCCAATTGCTCACTGACAACTCGGGCGTTAATCGCTAGCTTGAGACTAGAGTGCTAATCGCCAGCTGACAACTTGCAAGCCAATTGCTCACTGACAACTCGGGCGTTAGTCGCAAGCTTGCGACTGGAGCGCTAATCGCTACCTGAAAACTAGCAAGCCAATTGCTCACTGACAACTCGGCATTAATCACTAGCTTGCGACTAAAGCGCTAATCAGTAGCTGACAACTAGCAAGCCAATCGTTAGCTGACAACTAGAAAACCAATTGCTCACTGACAACTCGGGTGTTCATCACTAGCTTGCGACTAGAGCTGTAATCGCTGGCTAAAAACTTGCACATCAATTGCTCACTGACAACTTTGAGGTTAATCCCTACCTTGCGACTAGAGTGCTAATCACTAGCTGACAACTAGCAAGCCAATCGCTCACTGACAACTAGGGCGTTAATCGCTAGCTTGAGACTAGAGCGCTAATCGCTAGCTGGCAACTCGAGCGCCAATCGGCATCATCATACCGTGATGTCTGGGATGACGAGCGACCAGAGCGACTTGCTGCCGACGCTCGTGTCTTTGGCCAACATGAAGACTCGCTCGGCCTCAGAGAAACACGACATCTGCAACGCCACGGCGCCTAAACACACACACACACACACACACACACACACACACACACATACACACGTAAGTGTAAGTGCAAGGTCATGTGATGCAGTGGACAATTTGGCGAGGTCACCTTGGCTGGGGTAGGTGTGGCTCATGGCGACCAGGTGAGCTGCGTGGAGGAAGCAGAAGGACGTAAGGGTAAAGGTGCGGGAGTCAGGTGGGTGGTGGCGGCGTGAGTGCTCACTCTTGGCGGTCAGGTGGTCCTGGATCAGCTGCCAGTACTCCTCTCGGCTCAGCTCGGGGGGCAACCCTCCAATCAGCAGGCTCACCTGCACCGGGTGGTTCCGCCTCTCCACGGCGCAGAAGCGGGTCTGGTTCATCTGGCGCAGAGACACCTGGCGACGGGCATGGGCGCTAATGCTAAAGCTAGCTGCTCACAGGTTCATGGCGACGGTGCGCGTCTTGTCTGACCTTGCGGATCTCCTGCAGCTTGTCCACAATCTTCTGGCCTGGCGTCAGCGTGTGTCTCTGCACTGAGGACAAACACACACTACAGGCGTCACCTCCTCTGTCCTTTGTGGCTCTGCGGGACCACCTTGACCGCCACTGACCTTGTTTGCTGCTCATCCACACTTCCTGCAGGTCACTTCCTGTCCCGTCGTCTCCCTGGAAGGACACGTGGACTAGTCCAGATCAGAGGTTCTCAAACTTTTTGCACCAAGTACCGCCTCAGAAAACACGCTCTCCAAGTACCACCATTAAAATATAGGAGCGTAGTAGGCCTAAGTATTCAATAAAAACAAGGCAGAGGTTTTATTTAAGTATATATAATATGTTGGCCTGTAACATTACACAGTTTGAACAGTAACACTGTGTTTGAATATAAGACAGTGGTTCTTAACCTGGGTTCGATCGAACCCTAGGGGTTCGGTGAGTCGGTCTCAGGGGTTCGGCGAAGGTCAAGACACACCCGACTCATCGTGTAAGTAAAAACTTCTCCCTATCACCGTGTTATGGATACCCCCAAAACAATGTTCCATTTAATTTTCCATATGATTTTCAGGTGTGTAAATGTTAGAATAATCATGTATAAGTTATCACACAACTCTTATGCTTAAAGGCCGTTGCTATAGTTATTATCAATTGTGCTGAAGTTGTACTTTTCTATCTGTGCAAAGGCACAACTTGTAATCTTGCTTTGCGAGTTGTCTCGTGTCAGCAGTTTGTTTCCAGACCCTGCCTGCTGACAGCAAAGGACGGACATCGAGTACCTCAACGCAGACAAAACAGAGACCGGGCGAAATCACGACTGTCAGCACATTTCCCTTCTGAATAATCATATATTGTGTCTACTGGGGCTGCTTGCATTACCCCTCCCTTCAGAAGCAGCCTCAGTGATGTTAACTAGGGACCTTCCGAAAAAATAGAGAAGCACGTGGGACTGTACCTTAGAGCGTAGGGTGAAACTGTATCTGAGTATATAGCCCAATACGTCTCTCCTCATGAGTAAAATTCAACTCTGTCTCTGCTTGATTCCTTTCTTCTTGTCTTGTGTAATAGATAGTTCAGTGTTTGAACCTGACAGTAATTTGTTCTGAGTTCATGCACTGTGTTGGTTTTGTTCTTGGAACAAGGTGATGTTCATGCACGGTTAATTTTGTGCACCAGTAAAAAAACATAACTGTCTTGAATTTTAAAAAATATATATATAATAATATTTTTCACTAAAGAAGGGTTCGGTGAATGAAACTGGTGGGGTTCGGTACCTCCAACAAGGTTAAGAACAACTGATACAAGACAATAAAACACTGTACTTTAATAATGAATCAAGTCAAACTAATTACACATAAAAATTAAATAAACATTGTAATAAAATACCAAAATACAGCTTTTAAAGATTTAATGAACATATATATATATATATATATATATATATATACACACATCTTGGTGGGTTGTAAGACCAGTCTGACTCAAGGGAGATACACCTTGCGCCACAACCAGGTACTGAAGTGCTTGGCTGCCGAACTTGAGATTAAGTTAAGTTAAAGTTAATTTAAGTTAAAGTACCAATGATTGTCACACACACTAGGTGTGGTGAAATTTGTTCTCTGCATGGGAGCAGTGAGCAGCAGCGGTTCCGCGCCCGGGAATCATTTTTGGTGATTTAACCCCCAATTCCAACCCTTGATGCTGAGTGCCAAGCAGGGAGGTAATGGGTCCCATTTTTATAGTCTTTGGTATGACTCGGCCGGGGTTTGAACTAACAACCTACCGATCTCAGGGCGGACACTCTAATCACTAGGCCACTGAGTAGGTTAAGATTAAGAGAGTAATCTCCAATGCCATGCCTCTAAATGCCTAAGCTACCTTCCCACGCAAAACAACTTTCATCTGAGGAAGGAGAGAAACGGTGGACCAAGCCATCACCTGCAGACTCAGGCCCACTGAACGCATTTCCCAGGATTGGGAAATACAGGTAGACCTCAGCCAGAGGCTTACCTTCCCACCCGAAATTGCAGTGACCAACCTGCGCCCAGACCTGGTCCTCTGGTCCATGTCCTGCTGCCGTATCTTCATCGTTGAGCTAACGGTCCCATGGGAGGACGCCATCAATGAAGCATTCCAACGGAAGAGGCTGAGATATGCCAACTTAGCAGCTGAAGCAGAGGCACAAGGCTGAAACGTGACGGTGTGGCCAGTGGAGGTGTGTTGTAGAGGCTTTGTAGCCAGTTCCACCACAAGGCTCCTGAAGGAAGTAGGGATTAGAGGACAGTCCCAACAGAAGGCAATCAAATAACTTGCCATCGCAGCAGAATGGATCAGTCACTGGCTGTGGCTGAAACGCAGGGATGCAGCATGGGCTGACAAATAACCACGTGGTGCCACTATGCGACACACACCCAGGTCTGATCAGCCTGTGGTGGTCCAACCACGGCAGAGGGTGTCGTGTGATAAATGGCCGAAACACCCGAAGACGTCGGGGAACACAAATTAAGATTTGTCGTACTGGTGGCGCCACGTGACTATTGCCAAATTCCACCCCACCCAAGAGGACATCTCCAACCCCATTCAATTGTTGTGCTGAATATTTGGGGATTTTTAACAACTAGTCCTATTAAGAATCCTGATGTCTGGTGTCAAAACCAGTGACCGCTGCGAAAGGGCAGCTGACAACCTGGGAAAGACCTGGTGACGGCCTGAAGAGACTGCTGACAGGTGGGAACAGACCCCAACGGGGCTGGCATGGGTTAGCTACCTGTGCTGGCAGGACCCTTTCACTACACAGTGACCTGGATCCACCCAACAATTACTACGGAAAGTTCAAAAGGAAAAACACCCCTAGAGTGTGCAAGAGCGGTGGTGGAAGATGACTCACCGGCAGACCACACGGTAACAGACCCTGGAACGGAAATGACAACTAGTCAAATGATCAGCACGATAGTTGACGGAGTAACAGCACTGGCAGGACACAAGCTACAAAGCTGCATCTGTGGCTGGAAAAAGTTTACATCAGAGAAGGGTCTCAAGATCCGCTGGGGCAGGAAAAAGTGCCTGAGAGAGCTTTGCAAGGGGCCTCGCATTGACCACTACTTCCTCAGAGGTAGGGCAAATCAGTTGAGTGAAGCACAGCGGCAGGATAGTCACCACAGTCCACAGGGCATCACAACCCCAGACGAAGCTCAATCAAGCACAGATCCACCAACGGACGTGAGTCCAGAGCCCACTCAGCCACAGACAGCAGTAGAGAGGAAGATGAATGGACGGAAGCCTCAAATCTTCCTGCCAGAAAAAAGAGTGGGAAACCACCGACACAAACCTTGTCCATCTTCTAGAAGGTCTGAAAGGGTGCGTGGAAAGAAAGCTGGACGAGATTGGAGAGATCATTTACAGCTATGGAGCAAAGAGACTTGGGGTGAAAAGTAATAACTTTAGGACACAGACGGAACCGTCAGCCCCTCTCAAGTCCCCGAGACAACAAGAGATTGAAAGACTTGTGAAAGAAAGAAGGGGCCTGAGAAAGCAGTGGAAAAAGGCCAGAGAAGTGGAAAGGAAAGGACTGGAAGCACTACAGGGCGACATCAAGCAGCGTTTTGCAAAACTGCCAAGAGCAGAATGCCTGAGAAAGCAACATAAGAAGTAAGAGCGAACGAGGACTGCCTTCTACAGAGATCCCTACAAGTTCGTCAAAGACCTCTTTGTCAAAAAGAAAACTGGGATCCTTAAAGTACCCATAAGGGAACTAGAGGAGCACCTGAGGAAGACCTACTCCGACAGCCAGAGGCATGTGCCAGCCAGCATTCCAGATGACATGCCACCAATCCAACCACCTGAGCACGAGTTCGAAATGAGGCCCCCCACATGGAGAGAAGTTGAGAGCACTGTAAAGCGGGCAAGAACAGCCTCGGCCCCTGGACCAAACGGCATTCCATATAGGCTCTATAAGAACACTCCAGGCGTCTTGAAGTACCTCTAGAAGCTAATGAAAGTGGCGTGAGAAAAAGGAATTATACCAAAAGGCATGGCGAAGGGCAGGAGGAATCTTGATACCCAAAGAGAAGAATTCCTCAACCATCGACCAGTTTCGCCAGATCAGTCTTCTGAATGTGGAAGGAAAGATATTCTTCAGTGTTTTGGCCGAAAGTCTCTCAGTTTTCTTGCTGAAGAACAACTTTGTCGACACGTCAGTGCAGAAGGCAGAGACAGGCGGTTTCTCAGGATGCTTGGAACACACAAATGTCATCTGGCACCAGATACAAATGGCAAAGAAAGAGAAGAAAGACCTGCATGTGGTTTTCTTAGATCTTGCCAATGCCTTCGGGTCAATGCCTCATGAGATTCTATGGACAGCGTTCAACCTCTTTCAAGACCCTGAGGGCATCACAAGGATGGTCAAAGCCTACTTCCAGGACCTCCAGTTCTGCGTCACAGCACAGGTCAGTACAACCGCCTGGCAGCACCTCGAGATAGGCATAATGACGGGCTGCACCATCTCTCCACTGGAGCTTACCATGGCAATGGAGCTCATTATACGACCATCCCGATGGAGGGGAGCGGCTGAAGAGCGGGCTGCTTCCTCCAATAAGGGCGTACATGGACGACATGACGACAATAACAACAAACGCATGCACCGAACGCCTGCTGGATAAACTCCAGGGATACATCGAATGGGCACGAATGGAAATTAAACCAAGCAAATCCCGCAGTATCTCCATCATCAAGGGCCAGGTCACCAATGAGAGGTTTCCCATCCACAGCGAGCCAATACCAACAGTTCTAGAAAAGCCTATCAAAAGCCTTGGCCACTGGTATAGCGCAGAACTCAAAGACTCGAAGCAGGTGGACCAGCTCAGGCAGGATACAATCAGCGGCCTCAAGCAGATCAATAACACCGCTCTCCCTGGGAAGCTGAAGCTGTGGTGCTTTCAGTTTGGCCTGCTGCCCCGTCTCATATGGCCAATTTCCATCTATGAGGTTGCTCTATCCCATGCTAACCGACTGGAGAGGCTGGTGAATGCACAAGTGAGGAAATGGCTTGGACTGCCGATATGTCTTAGCAGCGTAGGCCTGTATGGCAACGGAGCCCTCTCCCTACCGATCTCAAGCGTTGTGATGAAGTACAAATGTGCCAAATCAAGGCTGGAAATGACTCTCACAGAATTCCAGGACCCATTCGTTAGAGGTGCTGCTCCAACCCTAGCGGCAGGGAGGAAATGGGATCCATCTGCAGCAGTTGCAGTGGCAAAGACTGCCCTCAGACACCAGGATATAGTAGGGCATGTAGAAAATGGATGGATGGATGTCCAATATGGCAGAGGGGGCCTTGGTTTGGAAGCAACAGCACCCACGTGGCTACGGGCAACCGCAGGGATGCAGCATGGGCTGCCAAATAACC